>NC_092873.1:42185290-42517790 GCF_028372415.1 Notamacropus eugenii | reverse complement strand
TTTCTACTCCCCCATCTTGGCTCCTCCCCCTGAAAGAGCTTTCTTACTAATCTTTGGCATTTGTGGGTTGAGAACTCTGGGAACCACAGCTGCTATCTGTGATTCTGTGTCTTGAAGCCTGCTCCAATCCTGTCCAAGCCCCATCATGCAGCAAAGGCTGGGCTGTGCTCCACTATGAGTCTGATGTGACAGACCTTTCCTGTTGGCCTTCCAGGATGTCTTGGGCTAGAAATCTCTTTCACTTTGTCATTTTGTGGCTTCCATTGCTCTAGAATTTGTCTTTAACCTCCATTGTTGTGGCTGGTGTGCAGATTCTCCAGGAACCCAGGGTGAGAAATTCACCCATACAATGATCACATCTCAACCTCCATCAGTGATAGTCAGGAGGTCCCAAAGAACTACATCCTAGCTTATTAATAACAGAGGAAATCAGCAGATATGATTACTGACCTGCTGTCGGGAATCTGAAAAATCCCAAAGAATGAGAGGTATATCAAGTCTCAGGACTTGAGAAGGGCAAAAGTCTCCATTTTTACAAAAGAGAAGACGGAAGAGGCTAGTGAACATGACTTTCTCTTCCTGGAAAAATTCTAGATCAGAACAAAGTGATGATTTGTGAGCATATTTTAAAGGAAAACAACTCAGCATCTAGAAGACTTCATGCTTGTCTAACTTCATTTTCTTTTGATAGCTCTATTGAGTACTGCAAGCAGGGCACACTTAGATCCTAGTCAGGCATTTCACCAGGTTTTCACATGTTGTGGACAAAGTGGATAAATGTGGGACTAGAGAGATAGGTAAGCATTTTTCACAGTTAATTATCAGGATATTTGCCTGTATGTAAGGTATGGGTTCAAAAAAATCAACTTCCCAAGTACAAGATGGAGGAAATATAACTAGACAACAATCCTCCTGAAAACAATCTGGGGATTTGTGTTAAAACAGCTATAGGCAAAGCTTCAAAGAAAAAATGCTAATTGGACACGAGCCCAATAAGAATCCCTAGAAGAACTGAGGAGATATGAATGGTAGCAGAAAAAATGGGAAAAGAAATGAGAGTGATGCAAGAAAAGAAAATTAAAGACTCAGTAAAAGAGACACTTAAAAAATACTAAAGAAAACAACAGCTTAAGAAAAACAGAATTGGCCAAATGGAAAAAGAAGTTAAACAGCTTATTTAGGAAAATAATTCTTTAAAAAACAGAATTGGGCAAGCGGAAGCTAATGACTCCATAAGACATCAAGAAACAATAAAACAAAGTGAATGAATGAAATGAATGAATGAAAAAATTGAAGAAAACATAAAATATCTCATCACAGGAAAAGAAACAGGCATGAAAAATAGACTGAGGAAAATAATTTAAGAATTATTGGAATACTTAAAAGCCATAATTAAAAAAAAGAGACTAGATGTGGTATTTCAAGAAATTATCAAGGAAACACTCTCCTGATGTCTTAGAACCAGAGAATAAATAGAAATTGAAAGAATCTACTGGTTATCTGCTGACATAGATCTGAACATGAAAACTCCCAGGAATATTATGTATAAATTCCAGAATTCCCAGGTCAAGGAGAAAATATTGCAAGCAGCCAGAAAGAAGCAATTCAAATATCATGGAACCACAAGTCGTGACCACACAAGAATTAGCAGCTTCTACATTAAAAAGGTAAAATGGAATATAATATTCTGAAAAGCAAAAGAGTTAGGATTACAGCCAAGGATAACCTACCCAGAAAAAGTGTAATTCTTTAAGGGGAAAATGGATATTTAATGAAATAAAGGACTTTCAAGCCTTCCTGTTGAAAAGACCAGAGCTGAATAGAATATTTGACATTTAAACACAAGATTCAAGAGAAGCATAAAAAGGTGAACTTAAAGAGAAATCATAAAAGACTCAACAAGGTTAAATTGTTTCCATTCCTCTATGGGCAGATAATACATGTACTTCGTAAGATCTTTTTATTATTAGGACAATTAGAAGGAGTCTATATAGATAGAGGCCATGGATGTGAGTCAGGTATGTTGGGGTGGTCTTTAAAAAAAGCAAGGGTGAGAAAGGGATGCACTAGAAATATGGGGAAAGAAAAGGCAGACTGGGGGAATATTTCTCATAAAAGGAACACAAGGAAGAACTTTTACAGTGGAGGGTAAAATGAGGGGGAAGGATGATAGGCAATGCTGGAACCTCACTTTAATTAGAATTGGTTCAAAGAAGGAAGAATATATATCCACACTCAATTGAATATAGGCATCTATTTTGCTCAGCAGGGTGGAAAGTGGTGATGAATGATAAATGGAAGGAATGTTTAAGGGAGGCAGTGGTTAGAAGCAAAGCAGACTTTTGAGAAGGACAGGATAAAAAGAGAGAGAAGGATGAACAGAAGAAAATGGGATGAAGGGAAATCTGCAGTATTCATAATTGTGAATGTAAATGGAATGAGCTCATCCATAAAACATAAGTGGATAGCAGAATAGATTAGAAATTAGAATCCAATAATGTGGTATTTAAAAGACTCACTTGAAACAGAAACACACATAGAGTTAAAATAAGGGGCTGGTATAGAATCTGTGAAAAAGGCAGGAGTAGCAACCATGATTTTACACAAAGCAAAAGCAAAAAAAAAAAAGACCTAATTAAAAGAGATAATCAGGAAAATTATATTTTGCTTAAAAACATAACCATAGACAATGAATTAATATAAAATTTTTACAAGTTTCTCTTTTTAAAAATCTAAACCATTTTATTATTTTTCCAATTACATATAAAATCAAATTTATAAATTCTTTTTAAAATTTTGACTTCAAATTTCTCTCTCCCTCCCATTCCCCCCTCATTTAGAAGACAAGCAATTTGATATATATTTTTTAAAACATGCAGTCATGCAAAATATATTTCCATAATAGCAATGCTGTGAAAGAAAACATAGACCAAAAAAAACCCCCAAGCCCCAAATAAGAAAAATAAAGAAAGTAAAAACAAAGTATGCTTCAATCTGCATTCAGATTCTATCAGTTCCTTCTCTAGAGGTGGATAATATTTCTCATTATGAGTCCTTTGCAATTGTCTTGGATCATTGCATTGCTAAGAATAGCTAAGTCATTCACAATCGATCATTGTACACTACTGCTCTTATTGTTGTCAACTGGACCAGAACCAGCCTCTAACCTGGGAATGACCGGAGTTAAACAGAACAAGCTAGAGACATGACAGTCAGGACACAAACAGAAGTTTAATTAATTTTAAAGAGAGGAAAACAGCTTGCAAGCAAGGACACATGTACCAGAGTATCATCCCTGGTGGGATGACCCACTTCAGTGTGGGGAGATCTCTTTTTTCTCCCCACTAAATAGTGTTTTATTTTTTCCAATTACATGTAAAGATAGTTTTCATCATCTACTTTTATAACATTTTGAGTTCCAAGTTTTTTTTCTCCCTTTCTCTCTCCCTTACCTCATCCCCAAGAGGGCAATCAGTCTGATATAGGCTATACATGTACAATCATATTAAGCATATCTTAATGGAGATCTCAGTACTTATACCTGTGGCTACACAATGACCTGTGAGCAACAACGTGACCATCAAGTCTAATTCATAGCAGAGCCTCATGACAAGATTGTGGATCCCTCAGGTGCTTATTCGAGCTCAGAGAACACCTGGGGTTGGGAAACAATTCTGGGATTCCTCTGTGGCTGAGATTATCTAGAGCAGAAAGGATTGTTGTTATGCCAAGCTCTGGACACAGCTTGGTTGTTGGACCTTAGCTCTGGGTAACAGGTTGTCTCCAATTACCCAGACACTGTGTACCATGTTCTCCTGGATCTGTGCATTTCACTTTGGGTTAGTTCATGTGAGTCTTCCCTGGCTTTTCCTGAACCCAACCTTCTCATCATTTCTGATGGCACAATAAGATTCCATCATAATTATATATCACAACTTGTTTAGCCATTCCCCAATTGATGGACATCCTATCAATTTTCAATTATTTGCCACTACAAAATGTGCTGCTAAAAATCTCTTTGGAATACCCACCTACTAGTGGTATTTCTGGGTCAAAGGGTATGCATGATTTTATAGCACTTTGGGCATAGTTCCAAATTATTCTACAGAATGATTGGATCAGTTCACAATTCCACCAACAGTGCATTAGTGTCCCAATTTTTCCACATCTCCTTCAATGTTTGTCATTTTCATTATTTGTCATATTAGCTAATCTGATAGGTATGCATGAAATGATGCCTCAGAGTTGTTTTGTTTCTCTCTGATCAACAGTGATTTAGAGTATTCTTCATATGAGTATAGATAGCTTTGATTTCTTCTTCTGAAAGCTGGCTGTTCATTGATCGCTGGTCATTTATCAACTGGGGAATGGCTCTTATTTTTTTATAAATTTGACTCAGTTCCCTATATGTTTGAGAGATGAGGCCATTATGAGAGAAACTTGCTGAAAATGTTTTTTTCCCCAGTTTCCTACTTTCCTTCTAATCCCGGTTTTATTGATTTCATTTGTGCAAAACCTTTTTAATTTAATGTAATCAAAATTAGGCAGCTAGGTGTCACAGTGGGCTTCAGGTAGACCTAAGTTCAAACCTGGTCTCAGACACTTACTAGCTTACTGAGCAAGTCACTTAACCTTGTTTGCCTCAGTTTCCTGATCTGTAAAATGATCTGGAGAAGAAAACAGCAAACTACTCCAGTATCTTTGCCAAGAAAATCCCCAAAGGGGACAACAGTAACAACAGTAACAACAGTCATTTTGATCCATTTTACTTTTCATAATGCTCTCTATCTCTTGCTTGGTCATAAATTCTTCCCTTTTCCGTAGATCTGACAGGTAAGATATTCCATGCTCCCCATGTGCTTAAGATATTACCCTTTATATTTACATCATGTATCCATTTTGACTTTATCTTGTTATACGATGTGAGATATTGGTCTATATCTAGTTTCTGCCAAATGACTTTCCAGTTTTCCCAGTATTTTTTCTCAAATAGAGAATTCTTGTCCCAAAAGCTTGGATCTTTGAGTTTACTGAACACTAGATTACTATGGTCATTTACTACTGTGTATTGTGTACCTAATCAATGCCACTGATCCACTGTTCTATTTCTTAGCTAGTACCAGATAGTTCTGATGATGACTGTTTTGCAATATAATTTGACATTTGATAGTGCTAGGTCACCTTCCTTCACATTTTATTTTCATTGATTCCCTTAATATTCTTGATCATTGGTTCTTCCAGATGAATTGTTACTCTTTTTTCTAGTTCTATATAATAATTCTTCGTTAGTTTGAGAATGGCACTGAATAAGTAAATTAGTTTAAGCAGAATTGTAATTTTTATTATATTGACTTGGTCTAACCATGAACAATTAATATTCCTCCAGTTGCTTAGATATGACTTTATTTGTGTGATTGTAATTGTGTTTATATAGCTCCTGGTAGACTCCCAAGTGTTTTATATTGTCTATAGTAAATTTAAATGGGATTTCTCTTTCTCTCTCTTCTGCTGGACTTTGTTGGTTATATAGAGAGAAGCTGATGATTTATGTGGATGTATTTTATATCCTGCAACTTTGCTGAAGTTATTAATTATTTCAATTAGTTTTTTACTTGATTATCTAGAACTCTCTAAGTGTATCATCAAATCCTCTCCAAAAACTGATACTTTTGTTTCCTCAATGACTATTCTAATTCTTTCAGTTTCTTTTTCTTCTCTTATTGCTATAGTTAGTACTTCTTGTATCAAGCAGGTTTCTTTGATAAAGATCTCATCTCTCAAATATGTAGGAAACTGAGTCAAATTTATAAAAATAAGAACCATTCCCCAATGGATACAAAGAGTTAATTTTCAGAAGAAATAGAAAACTATTGTCATATGGGAAAAAATGCTCTAAATCACTAACAATAAGAGAAATTAAAACATCTCTTAGGTACCACCCCAACATCCATCAGAAATTGCAAAAGCTAGAGGGAGGGAAAATAGGTACGCTAATGAACTGATGGTGGAATTATGAACTGGTCCAACCATTCTGGAGAACAGTTTGAAACTATGCCCAAAGGGTTATAAAACTGTGCATACCGTGGGACCCAGCAATCCCTCTACTAGGTCTATATCCCAAAGAGATGAAAGAAAAAAGAAAGAGACCTATATGTACAAAAATATTTGTAGCAACTCTTTTTGTGGTGGCAAAGAATTAGAAATTGAGGAGATGTTCATCAATTAGAGAATGGTTGAACAAGATGTGGCATATGATTGTGATGAAGTATTATTGTGCTATAAGAAATGATGTGATAAGAAATGTGATGGTTTCACAAAAACCTGAACTGATACAAAGTGAAGTGAACAGATCCAAGAGAACATTGTACACAGTAACAACAAGATTGTAATGATGATTGATAGTGAATGACTTACAATAATCCAAGACAATTCCAAAGGACTGATGAAAAATTCTATCCATCTTCAGAAAGAGAATTGATGAACTCTGAGCACAAATTGAAGTATAATTTTTTTTTGTGATTTGACTAATACAGAAATACATTATACATGTTTTATATGTGTAATTGATATCATATTGCTTGCCTTCTCAGTAGATGGGGGGCAGGAGTGAAGGGGAGAATTATGAACTCAATATTTTTTTTAAAAAAGAATCTTAAAAATAAACGATGAATTTATTTTTTTTTAAAAAGTAAATGTTGTAGAGTTACAAAAAATAAGCATGTCCCCAAACAAATAATATGAAAAGAAATATCCCTCTTGCAAGTGTGCCACATTTTATTATATTGTCAAGCTTTTCACTGTCTTGATTGGTTTTGCATCTTCTTCTTTTTCTTAAAAATATTATTCATGAGTTGGAAAATGAGGGAGTGCTCATCAATTGGGGAATGGTTGAACAAGTTAGAGTATGTAAATATGATGGAATAACAGTGTCCTGTAAGAAATGATGAAGGGGATGGCTTCAGAGAAATCTAGGAAGACTTGAATGAACTGATGCAAAGTAAAGTGAGAAGAATCAGGAGAAGAATTTGTACAATAATGAAAATACTGTAAAGACAAATAGTTTTGAAAAAGTTGGAAACTCTGATCAACACAATTCCAGTGGACTCATGATGAACCACGCTGCCTACCTCCAGATGGAGGAGATATATTCTGAATGCACATTGAAGCAGATTTTTTATTGGATATAACTAATGCAAGGATTTGTTTTGCTTGACTCTGAATATTCATAATGTGCTTTGTTTACAGCTTGCCTTCTCAATGATTTGGAGAGGATAAAGTGGGAGGGAGTTTATTCAGAACTTAAAATGTAATAAAAATTGACTTTTAAAAAAAGATGAGGCAATTAAAAGTATTCTTTGTTATGTGGTGCAACTCTCTGGGAGGCAGTAGACAGAAGGATATTGGGAGAAATTTAGGTGACACACAAACAAGAGATATCAATAAAAATTTTTTTCCTTAATAGTATTTTTTCCAATTACATGTAAACATCATTTTCAATAGTCATTTTTGTAAAATTTTGAGTTCCAAATTTTTCTCCTTCCCTCCTTTCCCTCCCCCCTCCTCAATACAGCAAGCAATCTGATACAGGTTATACATAAATAATCATGTTAAACATATTTCCACATTAGTCACATTGTGAAAAAAGAATCAGAACAAAAGGGAAAAACCACAAGAAAGAAAAAAAAAGTGAAAATAGTATGCTTTGATCTACATTCAGATTCCATAGGTCTTTCTCTGGATGTGGTTAGCATTTTCCATCACAAGTCTTTTGGAATTGTCTTGGATCATTGTATTGCTGAGAAGAGCTAAGTAAATCACAATTAATCACTGCACAATGTTGCTGTTGCTGTGTACAGTGTTCTCCTGGTTCTGCTCACTTCACCCATTATCAATTCATGCAAATCTTTCCAGGTTTTTCTGAAATCTGCCTGATCATCATATCTTATAGCACAATAGTATTCCAGTACATCCATACACCACAACTTGTTTAGCCATTCCCCAATTGATGGGCATCACTTCAATTTCCAATTTTTTGCCACCACAGAAAGAGCTGCTATAAATATTTTTGTAAGTGTGGGTCCTTTTCCTTTTTTCATGATCTCTTTGGGATTAAAATGTGTTTTTAAAAACAAAACTAAATGTTGAAAACATTATTACTAAACTTGACTCCCACAAGATATATGCGAAGAAACCTCTTCCTACCTCTTCAGAGAGGAGGTCCATAGTGGTGGCACATAAACACCAGAGTTTTTTTTGATGTGTTTATGCATTTTGCAGAATTCCTTTCTCTCCCTTTTAAAAATCCTTTATTATAAAGGATGGCTCCTTGGAAGGGAGCAGGGAAGGGATACAGGGGGAAATATGGGTGATATAAAATCAAAAGTTATCAGAAAAAAATTTTTTTAAAAGATTCTGAATTTGTAATGACCTAGTTGGCAGAGTTGTGACTTTTTCCAACTGTAAGAAGTTTTAGTTTAGTAGTTAAGGAGGAGTAGGAATGAAGAAGCCAAAGAGTGGGAATCAATCGATTAATGGAGCACAATGTGGGAAAAGGATGAAGGAGTATTGGATTCCAGGGAAGGAGTTAATAGACAATTGAACTAGTGGATTCTAGGGTCATATTATGGAAGGAGGAAAGTGAAACCAGAGCAGGGAGGACGGACTGAGAGAACAGGGAATGGTGGAGCGATTGGAGGTCATGATAAAGATGAAGAATAGGGTTGGGAGGAATGAGGCACAGAGACAGAGAGAGAGATAAGACAGGCAGGAGGGCAGGAAATTAGAGGGTGGAGGGAGAGAATAGATATTTATATAGCACCTATGATGTGCTAAGGCACTTTATAAATGTTATATTGTCTGATCCTTACAACAACCCTGTGAGGTGGGTACTGTTATTTCCCTCCTTTACAGTTGTGGAAACTGAGACAAACAGAGGTTTCTAAGTGATTTGTCTGGGGTCATATAGCTAGTAAGTGTCTCAAGTCAAGTTTGAACTCAGGTTTTCCTGATTTCAGGACCAGCACTCTGTGTACCATACCACCTAGCTGCCTACATTATTATCAGAGAGGAATTTCTGAGCTCAGCATCACAGTGTTTGTGTGATGTGAAATCCAAAGTATATCTCTCCTTTTGGGTGGTTGAGATGGAATGAAGATTTATATCATGGTACCCAGAAAAGCAAAAGCACAGTGTCCAGTGGCAGAGGACTATCCCACTGAACTCTATCCTCAGCAGACTATAGCTAGAACATTGTGGTAGATGAAGGGCACCATATTTTAGGAAGGACAATGACAAGTTGGAGTTTGTCTACAAGGGAGATGACTCAGAATGATGAGTGACCTCAAAAACTCTATAAAGATCAATGGAAAGATCTGAGATTGTTTAGCCTGGAAAAGAGAGTTATCAAGAGAGGAATGAGAAATAGCAGTCAGGGTCTTTGAAGGGTTGCTATCTGGAAAGGGGTTTGGATTCATTCTCTTTGGCCCCAGATGAAGAACTAGACGAAAGGATGAAAGCTACAGAAAGTATATCTTGGACCTATGTTAAGGGAAGAGGACCAATGACACCATGGGTGATGACTTGAATTACATATGAATTGGATTTAAGTGTGTCAAGGTTGCTAGAAGTTGTCAGCCTATCTCCCTCTTCAGTCATTGAAGTCCAGACAAAAGTCAAGACCATTGGCAATGGCTGGGGATGCAGTGGATGACCTTGGTGTCTTAGATATCTGATCAAGTGCTTCATAGCTAAACCAGGGTGAGGGTAACCAACTGGCTTCAAAGCCATCAGTGAGTCAGGGGGATGTCTATGCCAAGCATGTGAAGACTTCTCCCAGTGGAATGGGATGATGAGGACAATTTGTTCAATGGCTATATAGATGGCTGAAGCAGGTGCTGTGGAATACTTAGGGCTTGGTTAGAACCTTTAGCTTCCTTCAAAGCTCAACTCAGGTTCTGTCTTCTAAATAAAAGCCTTTCTAGACCCACTGCCTGTTCTGGCCCCCTTCCACTTCAAATTAACTGACATTTACTTAGCTTTGGGAATGTGTGCTCCTAGTCAATTGTATGTTTCTGGAAGGCATGGATTCTTTTGTCTCAGTGCTTCCAGTTCCTTGTTCATAGAATACGTTTAATAAATGCTTGTTGTGAACTGAAAAGACTTAGGAATCAAAATAGGAGAGAATTTGTTCCTTAATTCCAATTAAATGAAGTGATTTGAACGTTATTTGGCTGTTCTGGTTTTGTCCAATACTCTTAGAGGTAGGTAGGCTTAAGGGAGATGAGTTTGTGTTTTTATAAAGCTTGGTTTGGTCTGGTCTTCAGTAAAATCAAAAGGTAATCTGGTAAGAATACCCATATGGCATTTTGCTGGTGGATGGGGGCCGGGTACAACCTAGGTGGGGGACTAGGTGGCTAAGTGGATAGAGTGCCAGGCCTGGAGTTAGGAAGACTCCTCTTCCTAGGTTCAAATGCGGCCTCACACACTTAACTAGCTGTGTGACCTTGGGCAAGTCACTTAACCCCAGTGGCCTCATCCTGGGTCATCTCCAGTCATTCTGATGAACATCTGGTCACTGGACCCAGATGGCTCTGGAGGAGAAGAGAGGCTGGTGACCTGCACAGCCCTCCCTCCCTCAAAGCAAAGTCAAGCGCAAGTCATGTCATCATGTCTCTGATGGCGTGGTCTTCTTCGGCAAGGAGGGACGAGCGCACCCCACAGGGCTGAGCGCCGGCGTGTCCGGGCCTTGCGGATCAGTCCAGTCTACCCTAGGAGAGGTCCTGGGCTGGGGACCTCCGCCTCCGGGCCAGCAGCTCTCGGCCGCGGCCGGGTTCTGTGACGGGTCCAGTCAGAGGTGGGCACCGGGGTTCCTAGCTGCCCAGCCCAGTGCGGTCCCCGGGCACTTCCCGCCTCGTGGTCAGGCTGTCGAGGAGCTGAGGCTTCAGCGGGTGGTCCAGGGGATGCCCTGGTCCGATTCACCCCACCCCACACGCGCAAACGCGTTCACCGGTCCGGTGACCGAGGGGCCGCGGGCACCGGCCGGTTCCGGACCGCCTCGCCCAGCGCCGCCCCCGCCCCCGGCCCCCCGGGGGAGCAGCTGCCGGACGAGAGCCCGGTGCGAAGGCCTTTGTTAGGCTCCTGCCGGGGCGGGCGCTGCGTGGTGCCCGGATGGGCCTGGCCCGGGGCCGGCCTCAGCTCGCGCTCCAGGCGGGTCCGGGAGGCTGCGGCCCCGCGCGCGCGTGAGGCAGCCCCGCGCTCCTTTGTCTGCGGGGTGGGAAGCAGGCTCCGTCTCCATCCCGCTCGAGGGTTGGGGGCTGCTCCCGACGCCCCCTGGTGACCGCAGCGCAGACGACGCGGGGTCGGCGGCAATCGGCGGGCAGGCGGCGCGCCCCGGAGCCTGCGAGGGGCCGAGCTCGGAGCCGGGGGGCGCCGCGGGGGGCCTCTGCCAGCGCACCGAGGCTCCACGGCCGCGGCGGCGGGGGATGCGCGAAGGATGGTGAAGACCAAGGGCGCCGCGGGAGCGGCGGCGAAGCCGCGGGCCAGGAGCCGGCCGGCCGCCGAGGCCGCCGAGGCTGCGCTCCCGGCCCCCCCGGGGAAGGGCAAGGGCCGGCCGGGAAGGAAGAGGAAGCTGCCGGGGCAGGACCAGAGGGCCGAGGAGGCGCCGCCGCCCCCGGCCGCGCTGGAGAGCTGCCCCCTGGACCTCGGGGGGCAGCGGGAGCGCTGGGTAAAGTTTCAGAAGCGGCAGAGCCTGACGTGCGAGGGCGCAGCCAAACTCCTCCTGGACACCTTGTGAGTATCGCCCGGGCGCCCTCCGCCCGCCTTCCCGCCCCCACCTGCCGCCTCCCCGCGCGGCATGCCGCCCGTCCGCGGAGGCCCCGGAGGCCGCCGGAGCACGGCTCTGGGACGGGCCTGGGCGCCCGGGGACGCGGATCCGAGAGGGCCGGCGATGGGCACGGGGTTGCGGGAAGGGCCCCCGGGGACGGCAGCCCGGCTTCACGCAGCCCCGGCGCCTGGTCTTCTCCGAGGCCTTCTTTGTGTGGCTGGAGAGGGAGGGCTCCTGGGTCCCTACAACAAAGCCACTGGCCACGTTTGCCGCCTCCAGCTTGTGGCCTCGAGCCTTGAGGACAGGTCCTGCCTTGCCAGCCGTTGACCCAGCCAGACCAGGGGGTTCCCTGCCCCTTCCTAGTTTTCCTTTCATAGAAGTAGGGCCTGTCCGTCCTCATCCATTTCCAGTGGGCTCCTGCCTTCTGGGAGCCTTCAGACAGTTGGCATGGCCCTACGTGAGGCAGGCCAGTGTCCTCCCCTTCCCTCCTCCTTCCAACCCATTTTGATTTGGCTGTGGAAGGTACCGTCCAAAAGCAGACCCCCACATTGAAGGGCTTTTGGCCACCACAAGGCAGGTCAAGAACATGTGTATTTGACAGTTTAAGCTGTACAGAGAGAAGCAAAACCATCTATTTCCATATGGTGGGAAGTAGGAGAAAACATGTATTGTAATGGGCTGGTTCGGTTCACTGCAGCTGGTGTGGTGCAGACCTGGCCTCTGGAATTTGTTGAGAGCCTTCAAAAGAGAAAGCCCAAGTTTCTTTACAATATGGAACCATAGAATGTCAGAGCTAGAAAGGACCCAGCCTGGCCCCTTCCTTGTACTGAGAGAGGAGAGAGACTCCTGGACGGGTCAAGTGGCAGATGGTGCTTTGTGGAGGGACAACTGCTCTCAGGACAATTGATGAAGAGGCAGGCAAGCGCCAAGTCCAAGATGGCCAAGGCCAAACGTTAAGAGCTGGGCCCTTAGATTTGCCTGTAACATGTTTGGCATTGGAGTAGCCCATACCTCGCTCTAGTCTTCTGGTGTTCTTTCATGTGCTTGTTTGGATTGTGGAGGATTCATGCAGAACATTTATTGAGCTCTTAATGTATACCAGTCACTGGGCTAACTATGGGGGGGAGAGGGGGGAAATGTTGTAAAACACAAGTAAATGAGTACCTGCTCCTAAGGATCACGTATTTCAATGGGAGACTACATGTAAAGGGGAGCTGGAAGGGGGTGGGGAGAGGCAAAGGGAGAAGGTACAGGCTGGTCAGTGAACAGGTAAAGTCCAGAGCATGATAACCCAGGTGCTGGCAGATCCTGTTAGGAAGTAGTACATTGGTCTAGGTGGAACTTCTTTGGAGGAGGAAGAGAGTTGGAAGCCAGTTTTGCCAAGGAGAAGGAAACTGGAGCTCCCATCTTCACTTCAGAGTGCTCCTAACTGGGCCAAGTCAAATTGTTTGGTTTCCTCTCAGACTAATTTTCTTTACCTCTGACAGGAGCAATAGTCACATTGTCCTAGCTGATGAGGTAAGCAGTTTAACAGGAAGTCTTTGATGGGATGCAGAGTAGGACATTTCCTTGGACTCAAAGGATTCCAAGCATTTTAAAGCTAGGAAGGGCCTCAGACATCCTTATTTTTCTCCCTTATTTTTTGGAGGAAGAAGAGGGAGCCCAGAAATTCAAGCCATTTGTCCAGCCTGGTAGAGAGCCTGGCCTAGAACCCAGTTTTCCTGACTGGAACCCAGTGTTCTTTCTACTAGCACACCATGAAGCTAGTGGCACCTAGTTTTAATAATTAGAATGGCTGTGACATAGGATTCTTTACAATTCAGATTCTTATTTAAGTGGTCTAGAGCTTACAGCCGGAGCATTCCTTATAAGACTATCTCCTGTAATACCTAGAACAACATTCTTTGATGTGGACGTGTGGAGGAGGGGTCTGGTGAACTGAAGCTCCCCCCCACCCCAACTCATTGACAGAAAAGGCTTGCCTGGGACCCTCTATTTTTATAAGAAAAACAGATATTAATCACTGGATCTTTGAAGGTTTATGGTCCAAATCGGAATGAATGTCCTTACTTCCTGTTTAATCATTAGCTTAGGGAAAGGATTATACATAAAATATTTAGTCTCCTCTAACTCTATATCATTTCTTTTCACTATTGGCTTATTCCTCTCTCTCCTTCACACATTATTTACCAGAATTCTTTCCCACATATATTTGAATTTCTTCTCATTTAACAGGCCAAGGTCATTTCTTCCCCCAAAATCCAAGGTGACAAATTTGGGCCATACATTGTTCATTTCCTCACCGATAAAGTCTTTTACCACATTCCTGGCTCATAAAAAATTTCAGTTTTTATGTCCGTATTCTAATCAACATTTGAACGTCTAACGTGAACCCTGAGTAACAAGAGTTGCTCCAGCTGTGAATGGGAGCTGCTTCCATTTGTCACGGGCAAATCCAGAGAAGCCCCCAGTTTGGTTCTTTCCCTGCCTGCGTCTTTATCTTTCTTCTCTCGTGATTCTGTCATCATCATTATTCCTAATAAGCGTAGAGCATCACCACAAAGCAGCATCTGCCACCAGTAGTCACGCTGATAATTAATAAAGGAACTGATCTGTCCAGGTCATTATCTGAGCAGAGAACGGGACCCTTGAAGAAACAAGCGAAGGAACCGTGGCCATCATTAGGAATGTCATTTTAGTAGAAATGAACGGGACTCTTCTCAGATGTTTTTCCAGCATAGGGATGGGGCCGACTATAGAAGGTCTTTCCTTGTGTTTTCTTCCCAAGGATAATGTCCCCCTCGTTCCCTTCCTATCTCCCTCCCCCTCCCCCCCACCTTGTATTTATGGTGAATGAATATACTTTTATGAGTATTTTTGTCTCTGATAGAACATTAGAATTTAAGCTCCTTCAGGGTAGAAACTGTTTTGTCTTTTTATTTCTAGCACAGTATCTAGCACCTAGTAGGCTCTTAATAAAAGCCTGATGACTGAATGAGTGACTAAGGCCAGCCCCTCCTCTGTGGGCTACCCTCTATTTGCTCTGCCACAACAATCTTTCACAAACAGATTTTCCTTGTCTTTTAGGAGGGGAGGGAAGGAGGGGAGGGGCGAAGGGACCTATTTTCCCTCCTATCAGCAGGGGAGATTTAGTAGCTGAGCTTTAAAGTGCCACTGGCACCCCCCCCCCCCACACACACACACTTTTCAGGGGTCAGTTTATTATTTTTCTGCCCACATTAAAAGAATGTCGATAGGATTTCAGACTGTCGGCAGCTTCGAGTCTGCCTTGGATTTTTCTCCTTTTCCAGGAATCCAGAGTCAGTACCATTTATCTCTTTGCATTTCATGTCTGGGGGCCTTGCCCTGTGGAATTTTAAGTCGCTCCTTAGCTGACCTGACCAGCCTCCCTAGCCCCTTCCCTTTTCATTTCCTGGGACCCTAAATAAGACACAGTGGAGGACAATTAGATTTTTAAAAAAACATTCGGTCGTATTTGACTGTGTTAGCAGGGAGAAATCCTGGTGTGAGCCTGGGAAAATGGATTCATGAACAGCTCCTTTCTGAGCATCCTTGTGGCTGTGTGGAAAGAGTGGGGGCAGGGCCATTGTGCTCCGTTACCATGGTGAAGGCACAGCTGGAGGAGAGGGAGGCTGGGAGGAGTCCTGAGCAAGACTTCAGGGGAGAAGGCCTCAGATGTTTGGAACTAATTAAGCTCCAATAGTCTCTCTCCTGGCGCCCCTCCTCCAACGTTGGTGTGGAAGCAGGATAATAATGCTCCATGTGCAGAAAGGGGGGGCAGGCCCTTGGATTAGTGTCATTTGAGGGATTTTCAGAAAACAACTGCATATTCTAAGGGGGACTGGTAACATTTTCAGGGAGTCTAGCAAGCTCCCCCTTCACCAGGAAGAGAAGATCAGGAGGCTGATGGCAAATTGAGTATCAAATGGTCTCATTTACACAGAATGTTGGACTTGTGTTCAGCAAGACCTAGGGTTTAAATTCCACCTCTGACATTTGCTTTGTTATCTTGGGCAAACTGGCCCACCTCTCTGGGCCTCAGCCTACTCTCTAAGGGTGTAAGTTGTCAATGCCTGAGTGGAAGGAGTTCCCACACCTGGAGTTGTTGGACTGAAGAAACCTAGGGTCTTTTTTTGTATCGACCTACCACTTGTGTTAGGATGCTGTTAGCAAATGAGTCATAGTGCTGGAAGGAACCCCCTAGACTAGTCCATTCATTTTATAGATGAGGAAACTGAAGGCTGGAGAGAGAAGGCCCATGTCCAAGATCACAAAGGTAATAAATAAGTCATCAGTTTGGGATTTAAGTTCCATCTAGTGCTCTTTTCCCTGCAGGTTTACAGATAAAAAGCATTATTGAAATGCTGGCAAAGTAGTACATAATGACCCTCCCATGGCCCCATCCCACTGATCCATCAAGACTCAGTCCCATCTTTGAAGACAGGAAGTCTTTTCTCAGACATTCCTGTATCTCTCCACCAGCCCATTCTTTGGTATCCTTCATGGCCTAGAAGAAAGCCCACCTGCTGGTGTGTGTGTCCATTCGTGGCTGTTGGCCTCTATCTCCCACGGGCTGCTGGGCCCTTTGTGCTCCAGAGGGGCCAGTATGTCAGATATGGGAAACCAGAAGGAGAGCCAATGTCTTTTCTTGCGTTGTGTCTGGGAGTTCTGAGGAATGCTTATCATCCCACCTGTTTTTTGGGTTTTGCTCTGCCCTAGTGAATACCAAGGTCTGGTGAAACACACTGGAGGCTGCCACTGTGGGGCTGTTCGTTTTGAAGTCTGGGCTTCGGCAGATCTGCATGTTTTTGACTGCAAGTGAGTGACCCTTTCCCATTTCTCCTAAGTGGACAGGGGGCTTGGGGGAGGTATGCTGTGCATCTTAACACTGACTGGCTATTGGGGATTCATCCAAGGCTTTGTGGTTTCACTGGAATAGGAAAGGAACTCTCAGGAGAGGACATTTCCCTCCAGCAATGCAGGTCAACAACTCTTCTTCAGCTAATAGTCTTAGAGGCCTAAAACCCTAAGCAGTTAAGGGACCTGCCCAGAGTCACACAGTCTTGATATGTGAAAGGCAGAACTTGAACCCAGGCTTCTGTGGCTTCAGGGCCAACCTTTATCCACTATGCTGCACTGCCTCTTGTGGATTAGGAAGGGGAGGGACATGAAAATGTAGAAATATATTTTTTGCCTTGACTGGTTATATATTCTGAATGATTACTTAATTCCTACATCCCCAATTATCCTTATGGGGCACATAATTGTTTTTCACCTGTTGCATTTGTTTTTATTACTATGATGAACTTCATTGTGATAGGAGCATCATTCTGTTGCTACAACAGCTTTTCTCAGGATTTTATGGTTGTCCAAGCTTAGAGCATCTAGAGTAGGACTGTAGAGGTCATTGAGTCTGGCTGTGACTCCTCCAAGCTCACACACAAGACCCTGGAGTCTGTCCCAGGTCCTCTGGCTTCAAATTCAGTGGTTCTCCCTCTAGAACAGGGCTTCTTCACCTCTATTTTTGTGTATCCTGGACCCCTTGAGGATCTAGTGAGGTCTTTCTCGGAATACTGTTTTAAAAGGCACAGAATAGAATACATGATATTACAAAGGAAACTAATTATGTCAAATTATAGTTATCAAAAGTAGCTGGGTGGCACTGTGGATAGAGTGCTGGGCCTGGAGTCACAAAGACCTGAGTTCAAATTCAGCCTCAGACACTTAATGGTCATGTGAGCTGGGTAAGTTACTTAACCCTGTTTGCCTTAGTTTCCTTATCTGTAAAATAAACTGGAGAAGGAAATGGCAAACTACTCCAGTATCTTTGCCAAGAAAATCCCAATGGAGTCACAAAGAGTCGGACATGACTGAGAAATGATAAACAACAGTCACCAAAATATTTTTAAAAAAATAGAAAAGAAAAAAAGAAAACAAGCTCATGGACTGCAAGTCCACTGTTGGGGTCTCTGGAAAGACAGATTTTCTTCTCCATATTATGAGGGCAGACACACACACACACACACACACACACACACACACACACGTACCAGGTCCCTCTGCTCACCAACCCCTTCTGCGGCCCTGGAACACATCAGGTCAGGCCTCCTGAAGTGGGGTGTATCTTTATCTGGGGATGCCCAGTGCTTAGCATGGTGCCTCCCTTCTAAGAGATGATTAGCAGATGTGCCTTGGGTTTCAGTTGAATTCAGAGGGGAAGGCCAGGGTGGGCCCTTTGCTGACTGGTGAGTTTTCTCACTTTGCTGCAGCTGTACCATCTGCAAAAAGAAACAGAACCGGCACTTCATTGTTCCAGCCTCTCGCTTCAAGCTTCTGAAGGTGAGTACTAGAGGGGCGTGCCAGGGGCATGTCTGCTTGGTGGGAGGTATGGCTCAGGCATGGGTCTGCTTTGTATAACATAGGGACAACTAGGTGGTACAACGGATAGGGTCCTGGGCCTGGAGTCAGCAAGACACATCTTCATGAGTTCAAATTTGGCCTCAGACACTTCCTAGCTATATGACCCTAGGCAAGTCACTTCACCCTGTTTGCCTTCGTTTCCTCATCTGTCAAATGAACTGGAAAAGGAAATGGCAAACCTCTCTGGTGTCTTTGCCCAGAAAACTCAGAATGGGGTCACAGAGAGTCAGATACAACTGAGCCACAATAAAGATCTCTAGCCCCCCCTGGGGGAGGCAGGGCTGTTGGTAGAAAGGAGAGCTGGTCTCTGGGCAGTTCTGATCTTGCCCCATTTTTCCCGGGGGTGGTGGGACATGAGTCTTATGACCTTTGGCTCCCTCTGCTCTATCTTCTATCTCCCCTCCTGCTTTGTCCTGCCCATGAAGGTGCCCTGGGGTGGGAAGGAAAGAGGGCACAGATGCTGACAGTTTCTGCAGTGAGTACAATGATATAAAGGGAATCAACCCAGAAAAACCTCAGAACTCCAATCATTCCACTGACTGAGGGTGATTTCAGAGGCCCGAGAACAAAGGCTGCCTCCCATCTGGGGCAGAGACGGGCCTCTGGAGACGGATCCACATTTTCAGACCCAGCCAGTGTTAGGTTTGGTTTGGTTGGACCGTATGAATTTGTTACATGAGAGAGGGTGAGAGAGAAGAAGAAAGCAAGTCGTTGGAAAGTGATGTTAACATTTTTTAAAATATCATTAAATGGAAGACAAAAGAATACTTTCCTGTTCCTTAAGTTTTTACCACAAAGAAAGTGAAAAAATTATACTCAGTTTGCACTCAGAGTTCATCAGTTCCCTCTCTGGAGGTGGATGGCATTTTTGTCATGGGTCCTTTAGAATGATCATGTCTTGGCATTCATTACAACGCTGCTGTTACCGTGCACAATGTTCTGGTTCCACTCACTTCCATTTACATCAGCTCACGTAAGTCTTCCCAGGTTTTTCTGAAACCATCTCCCTCATCGTTTCTTGCAGCACCACAGTTTTTCATCACAATCTATATCACAACTTGTTCAGCCATTCCCCAGTTAATGGGAATCCCCTCAATTTCTAGTTCTTTGCCACTACAATAAAAGCTGCTATAAATATTATACATATAGGTCCCTTTCCTTTTTCTTTGATTGTCATACAGACCTAGTAGTGGTATTGCTGGGTCAAACAAAGAGTGTGCACAGTTTTTATAGCCCTTTAGGCATAATTCTAAATCTTCAGAATGATTAGACTAGTTCACAGTTCCACCAGCAATGCATTGGTGTCCCTATTTTTCCACTTTCCCTCCAGCATTTATCATTTTCTTGTTCTGTCATGTTAGCCAGTCTGATAGGTGTGAGGTGGTACCTCAGTTTTTTTTTTCTAATCAATAGTGATTTAGAGTATTTTTTCATGTGACTATTGATAACTTTGATTTCTTCTTCTGAGGACTGCCTGTTCATATCCATGGACCATTTATCAATTGGGCAATGGCTCTTATTTTTATTTAAATTTGATTCTATCCCACTCTGTTAACAAAGATCAGTTAAGGCAGGAGTTCTCCCCCTTTTTTGTGTCCTGGACCTCTTTGGCAGACAGTTTAGTGAAGCCTATGGACCTCTTTTCAGAATAATGTTTCTTAAATGCATAAAATTAGACACATAGGACTGCAAAGGAAAACAATTATATGGAAATAATGTTATTGAAATAGTTTAAAAACAAGTTCCCAGACCTCAGGTTAAGAACTGCTGCATTAAGGTGTCAAGAGATTCTCTGCATTTCTCAGAGCCCCCCAAATTTACCTTCAGTGCTTCAAATAGAAGTGACCTGAAAAGGTAATTTAGTCCATCCTCCTACTTCAGGATGGTTCCACAACCTGAACTTCCTACCCTGGTGCTTACTCCTTGTAGAGATTACCACTAACAGATTTCATCTCTCTCTCTCTCCTCCTGTCTAATTCTCTGAATTTTCTGGCATCTCATTCTTTTTACCCTGTCCCATTTCCACTGAAAAAGTACTGTCCTGAAATTATTAAGGAAGAGCATTGCCTGCTCATTAGAGCAGAAAGATAGGCCAATCAGTGGATTGATTGTCTCAGTCCCACAGTTAGGCAGATGTGGTGACTCAAAATTGTTGGGGCATTTATGAGTCTCCCATTTTCTATGTAGCAACAGTGCTTCTGATGATCCTGAGCATCTAGGCTGCATTTCCTCATTTTTAGTCAACAAATATTATCAAGTATTTTCTGAGAAGCAGCGTGATGGAGAAGAGAGGAAAGAACACTGGCTTTGAGTGAGATGACCTGGTTTGAAGCCTGGCAGTGCTGTTGTGACCTTGGCTCTCAGAATCATCATTTGTAAAATCCTGATCTCCAAAGTCCTTGATCTAGCATTATCTAATGCGATGATTCCTTGGCTTTTCATTTCGGTAGGAGCTTTTCATTTTGCCCTAGATTCCCAGGTAGGCACTGAGCTTTCCCCTAAAGAGTTTATAAGATATAGGCATGTGAAATAGGACAACATAGCCTGGGTTGTGTCCCTCTACTGCTCAGAATTCTCCAGTGACTCCCCATTGTCTCCTGAATCAACTCTAGACTCCTCAGCTTGCTATTTAAAGGCCCTAATACCATTCCATGTACCTGGAATGCTTAAAGGACCTCTTGTCACCTTCTGGGTCTGGCTGAAACAGTGAAGCAAATGTCCCTGAACAAAATGGAAGAAGCCAATACCTGAAAACAAAGTGGACAACCCTCAATTGGGGAATCTCTGAAAAACACTCAACTATGTAGGAATAGGATGAAACGTTATTGTGTGATCTGTAAGTAATCAAGTAATGACAAGGAAAGAGAGAAGGGAGGCAGGGTTAGATGCACAATGAGATTAGGGAGACCAGAAGACCAAGAGGCACAAATGACTCCAGCAGTGTCAATGAAAGAATCATGTAGAGGAAACTGAATTCTGAATTCTGAATAATTAAAAAACCAGGGACAGAACTGGAGGATGCTAATGAATCATTCCTCTCTACTCAAAGCAGAGAGGACAGGACTTGAGGGTGAGAAGGCTGTTGTCTTTGTTGTCAAATGCACTCCCTGCACTTTTGTTTAGTTGTTTTTCATACAATTTAGGGTTCAGTCTGGGGCAGGGGTGGGCCTCTAGGTCCTCAAGGCAGCCAGTCCCTCCACTCCCTAATCTGGAAACTAAATATAGGAAACTAAATCCACAGCCTATGCCACTGGATGAGGGATCCACCAGTCCAGGTTGGAGAAAGAAAACGCAGTGGAGGAGGAGGAGGAGTAACTGAGAACTTCTTGCTTTGCTGTTTTCCTGGGGCATGTTTGCAGAGAACTTCCCAATACTTGTCAGCTCCCTCCTGGTGATTCATCTGGGCACCAATGGTGCTTCCTAAAGGAACCCAGAAAGTGCTGTCAGAGATGAAGAAGTGGGTGGCAAAGGTTGTGTTAGGGTCATTGGTGGTGTCATTGTCACTGCTGCTAAGCAAAAGATCCAGAAGAGCAAGGCAGACTTAGGAAATGAATATGTGTTTAAGAAGATGGTGTCTGACAATCCAATGCAGGTTTTAAAACACAGGAATGACAGGCTCCTGACCAGGGATGAAGGGCATCAGACAAGGGCTGGTAAAACCCCCTATGTGCCAGGGGTCCTGACAATCTAATCCAAAGGGCTTTCATTTGAAGAGGATGAAAGAAGAAAAATGCATTTATTCACCAAGCCATGGAAAGTAGCTACAACATAGGAGGAGGAATGGCAATAGAGACATTCAGAATTTCACCAAAGAGGAGATCCAAAAAAGAACTCAGTAGTAGAAATCACAGGCTCCAAAGTCTATAAAAAATGCACAAATTTTGACATCAAGCAAGATGAAGGCCAACGTAGGGAGGCAAATTTGACCTCCTAGGTATCACTGCAGATTGGTAGAATGAGATACGCACCTGGAATGCAGTTCTGAATATTCCTTACTTAAAACAAACCAGATAGATTAAGAAGCATCAGGCTGAGGAAGCTTCATACATTAGAAGGTGTATTCATGTAAGGAAATCTAATCACAAGAGCATTAAACACGAGGAGCATTTGGGTGAAGTTCAATGGTTGCTGGGACGGAAATAAAGTCACTTCTGCCCTTGGAGGAGAAGTGACCCCTCCCTCCTAGAGTTTATGATATAGAAGGAGAGGAATGAATGAAAAGCATTTATTAAACACCCAATATATGCCAAGCACTGTGCTAAGTACTAGGGATAGAAATAGAAAATTGAAGTATTCCTGCCTCCAGGAGTTCATGTTTTGATTGGAGGAGACAGCACAGAGAGTCTTGAGGGTTCGGTTGCAGGACATCGAAATGTTCTGAAGTCCTGAGGGTTCATTGGCAGCTTGGATGGCAGTGCCCAAAGGTCTGGAGAGTGGAGCAGCAGGGCAGATGGAGGGGCCCGAAGGACCTTTGGCAGGTCAAATGGTAAAGCGTGGTTTGCCTCCACCAGAAAAAGCCAGGAATAGGCTTCATCTTGGATCTGGGGAGAGTTCAAGGGAAGGTGAGGTAGGGTCTCATGGACCAAAGTTTTCCCATGAAAGTCAGTCCAGGAGGAATGGGAAACTATTGGGAATGAAATTCTGAAACCATGCTAGATTAAAAATTCTAAAAATTAACTAGATGACAAAGTCAGAGCCCAAAAGATCCTTGGATCATGAATTTGAAGCTAGAAGGAGTCTTAGAGGGTGTCTAACCCAGGGCCTGGCACACATTAAACACTTAATAAGTGCTCTAAGTAATATAGAACCTTCATTTTACAAGTGAAGAAGTAGGTCCCAGAGGTTCGGGGACTTGCTCAGTCACATGTCTATTAAATGGCAGAGCTGGGGTGGAAACCTACATCCTCTGATGATAATCCAGTGGGTGGATGGGTATGAGTGTCTGTGAGTGTGGGTGTGGGTATGAGTGTGTCTGTGTGATGTGAGTTGTATGTGCGTGTGTGTGTGTATGTGCACATGTGTACCTGCAACTGGGTTTGTGAGAGCTGGGTGTATGTGTGAGGGTGAAGTAAGTGTTTATGTGGGTATGTTTGTATTTCTGCACTGTGTGATCTCTTGACCGGCTGAACTATTGGTCTGAACCAAATAATATGAAATGTAAAAATGTAAGTGGAAAATCTTGAACTTGGGCTAAAAATGTTTACTTTGGAAGTATAAGATGTGAGAGGAACAATTGGCAGGCACTTTGAAAAGACCTGGGAGGCTATTGAGCTGTAAGAAAGGTTGAAGGCGACAGTGTCAGAGAAACCGGGGAAGACTTGTAAGAAGTGATGGAGAGCGAAATGAGTAGAAATAAGGGAACAATTTATACTTTAACAACAACCTTGTAAAAAGAACAATATTAAAAGATTTGAGATCTCATCAATGCAATGGCCACCCATGATTCCAGAGAGAGGACCAATGATGGTATACACTACCTGCTCCTGACAGGGAGGGAGCCAACTAAGTACAAAGAACAAGACAGATTTTTGGACATGAGCAATACAGGGATTTGCTTTGCTTGTCCACATGTATTTTTTACAAGGGTTTTGTTTTTCTTTATGCTACGGCAGGGGGTAGAGGGAGGAAGCAGGGAGGAAGGGAAAATAAATGCATTTTGAAAAAAAAATGTTATTTGAAAATGAAAAAGAAAAGGTCTGGGGGCTATAGTGGACCACAGCCCCTAATGCTAATGCTTAGATTGTATTAAGGGAAGAATTGCTTTGAGGGCAGAGTGATATTCTGCTGTGCCTTGTCCTGATCAGATCCCACCTGGAGTAAAGTATTCAGCTCTAGGCACCATATTTTAGGAAGGAAATGAATTAGTAGTAGAGTGTCTGGAGGAAGACAGCCAAGGTGGTGAAGGGTCATGGCTTTTAAGGATTAATGGAGGTAGGTAGGGATGTTGAACTTGGAGAACAGAAGTGACTCCATGAGGCTTGATTGAGAGTTGTCTTTAGGTATCTGAAGAGATGGGACATGGAAGAAGGGATGGACATGTTCTCTTTGACCCAAGGAGCCAAAACTCAGAGCAGTGGAAGGAAGTGCAGAGGTCAATTTAAGCTTCATATAAAGAGCTCCTAACTGTTCTACCTACTTTACCCCAAAGTGGAATGGGTCATCTTGACAGCGGGTTCCAGCTCACTGACAGTGGCCAACAGAAGCTGGGTCACTGCTTGTTGGGCATGTGGTAGCAGAGTCTCTTTTGTTGAACTAGATGCCCGCTGACATCTTTCCCAAATCTGAGATTCTGCACTAGCTTTCTAGCCTTGTCTCACTGTGAACTCTATTCTTGCACCAAATTGGACTGTTTGTCTGAATGTTCTTGCCTCTAACCTTTGCTTGCCCTGTTTCTCCATGCCTGGGGCACCCTGTCCTCCGTCCCCACCTGCTGCAGATGTACCCCATTCTTAAGACCCAGCTCAGATGTCCTTCTCCATGAAGCCCTCTCTAAACATTCCCTGTCCCCTGTCCTCCCTTCCCCATACTGGGAGTGATCTTTCCTTCCTTGGGCCTCCCTATCACAGGGTTCACACTAAGGCATTTTTTTTCAAATTTATTTATTTATTTTTAGTTTATAACATTCAGTTCCACAAGCTTTCAGGTTCCAAATTTTCTCCCCTTCCTTCCCTTCTCCCTTCCCAAGATGGCCTGCAATCTGATATAGGCTCTACACATAAATTCACATTAATCATATTTTCACATTAGTCATGTCTTAGGCATTTATTTTTAAAGCTATTTTTATATTATAAAGTCATCATCCACCAACAGATAAACACAAAAGAACAAATAAAATCTTACATAAAATTATGAACTTCCAACTCTTTACAGTTAATTAAAAGTACATCTACCTGTACAAAGTATTACCACTAAAGATCTTACTGGTTTTTTCCAGGCTTTTGGCGTATTTATTTTTGGCATTTCGGATATTTCTTTTATGTACTTATCATGTTGAAGTTTGCATCTGTTACTTGTACATGTGTCACATCCTGCTGTAAGCTCCACGAGGGTAGAGGCTATTGCCTGAAGCATTTTTGCCCGAGTCTCCCTAGCAGAGACGCAGCCTTTAGTACATTTTTTAACAACAAATTTTATTGATGCTTTCATACTCATTTCTGAAAACACATCCCTTTCCTCCAGTCTAGTCCCTGCATTTTGTAGCATCCACACCATTCTGTGCTGTTGGGCTCCAGCCTCTCCTCCAGCTCCAGGAACCGTCTGTCCCATCATCCATTTCCCAGGGCCGTCCCTGGCTGGCCTTGCCACTCCTCTGAGTCCAGCCTCCTCCTGGTGTCTTCTTGTGGACATGGTCTTTGTGGTTGTGTCTGGTTTTGCTTCTGTTTCTTTGCCTCAGCTCATACGTTAGTACGTGGATGAGGGAATAAAGGAGAGGATCTCAGTTGACAAAGACGTGTCTGTGTGTTTCCTGCAGGGTGCTGAGAATATAACCACGTACACCTTCAACACTCACAAGGCCCAGCATACATTCTGCAAGAGCTGTGGGGTACAGAGCTTCTATACACCTCGGTCCAACCCTGATGGTTATGGTAGGTAAAGGGAATGGGGCTGTGTCCAAAGAAATGGCAGGACCCAAGGAGCAAGGGCATTTCCTGGTGATCAATAGGCCTGGAACCCATTCTACCAATTATCCACCAGCTGAACATGCTCAAGTGAGTTCTGAGCAGGGGAGGAGTGTGAGCCCTGCTACCTACTTATGGTCATCTCAGAATCATGGCTGGCCAGACCAACTGGCAGGGCCAAGCTGGGTCTAGAGCCTAGTCCCAGCCCTTCTGAGCTGTGTTGCCCTGGGTAGGTCACTAAACTTCTCTGACCTAGTTCCTCATTTGTAAAATGGCGGTAACAATGCTTATATAATTTGTATTCCATTTATGAGGAAAATGCTTTGTAATGCTCTGTGGATACATGAATTCTTATAAATGGATTGTCAAGAAGAAAGTAGGACTAGCTAGCTTGGCATTGGGGGAAGAGTTTGATCTGGACGACTGAGATTCTAGCTGTTATAATCATGAGCAGATGAGAGCAACTCTTCAAACCTCTATTTGCTCATCTGTAAAATGGGGATAATAATACTTGGCCTGTCCTGCCTATCTTAGAGGGTTGTCACAAGGATCAGCCAGGCTTGTGGATGGAGCCTTTGGTCAAGTGTAAGGGACTATGATTCTGTGACAGTGGGAAAGTGGTGAGGGGAGGAGAGGGAGGAATGCATCTTAGCTATTAGCTTGAGGGACACTGTATTAGTGTAAGACTTAAACTAAGAGTGCAGAGCTTTGCTGGATGGGAAATGGGACCAGCTTCTGCTCACATAAGATTTAGAGCTGAGAGGATCTCATCCAGTCCAACACTGACATTTTACAGAGACCCAGGGAGCCCACATCATTTTGGCTTATAGAGTCAGAGCTGGAGGGGGGGACCTTAGAGGTCATACAGCCCAATCTCCTCATTTTACTGATGCGTAAACAAGGGCTTAGTATAGACAAGTGACTTGTCCAGGGTTACACAGCCAATAAGGGGAGAGGAAGGAGTCCTCAGGGCAGGGATTCGAACCCAGATCTATCACAAGTCCAGTGTTTTACTTGCTGCCTCTTCTTGGACTTGCCCAAGGTCACACACAGAGTGAACGGCAAAGCCATGATTTGGACCCGGGTCCCCATCTCTAAGCCTTGGCACCAAACTGCCTTCTCTTTGCTTTGTTACATAAATAGAAAGTAAAAGCCATTTGCTCCCTCCTTCAGTAGTTAATAATTGATCCTGCCTGGCTCTGAAAGCTGTTCAGGCCACAGAAGCAGTACCAACAGGGACGCTTTTTCAGATGTGATAGCAGCTAATGGAGAGAATTGTTCATAGAGGGAGGGTCAGATGGCAGGTCCTCTCTCTGTACAGAAAAAATTCCTTTCTACTTCCAGCTGGTCACCTGTAGCCCTGGCTTCTGGATCTTGGGGGGAATCTTGGAGGGGGGTGTCAGCAGTCCCCAAACCAGCTATAGCTGGGGCATCTTCTCCAAGTTGATCTCTCTGCTAACAATCTGTCACCTACAGAAGCTTGTGAGATTGAGAGGTCATGGTCAGGAAGTCCTGGTGGGTTGAACGTTTTGTAGAATGGGGGTCTGGAGAAGGAGATGGCAAAGTGCTCCCGCATCTTTGCCAAGAAAACTCAAAATGGGGTCACAAGGAGTGCAAAACGGCTAAACGATAGCAGAATGGGGGTCATGAGAACATGTTTCTAGGCTTGGTCCTTAACGAGCTGGGTGATGTTGGGGCAGTCACTGCCTAGAGCTATCCCAGGCCCCTCCACCTGCCCCTGGCATCCATACCTAGAAGGCAAGTGTCATAGCTGGGAGTTACTGGGGATGCAGCCAAGGGCTGGATGTCTCTCCAGAGACCTTCCCTCTCCCATGTAACATCTCCCACTGTGCCCCTTCTCCAGGAATCGCCCCCCACTGCCTGGATGAAGGTAGCGTGCGCAGCATCGTCATCGAAGAGTTCAACGGCAACGAGTGGGAGAAGGCGATGAAGGAGCAAAAGACTATTCAGAGCAAGTCCAAAGAGTGACCCCTCCTCCCACCTCGGCTCTGCTCGGCCCATGAGAGTGAGGCACCTTGGGACACCGAAGAAGCCTGTGATGACGTGTCTCTGGGAGCCCAAGGGTTTTCTCCAGTTATGTCTGAAGCAGGACAAATTAAAGGAACAGAGAGGCAGCCTGAGACAACTGGTCCTAGAGGCTAAGGTTCTTTCTTGGACCAAGCAGCCCATGCCTGACTCCTTGGGCTGCATGGCATCCCCCTCAGCCCAATCTGTGGTCTAGACCATTTCAATTCCTCCCCTTCCCTCCCAACTTTCATGTGAGCTTTTAGGGACATGAGCCTCCTTTGGTTTTTATTAAAGGTAATTATTACTGTGGTTCCTCATTTGCTTTGCTTCAGAAATTCAATCAACAGCAGAGATTACTGCTCACCTATTCTGTGCTGTGAGCCCTGAGCACATCTGGACGTGGCCTGGGGAAGGCACCAAAGCTTTCCTGGAGTAGGCGGGACTCGAGCCGAGCCTGGGATGATTGGCAGGGTTTGGATTTCTAGAGGAGAGGGAAGGTCATATTTTAGGCAGAGGTATTGTTAGGAGAGAAGTATCTCCACTTTGAGTTCATGCAGTAAGTTATTGCTGCCAAAAAGAAATCTACCACAATGCAGAGATTAAAGAGGCACAGGTCCAAGGGGAAGAAAAATAGCTTTTGAATGATGATTGAGATTCCATCAGGGCTTCTTGTAGACAAAATTAAACCAGAGAGACAGAGAACTAATGAATTTACATACTGTGATCTCCCACAGCCTCTGGGGCCATGAAAGGAAAAACATGGCACATTCATAATCCCCTGCAGCCTTTGATGTCATAAAAATTGAACAAAGTTAGGCCGAGTCATCATCATCTCATATATCCTCTAAAGAAAGCCTCCCAGTTAAACAGACTCTATTGGTAAACTAAGACAGGTTACAGATTAAATGGGGGGAAGGGATCTATCTCCATGGAGCCAAGATAACCAAGCAGTCAAGGACAGTTGGGAGTCTTCTTCCATACTTTCTGTCACTTTGGTCTCTACCTCAACAGCGTTCGTCTTCTCAACACTACAATTCTGTGAGTCAGGTTTTAGTCAGGTGAGGTTAATAATACAGGCCAGGTTTTCAGTTAACCAAAAGTTTGCAGAAGGAATTGCCCTGAGCCCCAAACAATAAAAATTATTAAAACAAAATCAAAGAAGAAAAATCACAGTCTCATAGCAGAAAGGACCACAATAGGTATCTTCAGAGGACAGTAAAGAGATCAGTTTAACAAAGAAAAGGAACAAGTTAGGAAGTTAGCGTCAGAGTGATGAGACAGTCGGCAGCCAGATTGTGGAAGTCTTGAATGCCAAGGCATCGGGTGGCACTGAGAAACACTACATAGATAAGCCATTGTTATTGAAAATTTTGAACAGTTGAGTCCAGCCTAGATGTATGCAGTGTGAATGAATGAAAAGCATTTGTTAAGCACTTAGTATTCTAAGCAAGTATTCTAAGCATTAGAAAAGCAAGATAGCCTCTGCCCTCAGGGGGCTCACAATGCCCAGAGAAGACTTCAGCTGTAAGTCAGATGGGAAGGTCCCATGGTCCTTACTGGATAGCAGCAAAGCAGAGGGTCACTTATCTTCTTTGGTATAATTCAATATAATTATCATAAACCAATAATATACATAATGTTGAACAATTTGATAAGGCCAAGGACTTTGGTGGCATAAATTTAATCTGGGTCCTCAGATCTGTTGACAAGCCATATCTCCAGGGGGACTTTTGCCTTTGCTCATGAGCTTGCTTACCTGGTGGTTGGGGGAGGGAGGGGATGGGGAATTGGGCCCTTTCTCTACAGGAAAGATTGCTGCCCTCAGTGATGGCTGTAAGGCTTGGCCTAGAGATGGGGCCAGTGATTAGGGGGATAAGGCTCTTAGATTCAGGGTTTGGAGTTTTCTCCATCAAGGTCTGAAGGGTGGTGCTGGTGAAGGTAGTGGTGATGGATTGATTTGCCAGCCACATACCTCTTCCTGTCTCCCACATGCCTGGTTCATGAATGTCCCTGCCTTCAACTTCACCCCACGCTGTGCAGAGCAGCCCAATTAATCTGCCCAAAACACCACTTTCATCATCAATCGACAATTATTTATTGAATATCTTGTGCTCGCACACAGGACCTTGTCTAAAATAGGCATTTAATGAATATTTGCTGATTGATTGTTGATGAAATCATGGTAAGAAGATGAATCAATGGTTTAGTGCAGATGGAGGCCAGAGTTGAGGAGACCCTATGGCAGGCTGCCTGTCTGTATACCTTCCTTCCTTCCACGTAGATCATGCCATCTTAGCAAATTAATCGAACTGAAACATGAACACACTGAGATCCATTTCTGATGTCAAGCTATTTGACAGTGCCAAGGACTTGGGTTGTGAGAACTTTCTTTTATGGACCCTCAGGGGCTGCTGCTGCCTAGGAGGCAGGGCCTATGATACTTGTAGAAACAGTTGCCAGGTTGCATCTCCACAAGGATTGATTCATAGGATGATGGTTTCAGGGGCTGGACTAGAAGCAAAGCCTGTGGTCTAGGGCTTCTCCCAAGGCTCTGGATTTAGGCCCTGAGTTGTCTTCAGTGGGTACAGTTAGAGGATTATGGTGGTGATGGTCTGACTCCCCTGGGGCAGGCCACCACTTGGCTTTCATTCAGGGTGCCTTATTGTTCCTGCTAGACTGGCTTGCCTGCTCTGTGGGTGGCAGTTGGTGGGGTGGTCCGTCCTCTCTACGCAAGGTTGTTTCTCTAAGTTCCAAAGGCCTGCGTTGGCAGAGGGAGGAAATTCCTCACTTCTCAGATATGAAATTACAGATCCAGCTAAAGAAGACTCACCATGCCACCATCAGAATAGTAATAATGAAACCAAAAACAAGACTGCCACATATTTTTAAATCTACAAGTATGGAAACAAGGGTTGGGGTGCAATGGGATTCTGGCCCAGGCACTGAACTTCCTGCAGAAGGACAGAGAGTGATTCAGAGTAGAGTAGAAGGAAGCCTCAATGATCCCAGCCAGCCTGGTGACAGAGGAGGATGTCATGGACCTTGGAGACAGAGTGGGGGAGGTGGAGAGCAAGGATGTGTCAGCATTTCCTCTTGGTCCATCGTATAAAAGGGAAGCTGTGATTCGACCCCACAGCCACCAGCCCTAGGGACAGTGACGAGGGAGGGGATGTTTATCAGAGGCACAACTTTCCACAAGTGATAGAGATCATAAAAATAGTTTCTATGCTGCTAAAAGACTGAACATGCTTTTCATGCCTCACTAAATTTTGGTATTCTGGGACAAAGGCCTTTTCATCCTACCGTAGTTATGATTTTGGGGTCCCTTCCAACTCTAAGGTCCTCTGTGTGTCCCAACTTCTTTTCCACCCAGCTCCCCTTGGTTCAATGCTTATGGCCATGACTGATGCAGTCAAAGAGAAACAATAGTTGTAACAGAGATAAATGCTTAGCTATTACTACTTCCCACTGTCCCGAAATGGAATGAGAAGTTTGTGATCTGGGCCAAGTTGAGGAGGTGGCAGAGGCTCAGGGCCCCCCTGTGCTCCCCAAGTGTTTTCATCCAGGTGAACTTTGGGGAGCCAAAACATGTCCTAATGAACCATCAGAGGGGTGAGGGATTCTAGGTGCATAATGACACAGGCATTTTTGGGCCCAGCCAACATGAAAATTTGTTTGCTTTACAATGTGCATTTGTAACAAGGATTTATTTTATTTTTTCTCATTTTTTGTGGGTGAGGGGATTGGGAAGAATAAGGAGAGCTAGGAATAGAGTGGCTGACAGAGAGGGAGAGAAGGAGGGAGAGAGAGAGAGAGAGAGAAAGGGTAGGCGAGAGATGGGGGGTGGGGGTGGTCATTGAAGCATGTTTTTGAAATGCATAGAAGAGAACAGAAGGCAGGCCAGAAGGAATCACAGACAAGCAAGACAGCTTTGAAGGCGACATGTTGAATTTGTTATCTACTTAAAAAGAAATGCGAGCTGTACATGATGGCTATTGGCAGCTTCATATACAACCCTCTCTGTTCTACTGAGTGCATGTGAGTGCTTGTTTAAATTGACATGTTTGAATTTAGAATTTTTTTAAATGGGGGGGGGTGTAAAATAAATTCAGGGAGCAGGCACCCCTGGGCTTCAAGAGCCATCCTGGATGGGAAGAGGAACCACAGATGGGTATTGCGCAGTCTGAGGGATGTGTGGAGATGAGGAGAGCTGAGTTCCACTGCTCTCTGCTCCTCACTAGCTGCATGACCTTGGGTAAGTCACACTCCTTCTCTGACCCCTCCCCATCACTCCCTATCCATCTCTGAGATCAGACCACCCCTAGTTCTAGACTTAAACTTTTCATGCCTGGGACTCCTGCCTAGGTCCTGATTGATTGTTGTTCAATACATCCAATACTGGCTCTAACCTCACCTTTCCCCTGGTCATCTCACTGGCCTCCATGTTGCTGCAGGTGTGTCTGCCTCCTTCCCCTTCTCTCTAGTTCTGAATTCACAGTCTAACCATCTCTCATTGTTTCCAGAAAGGATGCATTAATCTACCAGGCTATAGCTCTGTTCACCATGCCTATAACTTTCCCAACCAAAATAACTCTCCCTAGCTGCCACTGACCTATATGTGCTGCCTCCTATAAGAACGTAATCTCCCTGAGGATAAGGACTGTCTTTGTATCCCTACCACTTAGCAGTGTGTGACACATATCAATGCTTTTTCATTAATTCACTCATTTATTCATTCATTCTCCTAGCTCCTTTTCAGCTCTATAGTTCAAGAGAAAGAAACAGAGAGAAAGAGACAGAAAGAGAGGAGGGAGAGGGAGGGAGAGAGAGACAGAGAGAAGAGAGACTTAATTGACTAAGGCTCAAATCAGTGGCATAGCTTAAGTCCTACAAAGCCAAGCCCATGAGAGATTCCTTGGGGCACTGTGAGTCAATACACCCTTCTGACTAGGGGCACCCTATGGCAAAAGCCACAGTGAGAAAAGCTTTGCTCACTTGCATCAGTACTATATCTTTGTTGAATATCTTTCCTACACCATAGTTAAGTAAACGTCTTTTGTTAAATGTTGGACAGTCTAGGAGGGTCTCATTTTGTTCCAACCCCAAACCTGAATCACTGGACACACGTGTACACAAAGCCTGAAGAAGCCCAACCCTAACCACCTGCCCACACTCACATACAGCCATAAAGTGTCCAAATCAGGATTTGAACCCAGGACTTTCTGAATTCAAATCTAGTTCTCTGGTAGCCATGCCACACTGCCATTTACCCTTCTGTAGACTTAAACCAGCCCTTTTCTTGGGTAGTAATTGGACACAGAGAAGTGATGCTTCCTCAAAACAGAGGGTAAAGTTAAAGAATCTGAGAAATACCAGATTTTTACAAACTGTCATGCTTTCCTCTTTGTTGCCTGCATGATTTAAAGAAATGAGTTTGTCTTATAGATGAGGTGTGTGTGTGTGTGTGTGTGTGTGTGTGTGTGTGTGTGTGTGTGTATGGAGGTTTCAGTCACATATTTGACCATCTGCTTCTCTCTCATTTACCTTCCAAGTACCATGGTCTGCTGTGGGCTCAGGAGTAAAGGAATGTTTGGGATGAGCCTGTGGGAAAGAAAACCCAGGGCTCTGAATTGGGAGGCTGGTTAGCTAACTGGTGGTGGACTTGGAATTCAAATCTTTCACTTAAAAACATCAGCATACTTGCCACTCTCAGTTAAGACTCAGCTTCCCTCAGTGATGTGGCTCCTTCCTTAAGAGCTTACCGTTTACTTACCAGGTGGGAGAATTCAGCTGGGCATTATGGTCTACCACATTAAAAAAAAAAAAAACCCTAAGACTTTCTTGACTTTCCTTCTGTGGTTGGGAGCCACCAAAGTCCCCAAACCTTTTCAGGCTTTGCTATGTAAACATGTGCGATCAGGGAAATGGGATTGCCATGATTCTGTTTTGTTTATACATTAACTAGGTTTCTCCAGCCTTACAGACCCAAAACCTCAAGTTGAAAGGAAGAGACCCTCGAGGCCATTGAGGCCATTTCTCTCACATTATAGATGAGAAAACCGTGCCTCAGAAAGAGGAAGTGATTTCCTCAAGGTCACACGAGTAGGAAATGTCAGGGCGGGATGAGCATCCAGGTCCCAACTCCAAGTCCATCATTCCACTGCCCCATGAGAGAGCTCTTCTTTCTTACATCTAACATTACATGGAGATCTCCAGTCAGGTTTCTCCTTAGCCAGGAATAGGTTAAGATTGGCCTATATGGAGCGTCCAATTCTTTAAAGGAGTTGAGGTTACTATAAAAAATGACATATAAACAAGCCATTTTTTAAGAACCGAAAGGAGAAGGAATTGGATTTGAGAGGAAAGAGAAAGAGCTAAAGGCCCGCAGACAATCATATAAGAAAACTAAGGGATCTTAGCTATGCTAGAGAAGAGCAACTTTTAGTTGAAATGGAGTGGTGGGATATGATAGCAATTAAGCTTGCCCCAAAGAGGAGACAGGAACATGCATGTACCTTCAGAGGTGGGAGCCTATGGGTGGGGAGCCCTGCATTAATGCTAAACTGGGCTGGTTTGGTGATTAGTTTTACTGAACCATTCTCCCCCACTTTTTATTCTTTGTTTTGAGATATAGTAGGAGATGAGGGTGATATGAAAACAAAAGGTATTGATGACCTTAAAATAGAATTAATTCTCTTTAGGCTGTGACACAGCCCTGCCCTACATGGGTTCCCCACCATGCTTTTTTCCCTAATGGGCCCTTCTCATCTGTATCCTTCCCAAAATCCTCCACAGAAGCTACCCACAATGGGGAGGCAGCTTCCACCATAGTACTGCCCCTCTCTGTTACCTTCACCTCATCGTTATTCTCCAATTAGCCCTCACCTTCATATCTTTTCTCCCACTTCTCATACACAAATTCCTGTAAACAGTGAGCTTCGCCCCCTCCCTGGTCCCAGACATTCAAATCAAAATTCACTGTACATAAATTCAGTTGAACCATAGCTTCTAAGGAATGTGCCTGTGTGGACAAATTCATTCGGTTGGAAGAAAATCAACTTATGACCTACATCACTAAAGTGGTCTTTTGGGGAGGCATCAAGCCTTCACCTCTACTCTTCTCATCTACTGAGAAATATCTGGCATTCTGAAGATGATCAAGACAGTCAAAGAATTAGAGAACCTCCCATTTGGGAGAGACCTTGGTGGCCCTCCCTGACAAGTTGTGTTTGCATATAGGAGCACAGATCTAGAGCTGGTAGGTAGGGGCCTCAGAAGCCATCTGGTCTAAATTCTTTGGTTTGCAGATGAGGAAACTAAGGCCTGCAGAGGGGAGATGACTTCCCCATGGTCAAACAGGTAAGAGGCAGTATTTGAATACAAGTCCCCTGCCTCCAGAACTAAAGCCCGTTCCTGGTCATCAAGAGCTCTAAGAACTTCAACAATGAGGAAACCATTCCTTTACAGAGCATCCCCCTTTTCCAGAGTCCTCATAGTGGAGAAGTTTTCCCTTGGATTTAGCATAAATTCCTATTTTAGTTAGAAGAAGTTTTCCCTTAGAGACAGCATAGACAGACTGCCTCTCTTCACCCACTGCACCTGGATCTGCCTTTGGTGGGGGGGGGGGGGAAGATGGGGGGAGGGGAACCAAGCAAAACAAAGCTAATCCCTCTTCCATTGGCCATTCCTTAAAAATATCTGAAGATAAACATCATGGTCCTTTCCAGTCTCTCTCCTTGACCTCAGGAGTTCGTCCAAGTCTGTGAGTCAGCCAAAGGGGTGTAGGAGTTGGAAGGACCCCATAATCAGGCCTCCATTTGGAGGCTGCTCATTGAAGCAGGAGCCAACAACCAATAATAGCACTGGAGATGGGGGAAGGAGTCCCAGGGTCAGCCTTTCCACTGAGACAGTTAATTATCAATTTGGATGGACTTTAGGCTGCAAACAATTGAATTTCTAGCACCTGGTTGACCCTGAGCTGCTGTTTTGCAAGTTCACAAAGTCAGTACTGAGAAGATGACCCATGGGGTGATGTCCAGTGTCCTGAGGCTGCATTATTACTGTTTTTCTGGAACTTGGAATGTCTAGGGGGGTAATCGCTCGTTTGGTCAAAGACACGGTGGTTTAAGAATTCGAGGTTCACAAGCTTCCACAGGCCAACATTAATTCCCTCAAAGCAGTGAGATTGGGAAGAGCTAGAATCTTGTTACTGTCCTGTCTTCATTCTTTCCTCCTTGTTTGTATTAATAGTCTCACAATTTCCTTTTCCTAATCATAGATCAAAAAGTATCAGAGCTAGAAGAGAATCTAGAGATCATCCTGTCACTATTCTGCTCCAAAATCCTCAGTGGCTCCCTAGTACCCACAGAGGAATGTTCAAATTCCTTGGCCTGGCTGGTGTTTCAGGCTCAATATAAGCTAGGGACACTCGACCTTGCCCACTGGCATCACTTAACTGGTGTCACTTCCCTCCATGCAGCCCATGCTCCTTGTTAGACTGGGCAGGTCTCTGCCCCCTCCTCATCTATCGAGTCCTCATCCCTCATCCCTTTGCCAGGCAAAGCAGAACCCCATGTTTTTTGAGTTGGGCTGCCTATCCAGTGCAATCTAAGCTGCCTGGCTGGAAGCCATCGCTCATGGAACTAGGGGTTTGGACCTCTCTCATGTGATTGTTTTGGAGGTCAGACCTGGGATTTCCTTGGTATTGGGAGCTCTCAAGGAGGAAATTGCCTCCATCAATGCAGGTTAATGCTTCTTCTGCCACTTAGACTCTTAGAGACTTGCCTGGCATGACAAAGCCTAGATGTGTCAGAGGTGGAACAGATCCCAGGTCTTCTGATGTCAAGGTCAAGGCAGACTGCTTTCAACTGGATCAGAGCGGAGGGTTGTGAGGTACTTTAGGGTTGACCAAATCCTTTGGAGATGATCTCAGTTGAGGCTCTCTGTGAGGTTGGTCCTGCAGGCAGGGGTTGTTATCCTTACTTTACATATGAGAAAACTGAGGCTCAGAGGTGGGAAATGACTTACTCGGATCACACAGGGAACTGAGCCAGCTTTCCTGCCTCCAACTTCAACCCTCTGCACTACCTAACAAGAAGTAGTAAGACCAGTTTGGAAAAATCAAATTTTAATGGAGAAAGAAAAGGAACCTCTGGCCTTCACCTGATTGGCCCTCTGTCCTTTCTCTTCCATATCAGAACCCAGATCACAGAAAATCACTGAGCTGGAGGGCACAGATCTGCCCAGTTCTCCATGAATTCAGGCTTTTTGGTATAGTCAGTCCCAGGGTGGGTGGAGAACAGCAGACACTTACTGCCTATAACAACTCAGTGGGGATGACCTCTGTTGTCTGCTTCCTGGAATCCTCCTTCTACTTTGGGAAATGGAACCATTGTAGACTGACCCTTCAGGTGCGGGCAGACCACCAGGACTCCAGAGCTGCATCTGGGTCAGGGGTTAGGAGAGCTCTGTCTCCTTGGAATGCTCCACTTTTATTCCTGGATGCTTGAGACTCTCTTCTGTGTTAGAGGAAGTTCAGTGAGTTGATAATCATGAAGCGGGAGAAGGTGATGTAGAGGTGCCGGAACCAGAGAAGCTGACTCTTGTGACAGAGCATGGCCTTCTGGAGGGAGAGACAAGGACAAGGATTAGGACCTTTTGTGCCTACAATGACACTGGTCCCAGCTTAGCTGAGCAGGACACTCTCTGTGAGATGGACAAAGCTCTCTCCTTCTGTCTTTGGATCCCCAGGGCTTAGGACAGGGGGTGGTAATGAGGAGATGAGCTCACTGGACTGGATAGAACTCCCTGAGTTGGGCTGGGCTACCATGATCACCCCCAATTTACAGAAGAAGAAAGTGAGAGAGGTGAAGTGGCTTTTGCAAGGTCTCCCAGCCAGGAAGATCCAAGGACACTGATGGGAGAAAGGCCTGAGGCAGCCATGGGAGGCTTCCCTCCCTTCTCCCTTATCTGTCTGCAGGATCCTTGGGCCACAAGTTGTCTTTCCCCCATCAGAACTGCCCTTGATTAATTTCACCATATAAAAATGTGATTGGGAAGGAGGGCAGAGGCTGTGGGGGGCCAAAGACTGAAAAGAAACTCCGGTACTGCCTGAGGGGCAGCAGCATGAAGCCTCTGGAGCCAAAGCACCTGGGGTGGCATCTGGACATTGCTAGGAAAGGCCTGCATGACCTTGCATAAGTCACTTCCCCTTTGTGGGCCTTGCTTTCCCCATTTGTTAAGAGAGGGTGCTGGTCTGGATGACCTGGAAGTGCTGCTTCATCCCTCCAGCCCAAGCTCCCAAGGTCAGGACCTTCCCTGACCTTCCTCTTCCCTTTGCCTTCCTCTTTCAGTGTTCTCAGCTCTTTCTTCTCTGTACAGAGAACTCTCAGTGTTTCTTCAAGCCTTTCTCCTCAACTCCAGTCCTCATTGACTGACCCTTGGATGTTTTGAACTGTCCAATCCACGGGCACCTGACGCTCAACATGATAATTCTTTTGGTTGTTCAAGGTGACAGAATCAGATGGAGTCATCCTCAACTCACCTCATGCATTCATGTCATCCATATTAATTACATATTTATTAAGTAAGCACTGGGCTTGGGATCAGGAAGGCTCATGTTCATGAGTTCAAATTCAGTCTCAGACACTTCCTAGCTTGACCTTGGGCAAGTCACTTAACCCTGTTTGCCTCAGTTTCCTCATCTGTCAAATGAGCTAGAGAAGGAAATGGCAAACCGCTCCAGCATCTTTGCCTAGAAAACCCCAAATGGGGTCACAGAGAGTTGGACATGACTGAAATGACTGAATAAATCTATCAAGTGCCTTAAGATTTGTTCACTTAACACTTACTAAGTACTTACTACGTTTCAATCACCTTGCAAGCCACTGCGGTGCTGTTGTTCAGGCATTCATTTATATCCCACTGTTCATGAATGGGTTTTCTTGGCAAAGATACTGGAGCGGTCTGTCATTTCCTTTTCCAAAACTGCTGGGGTAGACAAAGTCAAAAGCTCAAACAAGTCTTGCCCTCAGTGGGGCTTAAATGCTCCTGGAGTAATTTACCTTTTCTGGGGTTGTATGAGGATGAGTTCCAATGACCACTCCTCCTCCCAAAGAAACTTCTGACTTGGCTCCCTAACCCAGAAAAGAATAAAAGGTGATGGTAGATGTTCCTTTCGGCATAGGCCTGCCAGAGACTCAGGTTTGCTGGACCTCAGGAGACTGATTGATGGGTCTCGTTTCTGACTGTGGCAGCGAGGCCTGGGACCCTTACCTTGGCCTGCTCTACTTCTTTTTTGGTCAGCACAAAGAGGACATCTTGGGTTTGTAACCAGGTGAAGGGCAGATCCAATATGGACAAGTATTTCCGCAGTATATTCACAGACTCTAATGTAAGGACTGAACAGCCTGGAGAAGGGATTGGGTAAAGGAGGCAGGGAGAGGAGAAGGAAGGGAGAGAAAAGGGTTAACTCTTTTATTATGATCTCATGGCTGCTTTCCATGTGATTCTTCCCAACCACCTTGCCGCCCTTGCCAGCTCAGCCCTACCTACGACAGGAACATGGTGACGATGAAAAGAACATCGGACCAGGAATTAAGAGCACCCACCTAGGGGTCACAATGTAACTGGCCTTGGGCAGGCCCTTTACCCCTGTGTAAAACGAGGACAAAAGGGATGAGCTAGCCAAGCTGACTCCGTAGCGGCTGCTGGCTCTGCTGGTTCACAAATCTTTTTTGGCCACATCTTTCGAGACATTCTCAAGGGAAAGTAAAGCTGACTCAGGTGCCCTGGCCTCCAGCTACTGCTTCCTCCTCATGTCCATCTCCCTGGTTGTGGGTCCTGCTTTCAGTTTGGCAGGTGGAAAGAGCCAGCCTTTCATGGAGAAACAACATTAACTGTCCAGTTTCCTAAGAGGCTCTTTGCCTGTGTGCCTCTGGGGCTGAAGAAATGGGAGGCTCGATGATTTGGAGTCAGATCTTATCAGGGGTGGAGAAACTGAGGCCTTAAGGCCACATTTGGCCCTCTAGGTCCTCAAGTACAGTCCTTTGACTGAATCCAAGTGGCCCTTAGTGGGGCCCTGTGACTCAAAGAGCTACACTTGAGGACCCAGAGGGTCACATGTGTTCCCTACCTCTATGATGAACATCTGGACCTGTACTACCAGTGTTAAGTCACTGAACCTCCCTGGGGCTCAGTTTTCCCCACCATAAAGATGGAAGGGTCCCTTCCAGCCCAGAATGCCACAGCTCCTCCCAGATCACTCCTGACATGCAGCACAAAGCAGGCGGCTGCCCAGTAACACATTCACATGAAAATAAGGGCTTAAGTTTAGACAGAGCTTTGCGGTTGGCAGAGCACTTTCCCTATGCTCTCTTGTTCTTCACAAACTGCTTGTTTCTTTCTCCCTGTTCCAAATGTTTGGCCTCATGCTTCCCCTGACGCCTGCTGAACTTCCTCATGGGGGCATAACTTCTTAATAGACGGTGCCACCCCACTGCCCATTCTACTTACCCAAGGATCCCCAGCTACCCGCCTACCAGGCCATATCAGCCTCTTCTAGGAAGACCTAGCCTGCTTCCTCATGCTTTCGGCCTAAACTTTGGGCATTTATGTGGAGGGATCCAAGGGGGTTGGACTAGAATCTCAGGAATTCTTAACCTGCAGACCTTGAATCTGTTCATTTCCATAACTATTTCCACATAATTGGTTTCTTTCCTAACCCTAAGAGTTTTAGCTTATACATGTAAGCACATGATTCAGAGAAAGGGTTGCTGGCTTCCTCAGGCTGCCAAAAAGGTCAGTGAGTCCAACCCCCTAAACACTCCCTAGGGGCAGCTCTGATCTCCCTAGGATGCTGCTGTCAGAGCTTTGGGGAGGCTCACAGACAGGCCCCATGAGGAGACTGGGGTAGGGAAAGGCTGGACAATCCAGCCCTGCCTCGGGAGTGGGAGGGGAGGTTTAGCACCAAGGTGAAGGTCACCAAGACTGAGTCCGCCCACGAGAGGGGTGCAGTAAAGGTCTGGGGGCGGTAGATGGCGCTCAGTGCTGCTCTCTCGTGGGCAGCCGACCACGTGTGCTCAACCTGGGTGAGGCCGGAGGCACATGGACTCTTCTCTCTGGGCCAGGCTTTGGAGCATGACATTTCTCAGATTAGAGAGCTCAGTGGAACTGCCTGGAATTCTGGGTCATTGTCCTGGGGAGGGAAAAAGTGGCTGCTCTGATAGGCTTGGCATTTGGGGGATGGGCTTGGGAGCTACTGTTATTTCTTAAAGCTGGATTTTTATTCTTGGTTTTTAAAGTTGTTTATTCTTTGATATAAGGAATGACTGCACCGTGAAAGAGACAGAGGGGGAAATCCAGGAGAGGCAAGAACTAGAGACATCAATGAATCTATTTTTTAAAAAGTTTCAAGGATACCTTTATCTTTCTGCACCCTTCCTCCCCCCAGTCACTTCCCTTAAACTCCCCACACAGCTGCTCATTTCTAAGAACTGTAAAAAAAAGAAAAGGTCTCCTCTGGGCCTGGCTGCTGCCTTTCCTTCTGCAGAATCCACTGCTTCTCAGCTGAAGGGGAGCTGAGAGCTCATTACCTAAGATGGTCGCTGGACCACAGACAAGGAGACTGAGGCAGAGGTCACACAAGGTCAGATCCCAGGCTGGATCTGAACTCAGGGTTTCCTGACTTCACCATCAAGCTGCCTCATTTTTCAGAGGAGGAAACTGAGGCTCCGAGAAGCCTCATGTTTATTTCATGTGCTCTTCCAACCCTGTGAGTTCTTTATTATTAGCCCCATTTTATAGATGAAGAAATTCTCAGAGAGGCTAAGTTACATGCCTAGAGTCACACAGCCAGTGCGTGTCTTAGGCGGGGTTCAGACCAGTTCTTCCTGAATGTACGTGTTCCTTTCCCTCCACTGTGTTAGCTGGAAGCCAGGATGGGACCAGAGTCTGGGATTCATGAGTCCCCAGACTTCCTTCCATTACAACCACACTGGGTTTCAATAAAAGATGGGCTCTCTATCTCCTCTTGGATGTTGATCCCCAAGTCAGCCAAAATGACACCTAGACATGAACAATCAGAGTTGGAAGAGACCTTCACAATCTAGTCCAACCTCTTTATTTTACACATGAGGAAACTGAGGCCCAGGGGTTAGAACCTGAGTCTTCTGGTTCTAAGCTCTGCTATTTTACTGTACCACACTGAATCTACAAGGCAAGGGGACCCAGGGAGTGTCTTCCCACTCTTGTGATTGGCCAGGCTGGTTAAGGGAGGGTAGGGAGGATAAAGGATGAAGTATAGGGGCCCAGGGCCTACACGATATAGCCGCATATGGGTCCTCATCTCTTAATCAGTGTAGTTTATGCTGGCAGACATGGTGGGGAGAAGGCAATGAGCCTGGTGGGTCTATAAATAGAATGTGTGTTGGGGGCAGGGGAAGTTGAGGAGGGATTTGGGGGAAATTGAGCAAAGAAAGGAATCTTTGGCTCCTCAGACTCTCTGAAGGCATCACTCACCAAGCTGGAAAATGAGCCAGGGAAACCCCAGCCGGTAGCAGAATGGTCACAGCTACCATGACCGTTGAGAGAGGGCAGTACATGAGAGGAGAGCATCTAGAGGCTTCCAAGCTGCCTTCTAGTAATGCGGCCCTTTATGGATCAAGGCAAGAGTGCCTGTGCCCTCCTTCGTGTGTGTGTGTGTGTGTGTGTGTGTGTGTGTGTGTGTATGTGTGTGAGACTTGGGCAAAGTCAGTGCCCTTCTCAGCCTGCAAGTCCCAGGCCAGTCTCAGGCCTCTTCAAGGGCATGGAGGCTAACTTCCATTCACGGTAGGCAGGGTTTGACAGGGTGGAGCCCAGGGCTTTGGAACATGCAGATGCCTCCTTTTCTGACCTCTTCAAGGTAAGCTGGCTCACCCAGCGGGTCCATCTGGTTTTGCTGTAAATGATTTATAATTTATGAGGGCACTGAGCTGCCATGGGAATGGAGCAGGCACAGGGCCGGGCCATGTTTCCCATATCTCTCCAAGGAAGTATTTGGGCTGCACGCCCCTGTCACTCAGTTCTCATTAAGCCTTTCCGAGAGCCAGCTTCTCAGGCCTGCCCGGTCACATGCCAGCTAGGCAGCACGGCCCAGCCTATATTTGGAAAGGCTTAATGTAAAGTGCTGCTCTCCAGCCTGAGCCTTCCCAGCGGTTGCTATGTGCAGACTGAGAGACAGAGATGATGTAATCCCTCCCATCCGCTCAGCTCTCTTCCCCTAGCTGAGAGCTGCTCAGCCAAACAAGGCTGAGGGGCAGGCACCTGCCTGAGGAGGAGGGGGCTGACAGTCTACACTAATGCTCAAGTGGGGAGGGGATGATCAAGAATCAGAGAATATTCAAGGCATCGTTGGGAGCTTCCCTAGACAGGCAGCATGATGTAGTGGAGATGGCCCTGAGTTTGTACTCAGGAAGACTCCATTTTAAATCCTGTCTCAGGCAGTATTGGCTGCCTGACTCTGGGCAAGTCAACAAACCTCTCTTGGGCCCAGTTTCTTCAGTTGTAGAAAAGAAAGATTGGCTTGATGGCTTCTGAGGTGGCTTCCAGATGTAGGGCCATGATCCTGTGTGTGATCCTATGACTTGTCCTTCTGGTAATTAGGGGTAGAGCTGGGACAAGGAACCCATATATCTGGACCTCTGGTGCCCAGGCATGCCAGGACACCCTCCCTTGTCTTCCAGTGCTCAGAATGTGAGAACTGCAAGGGACCATGGAGGCCATTTGGGTCATGATTTCTTCACCTTGTTTGTTTCCTGGACCCTTTTGGCAATGACTGTGGGAGCCTACGGACCTCTTCTTAGAATCACAGTTTTATATGCATAACATAAAATGCATGGGCTCATAGAGGAAATAAATCATTCTGAAGTATTTTTTTTTTAAGTTCATAGTCCTCAGGTTAAGAACCTTGGACTAACTTCTTCCTTTTGTGGAGGAGGAAATATAATCTCTGGGAGGTAGTCATTTACTCAAGTCTGATTCAGTCTTGAAATCCAGCCTCCTATTTTGCTCTGGGACCCCTCAATGCGTCAGAGATCCAAATACAATTTTGGGTTGATCAAGGTCACACAGATAATAAGAGGCAGCCACAAGGTGTGAGACAGATGACAGCCTCTGGGCCCTGCAGTTAGCTCATCTGCAACGTGGAGGTGATGATATTTACCCTCCGTGTCCTGTGGGACCGCTGCAAGGAAAGGTCTTTGCAGATTTGGAAGCACCAATGAATTTGAACTGTTGAGGACATCTCTGGGCTGCTGGCTCTGTCCAGAGGGAGAGAAGCTGTCATTGAACAGGACAAGCCCTCCTTCCAGAGGTGGAAGATCTAACTTTAACGGCCAGCTCGGTTTGGTACTTACTGGCAATAGAATACAAGAGCTTAGGCTCATAGTTTGGAACTGAAAAGAACTCAAGAGAATCTTGGAATTGGAGCTGTAAGGCCTCATCCTAGACATAAGGAAACTGAGGCCTAGGAGGGGAAATAGTTTGCCCAAGACCACAGGGAGTAAGGGGCAGAGCCTAGATTCGAACCCAGAGTGTGTTCTTCCCATCTAGTCCTTGAAAACAAAGATGGATTTTCATTTTAACTGTATCATCAATGCCTTCCACATAGTAGGAGCCTCACAAACATTTGGGATTTCAGTTTCTTCTACTTCTGTGAAATGAAAGAGTTGGACTAGATCTGTTTGGTCTCAGCCTTGACTTTTCCTGGCACCTCCTGACAGCCACAGTGATACCAACTGGTGAAGCATCTGATAGAAAGTCTGCAGAAGATAAGGGTTCTTGGACATATCTCTGGGTCCCAGATCGATGGTGGATTTCCTAACCATGTTGCTATAGGACTAGACTGGTCCCTCCAGCTTTAAATTCTATGACTGACCCATTCAAGGCACAAGGGACACCAAAGAGTACCTTGGGAGGTGGATGCTTTGCCCCGAAGGCACTGACTGCTGTGTCTGAGAAGTAGGGCTGGCAGTGCCCACAGTGCTTGGTATACATGTAACAGGCCTCTTGAGGGCAGGGCCTTCCCCTCCCCAACCCTGGGGCACAGAGCCTCGAGGCTTTGGTTTCCCTTCCAAGATGCCAAAGGGAGAAAGAAACCATGTCTCCCATACTTGAGAGGAGGAAGTGTGAAAGCCTGAGGGCAAGCCTCCTCCAGAGTTCCTGGGAAAAGAACCACAGCTCACTCCACCTTTAGGGGGAAACAGCCCCACAGCATTATACTCCAAGCAGAATATTTCACTTTCCTTTTCTCCTTACTTCTTATAATCAGGAATCCTCCCCCTGTCCTAACCCACCAAGTCCTAACCCACCAACGGGCCTGAAACGTCCTCACTAGAGGTCTGGGCTTTGTGTCTCTGAATTTCAGAGCTCAGCACACAGCTGGGCACAAAGTAGGTGCTTAATATTGATTTCCAGGAACCTATTACAATGCAAATGCATGGAGGCTGGGGCAGAGCAGGTTGGAGGCTTGGCTCTTCTGCCAACCCTCAGAGTGATCTTGGCCAAGGTTGATAACCTCTCTGGGCCTCAGTTTCCTTCCTCTACAAGACGAGGGGACTGATTGCTAAGGTCCCTTCCAGGTCTAGCATTCTGTGATCCTGCCTCAGGATGGGCCCTGGGCCTGCCGATAAATGTTTTAGAGGAATAGAGTCAAAACAGTTTCAATTTCTTTGATTCATAGCCCTTGCTCCTAACCCCAACCAAGACTTCCACTCCAAGTGAAAGTCCTTCTCCTAGCTAACTAACTAGCTTGAATACAGTGCAGGGAATGACCTTACCTCTGGGCAGTTTTCCGGTAGAGTGTAGGAACCTGGAGAAGGAAAGAGAGACAAGTGTAAGCCCTCTCTCTATAAGGTCTGATCTTCCATTTCGATAATGTTCCCCACTCCACACAGTGATTTCATTAGCACAGGGATCTTCTGATTACAGTCTTAGAGATTTGCCCATGGTGGTCAGAGGCCAAGTTACTTGCCCAGGATCACAAAGCTTGTCAAGGCCCAGTCAGAAACAGGACTTGAATCCAATCTTATTGACTTGGAGACCATCTCTCTAACCACCAGACCACCCCACCGCTCTATGTATTGCTTTTTGTTTTTCAAATATCTTCCTTTTGTATAATTATATATATATATACATGTATATATGTGTGTGTGTGTGTGTGTGTATATATATATTAAAAGGTATAATACTGACACATGATGTTATAGATAGAGGGATGGCCCCAGTGCCAGGGAGCCTGGCCCTGCTGCTGACACACACTGGCCACCTGACACTGAGCTCCCAGCCTAGTCTCCATCTTCTGCCTTTGTGACTTTGCATCAGCCCTTGTCTCTCATCCAGCATCTCCTCCCCCTCTTAGCTTCCAGATGCTCATTTTCCTTCAGGCCTCACCAGGAAGCCTTCTCTGAGTTCCTCAAATGAAAGGTTTCTTTCCTCCGCACATTTCCCCAGAGCAACTTATCTGGATTTCATCTTGGGTCTCATCACGATGTATGCTCGTTGAGTGGGGAGAATGGGTCATTTTTAAATTTTTGTTTTCTAAGTCCCTAATACAAAGGAGAGAAGATCATGCTGGGTATCAGGGAGACAGGAGTTTAATGCCTTTGATGGTCACTAGCTTTTAAGGGCTTGCCTCAGTACAGTACAGTTGGAAGAGCACTGACTCAAATAAGTTACTGAGCCAGAATTCAAATTCCACCTCTGAGGCTTATGACTCTTGGGCAAGTTCCCCAACCTCTCTGAGCCTCAGTTTTCTCATCTGTCAAACACGGGGGTTTGGTCCTGGTGGTCCCTGGGGTCCTTATCAGCTCTAGCGTTTACAAGTTGTGATCTGAGTTGGTGGAGGGAGTTCCCACACCAGGAGTTCCCTCTGATGAGGTAAGGTGATCATGGATCCATGGTGTCCAGGTAGCCCCAGAGCTCAGAATGTTGTCTTGCTCATAATACTTAATAAATACTTGTTTAACTGACTCTGTTATCACATTTGATTCTCATAAAAAGGGGATAAGTCAGAGAGCAGTGACCCTTTCTGGGGGTCAACCCCTGTCACTGTCCCTCTCCTCACTCTGCTCCAATCCATAGGAGGCTGCTGACACTCCTATGGGGGTGTATGGGAAATCCGAAGGATTTGGATTCATTTGCATACCAGCCAGGCATGTGCTCTGGCTGTGACTTCATTCATTCCTGCACCATATTTAGGATAAAGATACCCAAACCAAATCCACCTGTGATCTCTAAATTTCTCAGTTCAGCCCAGGGAAGGGGAGGAGGCATAGTCAATCCAGCCAGCTTGGGCTACCTCCCTGCTCTCAGCTCCAGCTGGAGGGAAGTGGGCAGTGCCTGTCCTGTCCTGCCCTGTCTTCACAGCCTGGGCCACATGAATGAGGGAGGGGCTGAACCCAGGCAAAACTCAGGGGTGTCTTCTGCCTCCCTTGAGGTCAATGCCAAGGTCAGACAAGATGGTGTATTCACAATAGATCTGGGAAAGTGTAGACTCCTGATGTTGGTGTATGTACTCCATCTCTGCTGGTGCTCCCAGCAACCAACAGGGCTCCAGCGAAGAGGATGAAAAAAGACAGAAAGAATTTCTGGAGAGGCCAGAGGGAAAGTAAAGGCCAGCTTGTCTGAGAGTGATCTACTTTAAAGCAGCAGCACAGTTAAGGAGTGGCCAACTCCAAGGCCTGTGTCACATGATGAGAAGAAAGCTGGCCACTCACCTCCCAAATCTGACCTCAGGCAAGTCACTGAGCTGCCTGAGACAAACCTCTTCACCTCTCAAATGGTGACAGTAACACTTGGGATTGTGACGAACATGCTTCAATACGATTTCCATACTCCTGCATCTGTGACTGTGTCAGCTCTTTGTGGACAAGAATTGCCCTCCTTCCCTCCTCCAAGCCACCCTTCACTCACAATGATCTTCCCAAAGCATAGGTCTGACTCTGGCACTCCCCTGCTCAGTAATGTCAATGACTCCCTATCACCTCCAAGATCAAATGTAAAATCCTGTTCACTGCTCAAACCTCTTCGTAGCCTGATCCCCTCCTACCTTTCCAATCTTCTAATGCCTTCCTCCCCTGGCATCTCTGCCTGTGTACCAGCCTCCATCCTCATCTCCCTCTCCTGGCATCCTTCAAGTCCCAGTTAAAATGCTGCCTGCTACATGAAGCCTTTCTGCAGCCCCTGAAGACTAGGGCCCCTCCTCCTCATAGATCTCCAATTCACTCTGCTTGTGGTTGTCTCCCCCATTAGTGGGGGAGCTCCTTGAGGGCAGGGACTGTCTTTTGGCTTTCAATAGCCTAGGGATAATAACAGTACCTGCTTCACAGGGTGCTTATGAGGATCAGGTGAAATAATATATGTAAAGTAGCATATAAAATCTTCTATCTGGTTTGGGTATCTATAAAATCTGGCATATTGTAGGTGCTTAGGAAATGCTTGCCGACTGACTGAGGATCTCCCTCCACCAGAGTAAGCAATCCCTTCACTAATGCAAATTTTGACCCCTCTATGACTTTTACAGATAGTCTTTAAGAGTTGCTATGGTCTAAAGATTTATCATCCTGCAGAGCATGGTAGATAGGGCATTGGACTTGGAGTCAGGAGAACCTAAGTTCAAATCTTGCCTTTGTTGTGTGACCCTGGGCAAGTCACTTAATCTCTTAATGCCTGGGTTTGCTCATCTTACAAAACAGAGGTGTTGGACTCAATGACCTCTGGGTCCTTTCCATGTCTCTGGTGCTGTGATGATGAACCTTCAAACTGGGCTAGGCAGATACTCAGGTGGCAGCCATACAGCCTGTTTCTGGGCCCATACTAGAAGCCACTCCAGCTGGGGGCCCTGCCAGAGTCTGGGCCCTACTCAGGCCAAAGGTCACCCCTTACACTCTGAGGAAACTGAGGAGGATTTTGGTGGAGATAAACCTTAGCACACCATCTAAATGGGAGCCACTGTTACTGTTATCAGCGCTATGCTAAAAGCTGAGGCCTTGAAAGTGTGGTACATAGAAGTGAGGAAGGGGAATGCAGAGAAACCTAGGTGGGAAGCTGGACTGTCCTCATCTAATTGCTCCATCCAATGGCCAGCCAGAGATAAATGGGTCACAAAACACTAAGGTGAGAAAGTGTTATTTAGGGCAACTTCCTGTTCCCCAGAAGGAACTCCAGCCAGCCAGCCTGGCACCCTTGGCCTGACTTCCCAGTCTAACTACCAATGGGTAACTTTTGCTTGCAGTCAGTAAGGCCAAGAGAGATGGGGACAAGCAAATGATGAGGAACAGAGGAAAGGCAGGTGCCCATCTGTGGAACGGTCAGTGTACTCGGAGATGGTTACATGAATCTCCAGGAAGAGATAGGAACTTGGAACTCTGCCCCAAAGCTGGTCAGTGAGTGCAAACTCACCCCAATTGATTCTGTCTAGCTGGCTATGGCCCATGCCTCACATCCGTCCCTCCTGGTCATCTTCTGATATACTGCATCATTTACATTGCTGCTTTTGGCCCCTTTCCCTTCTACCTCCTAGTCTGGGAGTAGGAATCAATCAACATTACCTTTGGTTTGGAGAAATTGTCCCATCCGTTATCTCTGTGACTCCCCAAACCATCACTTCCCTGTCGTTGTCTCTATAAGAATATAATAAGCACCTTACTGGTAGGGACCGTTTTACCTTTATCTATGAATCCCAATGTCTAGAAAAGTGCTTGGCACATAGTAGGCACTTAATTCTTTTTCATTCATTCATTCATTGGTCATAGAGAAAAGAAGAAGAAATATTCTTCCACACAGGAGAGAGGTCAGCATGGGAGGAGTTACAGCATAGGATGATAGATCCTCTGTCACAGCTTTTACTCGTTGGGTTTTGCTCATTTTTTTTTTTTTTGCTACAAAGAAGGAAACAATAGATCAATATATATTGGGAAAAGATTTTGATGTTTAAAAGGTATAAATAGAAGTTATTAACTGGGAAAAAATAAAATGCAAATAGAAGGGGAAAAAGACATTATGCACTTCCTCTCTGTATCTTGTAGGCGAAATTATTTGTGTTGGGCAGGGCATTGTGTCTACACCTGGGTCCAGTCCCTGTGGGCTCTTTAACTCCTAGCTGAGCACAACCTTTCAATCCTTCTTTACATGGTAGAACAGATAGATAGAGGACTTGATTGGAAGATCTGAGTTCATAATCCTTCCTTAGATATTCACTGGCTGTGAGATCCTGGATTTGTCACTTAAACCTCTGCCTGTCCATCTCCTCATCTGTAAAATGGGGATCATAACAGCAACTGCCTCACAAATGGTTGTGAAAATCAAATGAAATGATATATGTAACTTATACAAAATCTTCAAGGTTAGCCATTATTTTTACATGATGGAGGTCTGAGAATGTTCTTCCCTATTTGGCAGTGGACTCCTTAAGCTCTTCCCCGGACTCACCGTCCCACCCCCTTCCCTACCCCACCCCGCCTTCCAGCCCCAGGAAGGGCTGTGAGCTGGGGCTGGAGAGTGCTGCCTTCTTCCTGCTCTCTCAGGCCACACATGCTAACAAGTGCTTTCCCAGACTGATCCTTCTCCAGGGCTCTTGGAACTCTTTCCTGGAGAAGCTCCAAATAGGGGAGAGGTAGCTCTTCTCATTGTGGCCATTTTGGGAATCTTGTGGGCCGTGGCTTGGGAAGGGAGGGCAGGGAATGGAATCATATTGGCCTTGAGCCATTGAGCAAAAGTTTAAAACTGATGCTTGTTAGCGGTTTTATGAAGCTGGCTTCATCCCCAAATTGGCAATGATGGCCCTTTGCATGGTCACAGGACATAGAATCATGTGTTATTGAATCGTTTCAGTCGTATCTGACTCTTTGTGACTCCACTTGGGGTTGTCTTGGCAAAGATACCGAAGTGGCTTGCTATTTCCTACTCCAGCTCATTTGACAGAAGAGGAAACTGCGGTAAACAGGGTGAAGTGACTTGCCCAGGGTCACGCAGCTGGGAAGTGTCTGAGGTCCAATGCTCTGTGTATTAGTGTGCCACCAGCTGCCTTAGACACAGGATCTAAGAACCCCATTTTACAGAGGAGGAAACTGAGGCTCAGAAAGGGTGGCAACTGGCTCCAGCTCACACAGGTGATGGGTAACAAGGGCAGGGTTAAGGATCACAGGATCTTATCTTCAGAGCTGGAAGGGACTCCGAAGGCCACCTAATCCAATTCTCTTATTTCACAGAAAAGGAAACAGGTCTCAGAAAGTTAAGTGACTTGCCCAACATCACAGAATCTGGATTTGAACCCAGGTCCTTGGACTCCAAGTCCAATAATGTTTCCACTTCACTAAGGATAACGGGTGGCCATCCCTTTCCTCCCGCCCAACATCCTCCACTTCCCAGGGCAGACAAAGGGTGAGGATGTTTTTCACACTTGTGATTGTGAGAACAATCAGCGGTCTTCCAGCCAATGAATCTTTAGGGTCTAGAAGAGAAGTAGGAGCCTTAATCTGTGAAATCTGAGGAGGGCGAGTGCTGAAGATCTTTGACCTCACCCCAAGATGTGGTTGGTCAGCCAGAAGTCCCTGTTCTCTTGGTATGTTGTCCTGTGAAATGATAACTAGCCTTGGATGCACTGAAGTTCCCTTTCAAGTTAGTCCTGAGTTTGTTCCAGACTATTTAGTGGGGCTGCCAAGGCCCCCCTCCCCTCCCACACAGGTAGATGATCTCAAGCCTCGAGCTTCCTCATCATGGGGCTTCTGGGTTTTGTTCTCCCCCATCTTAGAACCATGGAACATCAGGGCTGGAGGGAACCTTAGGAAGGCCCTCATCCAGCCCCTCATTTTACACAGGAAGAACTGTGTCCCGGGAAGGGACGTGACTGTGCTTGCTGCACCCTGCTGGATCTGTTCTTTGGCTCTGCCTTATAGTGCTCTGTCCACCTCTCCTCCATAATCCAGGACCATGCACTGTTTCAGGCCCCAACTTCAAATGCCTTCACCCTAGGAAGGTCTCCCTGGTTAACTGTGCCCCAGCTCTGGATCCCTTCAATATTTGTGTCTTTGGCTCTGACCCACTCAGTCTCCCCTGAGAGACATTATCCTGTGCATTTTTATCAGCAGTTTTTTATTCTTTAACTAGGTCTGTGATGTCATCAGTATGGGGCACCCCCAGTGTGGAGACCACCTCTACCAAGGCAGCTTGGCACCTGTTCTTCATTTCATTGCCTCAGACAGTTGCCCAGGGGTCACAGGAGGCTGTGGCAGGGCTACCCAGCTAGAGACAGCACCCCGAGTCCCAGTCATCCTGACTGATGCTGGCTCTACTCATCACACCATCCTATTTCTCCTGGGGAATAATTCTCAAGCAGTTTTTTGCAGGAGTTGTGCTGTGTTTCCTTTGTTTCCCTTTCCTCATCTCAGCAGCTCCCATGGTGTCCCTTCCTTCCCAGGGCTCCCAACAATCTCCAAGGAATGTGCTCATTAACTTGATGGTTTCAATGGCAATGGTATTAAGGAAGCATTTTTATTTCGGTGGAAACAACTAAGAATCTTCCTGTGTAGGGAAACTCAGGCTGGTGAGAAAACAGCACTGCCCAGTCATTCTATGGGCATACAGGACATCCCATGTTACCCTTGGTGCTCCAATCCTGCAACCTGGGGGTCATGCAAGACTGGAGAGGAGGGCCCCATTGTCTTCCAACATGCAGCCTCCTCTCTGCCCAATTAATCCAACGTCAATGCTAACAAGAAAGAGAGGAGTCTGTCTGGGAGAAACCTAAGGGATCATGAGTTGGACGGAGGCTCTCCAGATGCTCAACACACACATACACACACACATAAACATGCACACACACCCACATGCATACACACACGTACACATCCCTCCCCCATCTCATTTTGGCACAGTTGGTGACCCAGTTTGGGTATATTCCAGGTCAGGGACTGTAGTCTAATGTTCAAACTTCCAACTGTTTTCCTCCACAGCCTGGTGACAGTAGAGGAGGGGTCAGGTCCCTGGACTCTTGTGGGACAAGCCTGGTGATACATCAATCAGTTGTGACAGTTGGTGTGTGTGTGTGTGTGTGTGTGTGTGTGTGTGTGTGCAGAGATCTCTTGTCATATGGGAGGCCTCAAACAAGGCATTCAGAAGGGGATGTATTGCCATTATCCTCAGGACAAAAGTACCACCCTTCAGCCTCCTTGCCCCTTGGAAGGAGAGCTGCCTGCCAAAGGAGTTGCTGGGGGGAGAGGAGAGAGTGAGCTCAAAATTAATATAAACCATAGGAATTATTGAGTGTCTGATCTGGAAGGGACCTTCAAGACCATCTATCCCTGGGGTTTTAACCATGTTGGTACATGGGTTCCTTTTTAGAATCATATTTTTAAATTCATAGAACAAAATACACAGGATGCAAAGGAAGTCAATGAGAGTGAAATACCAATAACAAAGTACCCCAGGTTGAGAGCCCCTGGCGTAGACCAACCCTCCCATCCGGCAGAAGAAAAAGCTGAGGCCCTGAGACGTGCCCAGGGTCACCAGGCTGCCTGCTGGAGGGCTAACACCACCTGAGCCATTCAGGCTGAGCCTTCCTCTTTTATAAAAATTGATTTTATTTTAAATTTATGGGATAAGACAAGCAATTCCATAACATAGTATAATAAAAAAATGATTGCACACAAAACTGCAAATCTGCTAAATATAACTTGCGATTCATTTTAAATATACAACCAAGTGATTATGTAAATTTCTGTTTTTTCTTCCCTCTCCCACATCACCACATCACTTGGCTTCTGATGAGCAAAGGGTGCCTTGAGTGGGAGTCTCTTTTTCTCAACCCCAGCTCCTTTTGGACATGTGATGCGTATCTGCAGTTGTCAGGGAAACCACAGACAACATCCATGCTGAGAGTCAGGGCTGGCTTTCTCAGCTGAGGGATCTCCCATATGTCCATGCACTTTCTTATTCCTGGTCTGATTGTCCACCCTTTGCTGCTGGAGGTGGTGGTATCCACAATGCTCCATCAAGGCTGAGATTTATTATTGCCACTGCTACCTCACATTTTTTTTTTATTTAACTTTTAACATTTATTTTCACAAAATTTTGGGTTACAAATTTTCTCCCCTTTTCTCCCCTCCACCCCCCCAAACCCAAGCATTTACCTCACATTTAAAGGGCATTTATTAAGAGTTTGCAGTGTGCCAGGCATTGGGCTAAGCTCTGAGAATACAAAGAAAGCCAAAAATATATTCCCTGCCCTTGAGGAGCTCACATTCTCAAGGTAGAGACTATGTGCAAACAACTACGCACATAGAGACAAATGGGAGGTGAAGGCTTCCTACAGAAGGTGAATCAAGAGGAATAGGTGAGGAGAGAGGCATTGTAGACATGAGGAAAGCCAGGGAGAAGTGATGATGGAATTAGATAACGGCAGTGTCTGCATGAAGAGACCCAAGGTTAGTGTCCCTGGATCATAGCGTATAGAAGGGAGGAAAGTGTAAGAAGACTGGAAAGGTGGGAAGGGGCCAGGCCAGAAAGGGCTTTAAAAGTCACACATACTTGTGCCTGGAGATAATAGGGAGCCACTGGAGTTTTCTGAGTAGGAGTGTGATGTGGTCAGACCTGGGCTTTAGGAAAATCATGTTGGGCTGGAATCAGAAGAGACTTGAATCAGGGAGACCCACCAGGAGGTAACAGTTCAAGTGGAAGGTGCTGAGAGCTTGGACCAGGGTAGTGGAAGTATCTGAGCAGAGAAGGGGACATATTTGAGAGATGTTATGGAAGTTGAAATGGCAAGTATAATGGTTAGAGCACTGAGTCTGAGTTGGGAAGATCTGAGTTCAAATCCTGCTTCAGATACTTACTAGTGGGCATCATTTAATCCCTATTAGCCTCAGTTTCCTCATTTGTGAAATGATAATAATAACAGCACCCTCCTCTTAGAGGATTTGTAAGGATCAGATAAAATAATATTTGTAAAGTGCTTTGCAAACTTTAAATCTCTATATCAATGCTAGCGATTATGACGATGATGACGACGACGATGAGGATGATGATGATGGTGGTGATGGTGATGATGATGACAGTAAGGAGAAAGAGGAGGGTTCCTGAAGCTTTTCCTAGCCAGCTGCTGGTACCTTCTGTCTTTGAGGCTTCCTTGTCTTTGTTGCATTTGGATTCTCTATACAACCATCTAGGTATGTGTTGCCCCCCAATAGGACGCAAGCCTCATTCTGTCACTGTAACCCCAGCCCCACGGACAGTGCTTAACAAAGTCTCACTTGCTGGTCTCCTCACCTTCCCCTCCCCAGCAGCCCCCATTCTCACATATTCTCCCTGGAATCTTTAAACCTGCTTTAAGCCTGGCTGAAGGTGGTTTCCAGGATTGTTTGCTTTTTACTTCTGCCTAGCAGGCCCTTCACTGGGCTTTCTCTAACAGCAGGGAGTGAGGGTCATGCAGAGGGCATGGTAGACACTGGGTTTGAAGCCAAAGGCCCCTCCCCATCAGTGATGCACATGGTTGTCTCCTGTCCAGAACAGGGTTTTCCTCTCTTCAGAGTGTGAGTGGCTGCTCTGCAAACTAGGGAGTCTTTGCAGTCAGGGAAGCCCAGCCTGGGACACTCTGGGGTGGCCAAAGAATTTGGAAACAGATGTGACCTCCAAAATTACTCCTCATCTTACAGATCGGGATGGCATTGGCTTTTCTTTACATAAAGTTTTTAAGTTTACAAAGCAACACACACACGCACATACACATACACACACACACACACACACACACACACACACACATACACACACGTAAAGGGAAAGTGGTCTCAGAGACCCTAGCCAGAGGGGGGCTGGGAAAGGCCTCCTTCAGAAGGTGGAATTGGAACAGAAATCCAGGAGGCAGAGATGAGGTGGTAGGACACTGCAGGTATGGGGGCACAGCCTGCAAAAAGGGACTTGATCCTGATTAGACCACTAGCAAATGTTAACCACAGAATTCAGAGTTGTCTTCCTGATTTCAGGTCAAGCATCCTACCTGCTCCTGAGGTCCACAAAGGTAAGTGATTTGCTCAGGGTCACACAGGTAGGAAGTAGCTGAGGCAGGATCTGAATCCTGGTCCTTGCCTCTTGGATTCAGGGCCCTTCCCACTGCACCACACTGCAAACTACCAGACCAGATGTCTTAAACTTTGTCCTATCTCCCCCCAAACAGCAGGAGATGCCAAGTGCACTTTAGAAGGAATGGACACATGGACCCACAGTTTGGAGGCTATTCCTGAGGTCAGTGATAGCCACAGGGAAAGGTGAGTCTGGGGGGGATAAAGGTCAAAGGACTGGGCTGTTCCAGGAGTGGCCACTTAACTCTCCCCTAGTGCCAGGTCGGTTGCTATTGAGGCTTTTGTTTTTATATCCCCTTCATTTTTGAATCTGTCCTTCTCCCCTCCTGTTCTGCCCACTCTGAAATTAGGAACCTGCAACAGGGAATAGAAGTGGAGAAAAAGGCAGGCAAGTGAGCCTAGCCACCCAATCAACCAAACTTGACAGTACATGTGTATGTGGTGTTCCATGCCTCTATTCCCTTGCCTCTGCAAAGAAGAGAGGCAGACTGCTGGTGCCTTTTTAAAGAGTCAAAGCCCCTTTCTGCTCTAATTAAGGAGCAGAACCCCAGAGGGGAAATCAGCAGGAGGAAGGAAAGAGTTTTCCTTTTCTTCCCTATTTGGTAGACAGTTCTGAAATCCAGAAGTTCATCTATCCTTTGGGTGTACTGGGGACAGGTAGGCAGAGACACAGCCTGCTTAGTGACCTTTCACCCAAGAGATGCTGGGTGACAGGATCACAGAGTTATAGCTAGAAAGGACCTGAGTGATCAAGTCCACCTGCCTCATTTTACAGATGAGGAAACTGAGGCCCAGAGATGCTAAATGACTCACCCAGGGTCCCCTGGTAAAGGTCTGAGATGGGACTGGGTCTTCATGAGTCCAGGCCCACTATATTCTCCTTTATATAATACCTCTTTGACCTAAGATGCCTGTCACTGTGATGTCAGAGGCTCAGGTAAGGCTCCCAAATCCTCCTTCACTTTTTAAATGGAGCCTGAAATTCCTGTAGGAAGGCTGACATATTTCTTTCATTGCAATAAGCACAGATAAAGCTGTAACCAAGGACTGAAAGGCAGATGAAAAGATCTCTGCTTGTGAATTCACTGTCTGACCCTGGGTTTAGGGGCAAAGTTGGCCCAAAATATCTGTGGGGTACAGCCTTCCTGGGGTTTACCTGCAAGGCTGGATCCCAGTTTTAGATCCTGGTCAAATATCCAAGGACTAAGTCCACTGAATGGACCATTTGATCTCACAGTTTGCTGCCAAAGTGATTTGGTCATGCTACTGCCCTACTCAGTAAACTCACATGGCTCCCTATTACTTCTAGGTTAACATAGAAACTGCTTAGTCTTTAAAACCCTTCACAATTTTGCCTCAGTCTATCTTTCCAGTCTCACTGGATATCAAGTCATTTTAGGCAAACTGGTCTCCTCGAACTCCTCTATTTCCCTTTTGGAGGAGATGCCTCTGCCTGGACTCCCCTCTCTTCTTCCCTCCACTTGACAGAGGCTGGAGAACCAGCTACTTCAGGAAGCCTTCCCTGATTCTCCTCTATCCCTATCCAGCTGCTCATCTTCTGCCTCCCAAACTGACTCGTATTTGACCATCTGGTATCTATTCTCTATTTATCTGGTCTACTTAACTATGTCCTTGTAGTCCAACCCATTAGGAGGTAAGCTCCTTAATAGCTGGGATTGTTTTATTCCCCAGGATCTAGCTCAGAGTCTGGCACAATCAATCAACAAGTCCATATTAATCACCCTCTAATGACAAGGAAAAAGGAAAGAAAAAAGGGGAAAAATCAGGCCAGCCAAACTGACTAATACAGCAACCATTTCTGACAGCAAATGCAATATTCCATACCCATGGTTCCCCACCTCTGCAGAGAAAGATGGAAAGTACATTTTTATACTTCTTCTCTGGATCTCTGAGTTAGGAAGGCTATTTTGGAAGACATGTGGAGGAGGGACTGGAGATGGGGGGAGACAGGAGGCAATACAGAGTCTATTATCACTTTGCTGTCACAGGCTGCTCCTTCAGGGTAGTCAGTGGATAGAGGGTAGAGACTAGAGTCCAGTTTGACTGCCTGGCTTCACTGTGGAAGGAGAAAGGAGTCTGCCGAGAAGGCCCATGGGAAAGGATATCAGCTCATTCACCCTAGTCCGGGAGGTGGCAGGCAGAGCTAGCTGTGCATGGTGGGAGAGCTTGCTCAGACACCAGGATTCTAAGCAATGTGGTCACGCTCTATTTCCTCTGTGAAACCAGCCATGAAAAAACCCAAGGGCCCCTAAAAATAAAATTAACTCTTTGCTTCTCACAAGTCAGTATGTCCTCATCATGCTGAGGCTGTGAGGTCACATGGGGAGGGGGGAAAGGAAGCCCCTTGCTCCAGACTTTCAATATGGCATGCTGAGGATGAAGTCAGTGAAGGCTGTCTAGGCAACATCTTGCTGTCCGTGGTGCTGAGGGGCTGCCTCAGAATTTCTTTCTCAGGATTGGACCCCTGACCCAGTGAGCCCTGGGTCTAGAGAGGGTCACTTTCTTCAGCAGGCCTTCACCATGCCTAACCTGGTCCTAGTCCTGGATTTGTTTTGGGCAGTAATAATAACTTGTAATTCTATAGTGCTTTAAGGTCCCCAAAACACGTTTCTCACAATAGTGTCATGAGACATACAGAGTCAAGTATTACTACCTTTATATTTCAGATGGGGAAACTGAAGTTCAGAGGTTTGCCCAAGGTCACAGAGAGCAGAGGCCAGAGAGTGATTTTAGCAAACCACAAGCATTTATGAAGCACCTACCACGTGCTGAGCATGTCAAAAACAGTCCCTGGTCCCAAGGAGTTTATATCCCAACGGGGGAGACAACACACGTAAATAAACACGTACAGTACAAGGATGGAGTAGTTGGAAGGAGTTAAACCCAGAACTCTCTAAAGTCAGGTCCAATACTCTTTTTCATACACTACTGCCTCCATGGTAACTGCTATGTTTTTCAGGATAGATTTCTATTTATTCTTCATGACTCAGCTTTGGCTCACCTATCTGTCCCCCAGGGGCAGCTGGGCTGGGCTCCTTATAGCAGCTTATCAGTGCCCTGTGGAATGATGGGATGAGCACTGATTCTGGGAGTCACAGAATCTAGGTTTGAGTCACTAGTCACTTACTGCTACAAGTCACTTGACCTTTTTGAATCTCAGTTTCCTCAGCCATGCCATATACTAGATAGAGTGCTGGGCCTGGAGTCAGAAAGACCTGAATTCAAAACCAGCTTCAGACCCTTACTAGATGTGTGATCCTGGGCAATTCACTTAACCTCTGTCTCAGTTTCTTCAATTGTAAAATGATAATTATAACACCTACCTCCAAGGGTTGTGAGGCCCAAATGAGATAATATTTGTAAAGCACTTAGCACAGTGCCTAGCACATAGACTCCTCTCTAACAGGGTGTCAGGATGGAAGGGTTTCACAAACCTTTACACAAACAGAAATGGAAATGGGTATTCTCATTCCTGTTGCCCAGAATAGCAGGAAACCATGAAGAGTGAAGTGTTGGATGTTGTCTCAGTAGAGATACTGATCCATGTAGCCCAATAAGAGCTACACTTAAGGGAATTTCATGAGGACTTTAAGAAGGGAAAAAAGGACTTTCAGTGACCAGAAGGAGAAAGACATCTTTTCGCCATATGTATTTTGTACACATGTGCCTCACTGTCATTGTACTTTAAGAGCTCACTCTCCCCAGGGGCCTTCTGGAAACATATTGTACCTATTGTTCATACCATGATTTCTTAGTAAACAACCTTTTCTAAAAGCTGTTTATGTCTGACTGATAAATTGTTAATGTGAAGTACACTGATGGGGGCTCAAGAACCACAGTACTGAAACCCAAACCTGTAGGATTATTCCTAAAATCCTGAGTAGTTGTGGTCAACTGCCTCTCTGTGAACTCTTCAAGTAGGAGTGCAGATTGGGGGAATATTCCCCCCTGGGGAGGCATGCTATCTAATGAACCAGAAATTCTTATAACTCTGGCACTGGAGTGCCAGGCTTCCCAGAAATATGCTTCATTCATTAGGCAATTGCTGGGCAGTCATCAGACCCACTGGGATCATTCAGCTGTCTTTGTTAAATGCCTACTTATGTCTAACCTTTTTTTATTTCAAGGCAATCAAGGTTTAAGTGACTTGCACAGGGTTACACAGCTAGTATGTAAGGCTGGATTTGAACTCAGGTCCTCCTGACTCCAGGGCTGGTTCTCTATCTACTGTATCACCTTGTTGCCCCCCAGTCTAGCTTTTTGGAAAAATAGCCAGGGCTTCTGTTGTTATCATCTCTTCCACCTGGAAGCGTAATGTGCCCCAAAGACTCTCTGAAGTGAAGTCCTTCCATTTTTTTCACTGACTTTCTAGACTTAAACCAGTTCAGAAAGGTGAGTCCTACAGGGATGGGCAGCCTGGGCCCCAGGTAAATATAGGTGACAGTTCACAGGACTCTTTGTTTGAAAATAGCACAAAATATTTGCAGAAACATTGCTGTTTCTAAGAGGCCTGGGGAGCTTATGAAGGACAGCCTGAGGGAAGCAGGTATATGAGAAATAAAAGAACAAGATCATAGGCCAAATCCAGGGGCTGATGAACTTTTTCCCAGGGGTATCACCTACACATTTTGGACCCCTTGGGTGATGTTGATCTTCAGGTAGGATAATTCTTCTGTTCGAGCACAGTTTGCCCACCTGACGAGGGATGCTGTAGCTGGAAAGCTAGTATGAGGCTGCTCGATCTTGCAGCAGGTGCTACATAGGCTAGGGCCTTGGCTCTGGGCTTGGCTCTTTGCTGTGGCAGGAAGAACCCCAGCCTAGGAGTCACAAGACTTGGTACTAGTGTTCCAGTTCTGCCATCAACTATCTGGGTAAGTCATTTTCCCCCTCTGGGCCCATATCAAATGAGAGACCAGACTGGTTGGTCTCTAAGGTCCCTCCAAATTCTAACTTTTCATGATTTCCTTGTTCTGTAGTCTCTGTCCCCTTTATGCGCTGACCTGAATTCCCACTCTCTTAAGCTAAGGCAGTCAGGCTTGTTCCAAGAGGTGACACAGTTCACAGAGTACCTTGGGCTTAGAATCAGGAAGACTCATCTTTGTGCCTTCAAATCCAGCCTCAGACACTTACTAGCTGCGTGACCCTTGGCAAGGCACTGTTTGCCTCCGTTTCCTCATTTGTCAAATGGACTGGAGGAGAAAATGTCAAACCATTCCAGTATCTCTGTCAAGAAAACCCTAAATGGAATCACAAAGAGTCAGACACGACTGAAAAATTACTGAACAATCTATCTGTCTGTCTATCTATCTCTATCTATGTATCTGACGTAGATTTTGTCTCCAGAGAGTCAGTTGACTACAACTAATTAGGGTTTTAGGAATAATCCTATGGGTTTGGATTTCAGTACTGTGGCTCTTGAGCCCCCATAGGTGTATTTCACATTAACAATTTTCTAGTCATACTTAAACAGCTTTTAGAAAAGGTTATTTACTAAAACATTTACTTTCTTTCAATAACACACGTATGAGTATATTATATAGTATAATCTATATTGATTATGTATATAATATGAAAATGTGTATATAATATTACATAGAAATATGTATATGATATATAATGTATAACTAGAGAGAGAGAGAGAAGGAAAGAGAGGGAGAGATAGGGAAAATAATACCTTAAGTCCTGTCCATTTGTAGAGGAGGGGGTCCCGACACAGAAGTGAGGACACTTGGGATGCAGTCTTTGTTTGACCACTTCACTTAGCCCAGAAGACCCTGGGCACATCATGTGACTTCTCCAAACTTCAGGTTCTATAGAGTCAAGGTCACAATCCCTATACTACCTTGTCACAGGCATGTTGCAAAAGTCTAAGAAGATAATGTGTACTAATGAGTAATTTTTCTGGAAACTTGTAAAAAGCTCTCCAAGTAACTGGAATTCTGATTCCTATGATTCCTGACCTCCTAAAAGGTAATAGAGGGGTATGTAAAGAGAGTCCACCTCAGAGTCAGAAAGAGCTGGATACAAGTCCCACCTCTAGCACATACTCTACTGGCTGAGAGATACTGGCCAGTTCAGTTAACCTACCTCTCCACATCCAGGAAACTCTCTAAGAGTACTAGTTGGGGGCAGGGTGGTGGTGGTGGAGAGACTGTGCACTGGTAATGGGTGTTTCCTCACTGGAAGTTCCCTACACTGATGAAATCTCAGATATAGTACTCTTCCCCCACCCCCACCCTCCAAAAAGGATGAAGTAAAGATAAGTTGGATGCTGTGGGCAAAAGAGCACTGAGATCTTTGTGGGGAAAGATGGCCTTGGGCTTCCAAGGCACCATTGTTCTTACTGGTTGTGGTTCACCTGCCTACTCATAAGAGAAGAAACTTTTGGGTCCCCTCCCCCTTCCCAAGCAGGTGGCTCCTTGTTTTGGTTGGTAGGAGACATCGAAGGAAGTTCCCTCCCCCACCTTTCCTCTTCTCCCAGCTCGTCCAACCTGCCCCTTTCCCCCCAAGCACATGTGGCTTTGGTCAGTCCTAGAAATGATAGATTCATTACAGGAAGTGCCCCCCGCCCCACCATGTCCTACCTTACTGCAGAGTAAAGGGCAATGTGGTTGGCATGACCGCTGACCCCATCAGTGTCAAACGTTACCACCTGTGGAGAAAGCCAGGCCAGAGTCAGGCAGGGCTACTGAGGGGAAAGGCGATAGACACCTGTTCCACTACACTTTACCAAGAGTGAGGGAACAGGATGGCCCCATGCCAAGGGATGCAGGTGGCTAGGGCCAAGTCTCTGAGGAGGAAGTGACATCAGCTAGGGTGCTGAAACCAGTGAGAGCCAGTACTGGGGTCTCAAGAATGAGTGTGGGGGTGACCAGAAGTGCTCACAACCAGGATAGAACATTGGCTAAATGCTTCTCACTGGTACTGTGCTGATCAGGGGCTTTCACTGCAGGCAGTAATTGTGGGGGGGAAGGGGGATTCAAGTTTGGGACTTGGGAAAGGGCCATTTTTACCTCCCTGGTAAAGAATGGGAAAAAAACCACATTCTTTCTTTGAGGACAGACATAATGGTTGTTCACTTCAGCGACAGGCAAGTCTATGGTCCAGAAGGGCCAGGAGTAGTTCAGCAACCCTTGTGTTCAGACGGGAGGCCACAAAGACCATTAAGGGATCCAAAAGCCTTTTTTACATTAAAACCAGGCAGTGCACTGGTCTCCCTTTCTTGATTATTGCGATTCTTGATTACTGATTGAGAAGGTGCCTCCAGTGGTATTGAGTCATTCCCCTGGGGAATGATGAGGATTATCTGAGGACCCAGGGCTGCTACTAGAACATCCCTGCTCACAGATGGGTGGAGATAACTGGACTACTCTCACTATTATTGTCGTCATTGCTGCAAGTGTGTTTCTAATATTTCTATCCTCTACAGCAGATTACTGTTCATTCAATTCAACCAGAATTTATCAAGTACCTACCAAGGGCAAGTCATTGTGTAGGTTGTGGGGATACAAAGACAAAAATGGCCCTGGCCTTGCTCTCAAGGAACTCAGACTTTGTGGGAAGGGAACAACATAAATTAAACAGATATAAAGTAAGTGCAAAGTAAGTTCTGAGGCAGCAGCCAGGGCCAATACAAATGGACAAGGAGGGAGGGAGGGAAGGGAGGAAGGAAGGAACGAAGGAAGGAAGGGAAGGAAGCATTTATTGGGTATCTATTGCAGGCTGCAGTTATAAGGGATGGCACTGAACCGAGACTCCATAAACACTAAAAGCCTAATATATCCAGGAATTATAGAGGAGATGAAATGAATAAGACAGTTTTTACCTACCAAAACCTTAGAATCTAAGAAGGGAGTTAAGACAGCTATCCACAGAAAAGCACAGACACAAGCTAGAAAATGATATTTGCTCAAGGTGATTGACTCCCAAAGCCTGTAGGCATTCAAAGGAGAGAAGTTCCTCCCAGGTAGGATGAGGAGAGAGAGCTTCCCAGTGCCTCAGAGCTGGAGGGGACCAGGGACTCCTCTGGGCCATTCTGGGATAGTCTAGGCTTGAAGGACAGTGCCTGCTACACCTCCGTAAGTGGGCACCCAGAATTCAATTCAATTAAAATCAGATGTTAAAATACACAAAATGAAAAACAGGTTATGAAAAAACCTTGCAAATGCCAAATAAATGACAATTTGTTAAAACAAATGTGTATAATCGAATGAACAGAAACATCCTGTTTCCACGCCCTCTTCTGATCTATTCTTTTTTCTGTAGATTTTTTCCTGGTCTTTTTCATAATCCTTTATAACACAATTGTGGTCATGACTCACACATCCATGCACATCTGTGTATTGTTTCCAATTCTGCTTTGTTCATTGTGTGCCTCACATGTGCACAGGCCCATATTTTCCTGGTGTTTTCTTTACAACTGTACTATTTTCCCTTTTGGACCACATCCATGCCTTCATTGGTATAGAGAACTCCCAGCAAGGAAACTTTCTTCACCAATGCAGATCACTCACTTGCTTATACTTTAGAGTCCTTGGAGAGTTGCTTGGGGCACTGAGGTTAAATGACTTGACCAGGACCATACAACCAGTATGTATCAGAGGCAAGTTTTGAACCCAGGCTCTCCTGATTTTGAGGCTGGCTCTTTAGTTATTATGCCAGCAGCTTAAACTTTTTGGTCTCAGGACCCTTTACATTCTTAAAAAGTATTGATGATTCCATAAAGAACTTTTCTTTGTTTGGTTTATATATTAATATTTACCATATTAGAAATGAAAGTCTTAGTGTTATTATGAAAATAGTTTTGATGTTGAAGACCCCCTGAGAGGGTTTTGGGAAACCCCAGGATCAGCAGACCACCCTTTGAGACCTTCTCTACTGTACTACTTTGCTGATTCTTAATATTTCCACACGTCTATTTTTTCATCTCTTTAAGATCTTTGTAATAATATCTGGCATTTCTATAGCACTTTAAAGAATTATCTCATGTGCAGCTTTCAACAATCCTTTGAGGAAAATGTTAATTCTTATTATCTCAGTTTTGCAGATGAAGAAACAGAGACTGAGAGAATGAGAGATCAAGTGATTTGATCAAGCTGTCACAGCTAGAAAACAGCTGAAGCCAGATTTGAACTGAGGCTTTTCTGATTCCAAGTCTAGCTTTCTAGCCCGAATAACCTTTATGTATGTGTGTTTACCTGTGGCACTCACACACACACGTGCACACACGCAAGAAGACACATCTTCTTGAGGGTCTCCTTATACAGAACCAACGTGGATATAGCAGCTCAAAGTCTACCAAGTGTTTTCCACAATTATCTTAGTGAAGAATGCTGTATTTTCCAATAGAAATTCTCTCTCTGAGGCTGTCACTTTTGCATTTCCGTGCCCTGCACACATTAGGTACTTAACAAGTGCTTGTTTAATTGGACAGGAGTTTCACAACTACCCTATGAGGTAGGAATGGCAGGTGTCTTTAGCCTGATTTGACACAGGAAGATACTGAGGCTTAGACATGTCACACAAATGGCTGCAAGGGGCAGAGACTACTAGGTCCTACTGGGTTGTTTGTAAACTGTTAAAAGTCTATGATTTAGTGGAACAAAATGTACTTCAGGGATTTCTTCCAATAAGGCTTCTAACATGCATGTATCAGAATCCTGCAAGATCCTTAGATGGTGCAACAAAAGAGATTCAACAGTTGTGACGATTAATACTGCAAGAAGATAGGTGCCAGCCCAGAGCATTGGTCGCTCTCAAGTGGGGCACACTAGAAACAACCCTGGATTTTGTCTTAGCTTTGCTGATCACTCTCTGAGTGACCTTGGGCAAGTCACTGAACTTCTGCAGAACATAGTTTCCTCTTCAGTAAAATGAGAGAGGAAGAGTAGATTTGACCTCTGCTGTCTCTTTCAGTTCTAAATTAATGATCCTATGTGCAGCTCAGAGTCCCATGGAAGAGGGATTCTCTGTACGTGATGATGATGTTCTCTGATGTGGGTTATCATCTTCTGCTTTGGGTTGATGTATCATCTTGGGCTTACTGGACCAAGCCCTAGAACACTAAAAAGCTTCCTAATTGAAACATAGCCATTCAAAAGAGCCCAACCTAACAATCCACGTAAAAAAAGGTAGAGGAAAACTTCCTATTGTTCAGACTATGGAAGTGCATTAAAACCTTCCTAGCTTCTCTAGAAGTAATAAGAAATAATATTTTTCTAAAACCTTTTCTAAAATTTTCAGGAAATTTGGGAAAGGTGGGTGATAAGTCAAGGACAAAAAGGCTTTTCTTAGGGAAACGGAATTAAGCCTGACACTCAACTCTTCTACAAAGAATAATTTTGTAGTTTATATCTTTACGGTGTTGACATCATTGACTTTCCACCCACTGGGAGCAGACTGATTCCAAGACCCACCCTTCTCCAGGAGGAAGGGGAGTGGTCTAGGAGGGAATGGGATAGCTAGTTGGTTGCTGACCTATTCTTAAATATTAACCCAGACTTTATTTTAACTTATTTTTTCCTTGTTCAAGATTCCTATGAATGTTACCTGAGAACACCTTGGGGAAGAGAGCACTGTTGGAGGAGATAGGACCTGCCAGTTTGGATCTCTCTTTGTCCCTCTCTATCTCTCCCTTATCTCCCCAGTATAACGTAAGATGCCTTGAGGGCCCACTCTTTTTGGGTTTGGTCTTTGTCAGCACAGAGAAAGCCCTTTATAAATGCCTGTTGGGTTGGTTGTCTTTAAACATATTTCTCCCTGATTATTTTAAAATTTTTAATTTTTTGAAATTAAATAAAATCTATTTTCTCTGCCTCCCCCTCCCCCATCCATTGAAAGAAGAGAAAAGAAAAGCTCTTGTGACAAATGTTCAGAGACAAGTAAAACTTGTTGGATTGGTTAGTGGATTGAATTTCCCAAGGTCATTACAAAGTCATAAAAAGCAGGGCCAGGATTCCAGTCCAAGCTCCTTTTCACTCAATCTAGTGTTTTGTGCTCTGCACCAAACACTCTGCCTTCTCCATCTGAAGGGCTGAGGGAATCATTCTCTGGTCTGGCTCAATGAGATACCTCTGCCCTACTAGGGACCTCTGCCTGAGCCCAGCACAGGATTGTTTTCCAAAGTCCTGCCCCATCTCAATGCAACCCCATGACCCTACCTCTCCCCTGCCTCCTGGAGACATATTTGAAAGTACTTTTAATTGGATGTTCAAGAGAAATCCCCATTCATACTGAAGGCCTCGCCACCCTTGGCTACCTCCTCAGAACAGCCCAGTATATCTCCTGTAGTAGAATAGTATGGCCTATGAGCACAGAGTAAGAAGATCTGAGTTCAACTCTTGGCTCAGCCATTAACCCAGTGTGTGACCTTGGATAAGTCACTTTAGCCATCTGGGTAATAAATGATTGAGTGTTTTTTAAAAAAAGCAAATGCTAATAGATAGATACATGTGTAATGAGGGTCTGCCCGATAAGCCCAGATGCTATGAGCCATCACAGAGCACCACTGATGGTGATGGTGGGCACAGTGGTGATGATGGGTAGGGAAAATTCATCGGAGAGACCTTGGAGCATGTGTAGACACTCCATAAGCAACTCTGGTCTTCCAGAACTTTGATATCTGCTTTGATTGTCTGCAGCTGCAGACCTGTAACTTGGGCACATCAGAAGTCCTTAGTTGGCCTTGGGCTCTCTCACACTGAACCTCTTCTTTCTTAGTTTCATTTGTCTTTTTATCTGACATCTTCCTGTTAGACTATGATATATGGGGTAAAGTGATGATGAAAGAGGAGAGGCCTCTGGCCCTTTCGCCATCTAGGGCCAACATCTGGCCTCAGGAATAGGGGCCTCAGAATTGGCTCTTTCATTTTAGGCAAAGGAAGATGGTAGGGTACAAGGAAGGTCAGAAGAGCGGGGCATCTGGGATTCTGGGAGCGTGTCCATGTTGGTTTTGCAGTCAGCCCCATATTAGTGCCCAGGGAGAGCTGAGAAGAGGGCTCATGTAGCTTTCATGCTGCATCTGGATGTAAACACTGAATGAAGTCAGCTTCTTCTCTCCAGAGACCAGGGTGGAGAAACAGAGTGAGCCCCTATAGTGGTGGAGGAAATTTTATACTTCTGTTTTGTTCTATCTTCAAAGGAAATATCATTTTATTTTAAAAATTTATATTAAATGAAACTGGGACATTAATCACTAATTGGGGGGGAACATACCTAGAATGGAGACTCAAGCTGATGGTATTAAAGAAAGACACCCAACCCTTCAGTGATACCACTAGAAGCCTGAACCCAATTATTGTACCTATCCTGATTCAGCACGATCATCCTGGGTGCAGTAAGGAAAGCTAGGAGTGAACCCCATTAGTTCCTTGAGGGAAGGGACTGCTTTTCCTTTCATTAACTGTTATCTCTAGCACCTAGCACACAGTAGGCCCTTATCGAATGTTTAGTAGATTGGATAACAAACTCATTCACACAATGGGAATGTTGGCTAGAGAGGAGTTTCAGGTATGTCTTGGGAAATCAGAAAAATGCTTTGGTTCAGATGGTTAGGTGCAGTAGCAGATGAGTTAAGAAACACTTAGAGTTAACACTTAGAGTTAAGAAAGCTTGAGTTCAAATTCTGCCTTACAAATTCTAGACACTTACTGGCTATGTGACCCTGAGCAAGTCACTTACCTCTCTGTGACTCAGTTTCTCCATCTATAAAATAAGGGGGTTGGGATGCATGGTCTCTAAAACCTCTTCCAGTTATATCATCTTGTAAGACTAAGGATTCCTGCTTGATGCTTAGAGTATAATGGCCAAAGGAGACAGATAATGTAGTAAGAGAGAGACTTGGGCTGAGAGATACATTCTGGTCAAGATTCCATCAGTGGCTAGCTGCGTGACCTTAGGGACGCCACAGCAGATTTCGCTGGCATCCTAATGAGCAAGAGAACAGTCCCATGGGAGCTCCAGGAGTCACAAGATTTTCTAGGTGTTCTAGGGATCACACAGCATCATCGGAAACTCCCATCTTGGGAAGGATCCCCTGAGATCTACAGCCGCTGGAAGCACCTGTCTTTTAACTCACAGGCTGAAGGAAAAGTATTTCCAAATGTGAACAGGATTGGACACCCTCTATGCTTAGGAACCCAATGTGTGCTCAATAAGTAGGTTTTGGACAGCTAACTTCCACAGGCCTCACTGTTCTTTTAGGTGCCTGAATTCCTTAATCTGGAGGCTGAATTAAATGCATCTCTCACACTGGAGAAGAGGTTAATTGAATTCCTAAATTCCAGGGCTGATAGAAAATAGGGTGTATTGCATCATGGGTAAGAAAGACACAGGGAATTAGAATCCACAGACTCTTTCACAGTTTCTTTTAGGTGCCCTGTGATTGAAGTTCATCTTACCACTGATAAGGACTTGATGCTTCCTGGGAGCTCCTAGGATCATGGTTCAAAGACTGGCTAAGGATTCCTTTTCCCTTCTCTATCTACCTTATACGTGTAGAGTGCTTTATTGTTACAAAGCACATTAGCACACTTTTTAAAAAATCCCATTTAATCCTCACAGCTACACTATGAAGGGACAGGTAGAGTGCAGGATAGGTCTTGGTCTCACCATGTTACAGTTAACCAAGTGAAGTGACTTGATCAGTCTCTGGACTGGCTATCTTTTTGCTCTGGATCTTGGAGGTGCCTGGGGTCTATTAGTAGGACTTGCAGTCTGTAGACTTGGGTTCAAATGCTGGCTCCTACATTTAATAACTGTGCCAGGCAATGAATAAGTCACGTCACCTCTGTCTCCTCCTCTGTACCACATGAATGCTTGTACTCCCTAAACTACAGGCCTGTAATGAGGAAAACATTTTGGAAACCTCAGAAGTGCCACAGAAATGAGAGTTGTTCAGCTGAACATGGGCTATGTATCTTGCCTAAATAAACTAACCTCATTAGTTTTGAGAAAAACCCCAAAGACATTTGCTACTTGGCAGGATACTGTACGTACTGGAATGGAGGCACACAGCAGGGGAGCAGCTTGGCATAATGGATAGAGTCAGAAAGATCTGAGTTCAAATCTCATCTCTGACATTAAGCTGAGTCACCATGAGCAAGTCATCTCACCTCTCTGAGTCTTGATTTTCTCATCTGTAAAATGGATACTTGGCTTATCAGACGGCTGTGAGGTTCAAAAGAGACCATGTATACAGATTGCTTGACATGCCTTGAGGGGCTGTTGTACATATGTTGTACATATGTGTTAGTAATCACAGCCTTATTAACCTGTTATTATTACCCAGGGTCATGTAGCCACTGAAGAATAAGGAAACAAGTCTGGATACCTTCTGCTATAATCATGTTCACTAAGAGCTGTGGAGATGGAAGGGGATTATGGTAACTCACATTTCTACACGACAGCATGAAGCATCCTTCAATGAAAAGTCATGACTGATCATCACTCCTACTGCTTTGTGATGTACAAAAATCACCTTCCTCTCCCAACAACCCTGGGAGGCAGGAATATTGATAGGATTATCTCTATTTTATAGAAAGGGAACTGAGGCTCCAAGAAGGTCCCTGAGCTTGTGAGTGGCAGGGCCAGGATTCAAACTCAGGTCTGTTGGCTCCAACTTTGGGGATCCAGGATGCAAAACAAACCCTGTGTGGGTGAACAGTAGGATAAACTGAGTCCTTGGGCTTTGTCAGCTCAAGTTACATTACCAGATCAATGTGGTTGGCCTGGATGTGCCTCAGGAGAAGGGTAGCCACGAGCTCTGTGTTCCACTGGACTTTGGGGTCATCTGGGAGGTGTCTGAAAGAGAGAAGCACACTCAGAATGAGGGGCTCCTGGGAAGTCCTGACTGAGGTCTTTGGAAGCCTCCTCCACTAAACTATTGTCACATATCATCATAGTGAAGAGGGGTCTGGGTTACTAAAGGTCACACTGGTCTAGGATGAGCTCTGACAGTTTCTGCCAGGCTGGAGAGCCTTTCAGCATGGTGGTCTGTGGTCTTGGCTAAGAAGACCAGCTTACCCAACTTCAGTGAAGCTCAGAACCAGAAAGTTGGCCAACAGGAAGAGGGCTAGAGATGGGCCCTATGTTATCCCTGGTACATGGGACTGTCACATGAGGAAACTTCTCCACCAGTGCAGGTCACCACCTTCCCTACAATTTCTTGTCCTACAGAGCTGTTTAGAATACTGAGATGTTGAGTGACTGGCACAGGATCGGGTAGCCAGTATACTTCAGAGGCAAGACGTGAACTGGGATCTTCCTGACTGTGAGGTCAGCTATCTATCCACTATACCACACAGCTCAGCCTTTCCACATGTATAACAGGTGTCCCTTCCATAAGTTTCCTCTCTGTATAGAGGAGAGAATGACTTACCCACTGTCACATAGCTAGCATGTATCAGAGACATGACTCAAACCCAAGTCTTCCTGGTTCCAAGACTAGCTCTTTAGCCACTACACCACACTAGCACTAATGTGAGGGGAGGTGGGACACAATGATTCTACTAGCATGGAGGGCTTCCAAGCTGTGACTGTAAAGAGGGTGTTTCCACTGATGAGATCACAGATTGTTAATACATTGAAGAGCTCTCAGACCAGCCCTGGGAGAGATGCCACAGGGCTATTGGATAAACAGAAGATGAGGTCACAGGACCATAGGCTTAGAGACTGAGAGGAGCACAGAGGACTTCAAGCAGAATCGACATGGAGAGTGCAGACCAGAGCTGAGGGGTTCTAATCTCAGGGTCTCAGATTCCAAATTCAGCCATCTTCCTACTGCCTCCACACTCTGCCCTTTCCTAATGAGGAGCTTCTAGTCTAGTTGGAGAGGTATGAAACCCCCCAAGATCAGTAGTTGATGGCATCAGAACCAAATACTAGACTTTTGTTTTTAGGCTCTTACATATTCTGGGGCTTTGATGAGAGATCCTCATGGAGGAGAGACACTTAATGTTGGCCCTTACAGGATGAGGGCATTCAGAGGCAAAAAAGAGTGGGGAGCTGATTTCAGGTAAGAGAAGTAGCATGAGCAAAGCTGCTGGGGTTGGAATCAGCATAGCATTTTGGTAACACCATGGACCAGTGGAGGAATCTCTTATTCCCAGCTTTCTTTTCCTTGCCATCAGGAGCCATCATCACCCTGTCTTTGAAAGAGAGATGCAGGAAGTAGAGGCTCCAGCCTCCAGCAGAAAGGCTTCTACTTTGGTTTGACAACTGATTGGGGATGATGATGAAGAGAAAAGAGGTAAGAATCACTGAGGTTATGAATTACAGTGAGCCTAGTGCCTACCCAAGTTTGGGAGGACCAGTGGGATTAAGGGAGAGATGATCAATTGTGCATAGGAAATTGATTCTTCAATGCCAAAGGGCCATCTGAGTGGAGATGTCCAGCAAGCAACCAGCTATACAGACCTAAAGTGCAATACAGAGATTAGGGCTGGCCATAGACACTTGACAGTCATCTGTATAGAGATGATGATTGAATCTGTGAAGGTTGATAAGATCCCCAAGGAAGAGAAAAGAGAAAGGGAAAAGGTCATAGTCCTGATCTCGAAGGACTAGGAGAGAGATGATGAACTTTTAAAGATGACTTAAAATGAGTGCTCAAACAGACAGACAACAGTGCCAAGCAAGCCAGGGACAAGAGGGCATGTGGGAGGAGGGGCTGTTAACAGTGTCAAAAGTGGTAAAGGTCAAGGAGTGTATAGATTAAGAAACGGCTGCTGGATCTAGAAGTTAGGACCTCATTGGAAATCTGGGAGAGAGCAATTTCTGTCTAGTTGGAAGCCTAATTATAAGGAGGTAAGAAGAAGGTTGGTGGTAAGGAATCAGCAGGAGGAATAGGTGACTCCTTCTAGGAGCTCGGTGATAAAAGGGGAGAGAGATGGAACATGAGGGATGGCAACTCAAAGGAAAGTTGTGTTTTTTAAGGATGGGAACTATTTGGGCTGGTCTGTAGGTGGCAGAGAAGGTGAAGACAGAAATGGAAAGATTAAAACTAAGGGAAAGGGAAGGGATGATTGAAGACAAGGCATCCACCTACACAAGTGTCACTCTCCCCAGATCCTGGAGCAAAAGTGGATGGGGAAAGCAAGGCCATGGGAGAGTTTTGAGGCATTCAGGAAGGAAGATGAGGGAGCTCACAATGGATGGTTTTGATATCATTGGTAAAATAAGAGGGTGAAGGTCATTTACCAGAAGAAAGGGAACCTAAAAGGGAAGGATGTAGGAGACAGGAGGAGAAAGGAGAAGGTTTGGAAGAGAGAGGGGCATTTTATCCATTCTGCTTACGTGTGTTTGTCTCCCACCTCACTCGTCTGCTGATCTTCATCTTTCTCCTCTTCTAACAACATGATCCTTGATCCTTCTACATTACCCTTTCCACCTGTCTTTACTCTCAATACCTAAGTAAAATACACTTTGAGATAGTTGTTGCCTTTAGTCAATCAAGTCTTCCTCTTCTCATTTTTAATTTTAAAACTGGATGAGTTGAATCTTTTCATAATATCATAGGATTTGGTGCTAGAGGAGAGCTTTAGAGATGATCTACTCCCACACTGTCATGGCAGAGAGGATGACCTTGAAGCCAGAAGATGGGAAGCTGCCAGCCAGATGTTACACGTGTAAGAAGTGTGGAGCCAAGCTCAAACCCAGGTGTTCTGACTTGAAAGACACCATGCTGCTTTCCTTCTCATTGCCAATCTTTCCCTCCAAAAAAAGCATGCCATAGCTGAATGAAATTGCTTTGGACTTTCTTGTGGCTTCAGAGGTATTTTTCCATGTTATTGGCCCCCAGCCACGAAAAGGTGGGGAATTACATGCTGGAGACAAAGGAGTGTTTCCCTAAGGAAGCTTCCAGTTGAATTCATCCATCACTCTCCTTCCCCTCCCTGAGCCTAGAGGGTTGTTATCTCACACTTGTATGGCTTGGTCTGAATGCTTGAGGCTTGAGCCCCTGGAGGCGGCTGCTTTGTTTAACTCTTTCCAACATCAGCAGCACTTTTTCTGCCGAAGCTCTGGTTGGTCTTTTTCACACAGTACTTTTTTACACTCTGACCAGCAGCAGCAATGGAGTTTAGCATGACAGAAAATTTACCGGGGGAACAGAAAGTGGTGCTGGTGGGACAGAGACACCAAAGAGGAAGGCTTTTGCCACAGGGTCACTCAGGAGATTTGACTGACAGGGTTGGCTTACTTTCTAGTTGAAAGCCCCTGGGCAAGTCATTGTCCCAGCCCCTGTGGGCCTCATTTTTCTCTGCTGTAAAATGAGGGGGTTGGACTAGATGATTTTACTCTGAAGCGTTTGCTCTCTCTGGCTCTTTCTTTACCTCTGAATTGTGAGATGTGAGAAACTCAACTGATTAAGTGCTTACTATATGGCAGGCACTGTGCAAAGCGCTGAGGATCCCATGAGAAAGACAAAAAATGGTCTTTCCCCATAAGAAGGTGACCCCACTGGGGTGGGGCTTGAGGAAGGAAGCAACACGTAATAGAGATAAGTAAATATAAAATATGTGCACCCAGGTAGATTGAGATCCCAGAGCAGATTCTCTTGGTGGATTCCTGAATCATGTCCTCCCACAAGCTCACCACTGCACGTTCACTCAATGTGGTGGTTGTCTTTTTTTCTGTCTCCTGATCTTGTGAGGCTGCCAGTCGAGCACTCAGACTGTCCACCTATGAGCCTGCATCCTCCCCACATGACCAGCTGATCCTTTTGGCTTTTACAAAATCTGTCTGATGGCGTCCTCATTCAAAATTCCTCACTGGGTCTGCTCACATCCAACATGCATCTTTCCTTTGCCTTTGGCGTGATGACCATTTTTAATTTTTCAGAGACTCTGATGTTCCATGACTCACAGTCATAGGATATGGATGGGCTATTGGCTTTGAAAAGATGGACCTTTGTTCCTGCAAAAGTTTAAAGTCATTCAAAGAGCTTTGATATAGTTGTTCATCTTTCATTTTCAAAGGGGATCAATGACATCATGGGGTGATGACTTGACTTGCAAGTGAACTGGATTTAAGTGAGGCAGAGTTGTTGGAAGTTGTCAGCCTCATTCTTTCAGAGTCATCCAAGTCCAGTGGCAGGACAAAAGTCAGGATGATTGCGATGGTCCAGGACATCTTCCATTCCACAGTATACCCTCCTAATAAAAAACTACACAGCTTCTCTCCACACTGTGCTATACTTCCTTATAGGGATAGCTATTTCAAAGAGTTTTACAATTTTCTAAAGGCAATTCAGACTGTTTTCCCCTTCCTGGGATCAACTCATTATCCATCTGTTACTCTCAGTCCCAAGTTCTAATGGACAAATTCATCTAACTTCACGTAATGACCTGAGCAATATCTATTTTTCATCCACTTGATTTTTTCTTATGTGGATGGCTAAGCCAAAATCTCTTAAATGACTATGAATCTCTTCCAGGAGGTTCTTCCTTGATAAATAACGTGACCTACAAAGAACAGCCAGCCACCATGGGGAATTACTTTTTCAACTTGGACTTTGCAGTGACCTTGCTTCATGACAGTGGCAAAATCCTTGGGTGAGCCTACCTCCACCTCATACCTCTTCTGATGTCTATGATGAAAAGTTCATCTAACAAAGTCATCTCAGTTGTCATATCTTCCTGGGATTTGGGATACTTTTATTGATGAATGGAAACAGCTTGTTAAAGAAGGCTTTAGGGTGGCGTTTTGTTCTCATGAACCAAACACTTTTTTACAATCAACAAACATAGTGGGATCTTTTATTTTCTACATTTTCCAATCAGTTCTGTGATGGTAAAGATGTGATCTACTGTGACAAGCCATAAATGTAACATACACACATATATTATATAAAAAAAAGACTATATATAATATATACACACATATGTGTGTATATATGTATTTGTGGATATTATATATGTGTGTATATGTACATAGATACACACACAATAGGAGAGAGATGGGAGTTGGCTTGGGGCAGAGCAGGTTTTAACAAGTTTGCACAGATAAAGGTCACTCTAGTTCAGTGGAAATAACAATGTCAGAAACCCTTGCAAACCAAGTCCCCCTAAGGGGGAAGGGGAAAATTAACTCCCCACATGCTTGAAAGCAAGAATGTTGAGTCATGAAAGCACAGCTAGGTAATTTTCCACTAAAAAAGAAAGGGGGTGGGGTAGGTTAATATGAGCAACAACTATTTTGCAACCAAGGAAGATTTGATCAACACAACCTTCCATAATAACTGTTTCTTGTGTGTAGAGTGTGAAGTTCAAAAGTAATTAGAGTTTAGAGGACTTTAATTGGTCTCTCTCCTTCAACTCCCTTCCCCTTCCAATCCAGCTTTCACACAGCTGCCAAACTGACATTCCTAACACACAGATATGATCAGGTCACTCCACTGCTCCTAAATTTTCCATGGCTCCCCATTGTCTCTAGGATAAAATACAAAATCCTCAACCTGACACTTGGAGCTTTCCTACCTTTCTAGTCTTATTTCCTATTAACTCAGTGAACATTCTGTTCTAATAAAACTGGCCTGTTGGCTATGATTCCCTGTATCACACAGTCCAGATTGCACACCCATGCCTTTCGACAGGTAGTCTCCTCTGTCTAGAATGTATTCCCTCTTCCCTCTATCTCTTAGTCAGCAAATCAATCAATATTTATTAAGTACTTGCTATATGCCAGGCAGTGTGCGAAGTGCAGGTCAAACAGTCAAACCCCCAGACTCCCTAGCTTCCTTCCAAGGCCAGCTCAGTGCCTGCCTCCTTCAGTTTGTCTTTTCAGATCCTCCCTTTCTGTGGCCAGCAGGTTTCTCTCTAGACATTATTCTGGGTGACTTTGCATTTGCCTGTGTCATACTGTCCCCAGAAGAATGTAAGCTTCTGTTGTTTGTCCCAGTTCTCCAATGCCTAGCACAGAACTTTGCACATAGAATTCTGGTTGTGAGAGGCATTAGAGGTAATAATAAAAATGATAAATCACAATTCATTTTACATAGTACTTGAAGGTTTACAAAGCACCTTCCTCACAAAACAACTCTGGAAGTTTTGGTTATCCCCGAGGAAACAGACAGAGAAGGTGAGTTGCTGCAGGCATATGGATTATCTCCCCAATACCTTTAAAGCAAAAGATCTTAGGGTTGACTTCTGCAGCCTCCACAGAACTTGGCACAGCACGGGAGTAAATATCAGATGTCAGTAAAGGCTTTGAATAGAATTGCAGGATAACCAGATTAGAGTTCTAAGGGGCTTGGATACAAATGATGGGAAGGGATGTTGGTGAAAGATTGTCCCATAAGGAAGAGGATCTCTAGAAACAAATTCATCCGCAATCTGCATAAAGTCCAAGGCATCAATTCGGTAGCTGAATAGGCTTAATGGCATTACCAACCATTTACAGAATGTCTTTCACCTTCAAAGGATTTTCTAAGCATGCATGCATACACGCATCTATCTGTCCATCTATCCATTCTCATGGCAGTACTGAAAGGTGCAATGATTATTCTGAGATCTATTTCCCCCCTCTGTCAAGCGTGGGGTTGGGTCAGGTGGTCTCTAATCTCCCTTCCAGCTCAGACCTCCAATAAGAGGGGCAGGAGTCCAAGTCTAATGGGAATGTGGCCTCTTGTATGGCTCTCATGTTCATACAACTGGATTTAGACAACCTTTCTGGAGTGGCCCTGCTGGGGACCTTCCCTGCCCTCTATCACTCTACATGGAGGAAACAGCAACTGGGACGTCATCAAAACTACTAAGTTGTGTCTATAGCGAACTAAGAACTCAGTCTTTGCTTTCTGGATTTACTTTTAAAGCCCTAGTGAGAAATACCTAGAAACAAGAAGTCCCAAGATTTCAGCTACAGACCACCTAGCCCACTCCACATACTCTATTATTTCTCCAATACATGGTCATCTAGGTTTGGCATAAAAAACTCTAGGGAGGGCAAATCCCAAGGTGACAAAGGTTTTATTTGGTTCAAACTTCAGTTTGTCTCTTTACAAATTCTACCCCATTATTCCTACTTCTGCCCTCTGGGACCAACCAGAACAAGCTCCCAGGTCCTTCAAATGATCCTTCTCTGCTGTGACCTCAAAGCTCTTTACCACCCAGGTTGCTCTTCTCTGGATATTCTCCAGCTTAATGTCCTTCCTAAAACATGGTGCCAGGAACTGAGCACAAGATTCCAATTGTAGTCTGACTAGGTATCTTGGGCACATCATGTCAACTTTCTGGGCTTTAGTTTTTCCTCATCTGTAAAATGAGGGAGTAGACTAGATACTCCCCTCCCCCCAGGTCCTTTTCAACTCTAAGTCTCCTATCTCATAATCCAAAGACCTCCTTGCCCTGTGATATTATTCTTCTCCTGGTGTGGCCTAATATTAAATTCGTTTTCTTGGCTTACACATCACAGGGTTGACTAAGATTGGGTCAATGAAAATCCCCAGATCATTAGAAAGGGGGAAATTCCCAAACAGGCCCAATGTAATTGCTTTATTATCAATATATAACCTCCTCTGGTCTGGCTCATCTCCTCCCCCTCCTCCCCCAGGCTTATTCACTTCTACCACCTTGGCTTATGTGATTTCTTTCCCCTGGAATCCCCCACCCCATCTAAATCCCACTCATCTTTGCAAGCTCAGTTTAAGTCCCAGCTCCTACCCAAAGCCTTCCTTGAGCACTCCAGTCTGTACTCTAACATCATCCAGCACATGGGACGTTACTCAGTGTCTTTTTCCTTCAGTGTTTTTGTCCTTTTTTTTGTTCTTGTTCAGTCATTTTGCAGTCATGCTCAACTCTTCACGACCCCATTTGGGGTCTTCTTGGCCAAGATACTATATCGGTTTGCCATTTCCTTGTCTGGCTCATTTTTATAGATGAGGAAACTGAGGCAAACAGTGACTTGCCCAAGGTCACAAAGCTGGTAAAGTAAGTATCTGCGAAAGGATTTGAACTCAGGTTTTTATGACTCCAGGCCTGCCACTCTATCTTCTGCACCACCTGGCTGACCAGTGTTTAATAACAGGAGGATTTGGGTTGCTAACCAGGTTCTGGTTACTCTTTATTTCTGATGGGGTTGGGGAGGGAATGCAGTTCTGATGGGACACAGCAATGTAATGTGAACTCTTAGGATGTTGTTCTGCCACATTTGAGGGTCAAGATGTGGCTGATATCAGGACTGGGAATGGAGCCAGGGTAGCAGCCAGAAACTGGGCAAAGAACAGGAGGGCGTTGTATAGGGATAGGCCCTCAATAATTGCCTGTTGAACTTAACTCAAATGAGCATGTGTGGAATGTTGGGCAGACACCAAACAAATAGAACTGACTACTCCCAAGGATAACATAAAGGCTTGGTTCTAGCTCAGCCAGCAAAAACACCAGATAGCAACACTTGGGATTAAAGCACACCTGGCCTGGAGTGAGAAGGGCAGCCAGTAGATTGGGGGGAGATACTGATGGGACAAGAGCAGGGTTCAGGTCCAGGCTCTTAGCTCCCAGATAAACTCTATCCAAGGGTGTGCTTGTCCTAAAGCAACCCTCACTGGAAGTCGGGCCACTACTGGGTGGATGGAGCCAGATCAGCCATTGGCTGGAGATAGTGCTGAATGCAGGCATTTTGAATCTGAAAGGTTGAGAACAGCCCAGCTCTCTGGGGGGCAGATGATGGAGAGAGCTTCAGGTTGTGATAAAGGCCTGAAAATGAGCACATTCTCTTGAGCAGACTAGAGCTCCTCCTAGGAGATACTCAACTCCTTTGGCCCCTACCCTCCGTGTCCCTGTTCATCCTGCCAATCGCTGTGATGAATTGGGAAATAAAGAGGGCTGGAGGGGTCAATCTGCCAAGGGTGGTGGGTGGTGGTAGTGGGGAGAGGAGCAGAAAATGGAAAGAGAATGGGGGAAAGACCCAAAGTTGACAATAGTAGATCCTTCCAGCTGAGGAATCACACACAAAAAGCATTAGGCACCATCTTGGAAAGAGAATATATGAAAATAATAGGCTGACAAAGACACTGGTATTCACTTAGAGAGTTACCACACAAAATAAGGAATCAATCAGGCAAGAAAAGAATGAGAAAAAAGCCCACACAAGCCTGCTAACGCTTGGTTCTGGAGGGTTTGAAGATTAATGTCAGAACGTTAGGAAGTGCTTTGGTCACTCACTAAACTCGATCTTCAGAGAAACATTTTCTTTGCTTTACTGGGAGCCTGGTGGTGGATAAGGAAGCAATTTTCTGTAGGAATAAGGGTAATAAAGGCTTCCAGGAAGAGTGGGAGGAGCCTTTCTTTCGTTGGATGGACTTTGGGAAGCTCAGCTTCTCCAGCGTATTACAGGGATGATTGCTCAGAGAATGGAATTCCAGTCTGAGACTCAGCATTCAAGGCCCTTCACAGACAAGCTCCCCACATTTCCCATTGCTTATCTGCACAGACCTTTGCCTTTGGTCTATCTGCAGTGCCCTCTCAGGGTATGCTGCCTTCTTGGGTGCTATTGTGTACAGAGTATGGTGTTGAGAGCTTAAGGACCTGGCTTGGATTCTTGACTCTACTTCTACCAGTGGAATCTCAAACAAGTTACCTCTCTCTGGGTCTTACTTTTCTTCTCTGTAGAGTGAGAAGAAGTGGACCAGATAGCTTCTTAAGGCACTTTAGATCTCTACAATGAAGATTAGAATGCTTTATCGATTTTTCACTTATAAGTCTTATCAGATGCCTACCCATCCTTGGGGCAGCTCAGTGGTGCAGGGGATAGAGAGCCAGACTTGGAATCAGGAAGACCTGAGTTCAAATCCAGCTTCAGACACTTACTAGTTGTGTGACTCTGGGAAAGTCACTTAACCCTGTTTGCCTCAGTTTCCTCATCTGTAAAAATGAGCTTGAGAAGGAAATGGCAAACTACTCTAGTATCTTTGCCAAGAAAACCCCAAAGGGGGTCACACTATTCAACAACAAAAAGGCCCAGTTTAAATTCCATGTTACACAAAGTCAGTTCTGCCTTCCAGTCCACACTAATCTCTTCTTCTGCTGAATTCCCATAGGGCTTATTGTCTTTACCCTGTTCATTTTGCATTTATATACTGACTCTTAGGTATGCCAGTCTTATTTCCCCAATTCATCCCTGAAGGATGAAAACACTACGGTTTAGCTTTACTGTTTTCCCTAGATGCCTAGGCTAGTGCCCTGATCCTTTTAGAAGCTTGGCAGATACATTGGTTGGTTGACTGGTTGATAGAGTCTTTCATTTTCTGCTCTGGATGGGGCTAGGTTGGGGAAAGACTAGCCTTCTGCCACTATCTTCTAGGATCTCCCATTTATAGTCTTAGAGGCCTCTCTGTACATGATTAAAATTGTTGCCCATCAACTCAGGAATATGAGAAAGCAGATGGTCCAACATATTCATTTAAGGATGATGGGGAAGCCCTCAGATCCCATGGTGGATGGGCAGGCTTCCACAAGGGGCCTATATTTCATCCAATACAATAAGCCTTTAATAAGCACTTTCTCTGTACCAGACTCTGGGCAAAGAGAAAACATCTAGTTCCTGCCCTCAAGGAACTTACCTTCTATTGTAAGGGGGAAAGGGAATCCAAATAGGCAGATGACTAAATACAAAGTAAATACACACTACTTTGATGAGGGTAGGGATAGGGAGGAACATTAACAACCAGAGGGATTAATAAAGATATTTTGTAGGAAGTAGGGATTCTAAGAGGTAGAAGGGAGGAGAGAAAATAGTTCATATATGGGAAAGAGCAGGTATACCAATATAGCTAGCTAGGACACAGAATCTGTGAATGGGAGTACAGTGAAATAATCTTGGTAAGACAGGCTGGAATCAGATTGCAAAAAGCTTTAAATGCCAAATAGGGAAGATTATCTTTTATGTTCATAATACCTAGTACATAGTAAATACTTAATAAATAACTCTGCCTAGCTGACTATCCATTCAAAATCTATCTATCTATCTATCTATCTATCTATCACTTATTTATCCATTCATCCACTCTAGAAGCCATAAAGAGCCTTTGGAGCTTCTGGAAGGAAGTGACATGGTCAGACATGCTTTATGAATATCAAAATATTATGCCAGGCACTGGCATGCAGGGCATGGCTGTATTATCTAACTATCTCTCCCCCAACGGTATTTCTACAAGTGCTAAAGTAATTACAGGGTGGGGGGACAGCATGGAGTGGTGGAAAGAAAAAGGAAACCTGGGTTTTAGTTCTCCCTGAGACATTAATGACCCAGGCCAAGTCTCGTAACCTCCCCAGATCTAAGCTAAACCTAATGACTTCTTCTGCTTGTACAATCTAGACTAAGCTGCAAGACTTAAATAGCTTCTGAGCTCGTTTAAAACACAAACCATATGATTTTATATAATTTACATACATTTAAATACACATGTATGACATATACATACACATATACATGTATATAAATATATAAAGCTCTCTCTTTACACACACACACACACACGCACACACACACACACACACACACACAAGCATTATTTACAATGGGGAAATAATGGAAGCTTTCCCAATAAATACAGGAATAAAATAAAGACGTTCCCTTTTCCCACAGTTATTTGCCATGTTTCTAGAAATGCTAGCAATAGCGAACAAGATAAGAAAAAGAAATTCAACACATGAATATGGGCAAAGAGGAGACAAAATGATCTCTACTTGCTGATAAGTTTTATTTAGGGAACCCAGAGAGAATCAGCAAATAAACCAATTAGGATAATTAACAGTTTTAGTAAAGTGGTAGGATATAAAATAAATCCACAAACACACACACACATACACAAAACCCCAACTGAATTTCTATATAACAATAATAAAATATAGAAAGAAATAACAAAAAGAAAGGTTCAACTCAAAGTAACTGTGAAATTGTATGAAATATACTAGAAACAGAAGTGATCGTAATCTATCAAGGAATAGCCAAGACACATAATAATTTTAAAAACCTTAAGAAAGGAGAGAGAAAAACTTAAACTAATGTGATAAAATTGATCATATTATTTAAATTAATTTATAAATTCACTGCTATAAAAACCAAGTTATGATGGGGGTACTTTATGGAGTTAGACAAATTAATAACAAAATTCATTTTGAAGAACAAAAGGTTAATTAAAAAAAAAAAGATGAACTAAGAAATAGTGCTTCCTGACTTATAAAGCAATAATCCTCAAGACTATTTGGTACTGGCTAAAGATAAGAAGGGGGTTAGTAGAATGGATTAGATAAGAGGAATAAGAAACAATCAAACTCAATAATCCAGTGTTTAATAAGCCCCAAAACACAAATTTCTTAGGGAAAGAAAAAGAAGAACCACTGAGAAAACTGGAAAGCACTTTCTTTGGTAGAAATTATGTTCACAGCACTATTACAGGTCTCACCATAAAAAGGAGAGAATCAAATTAGGTATCTTTCATAGCTATGGGGAAAGTTCTTAATGATATTAGAAACAGAAATGATCACAAAAAAAATCACAGTAATTTATATCACATGAAATTAAAAAGCTTTTACAGAAACAAAATCAATGCATCTCGGATAAGGAGGGAGGCTTTCAATGCAGGTGGAAAGAACCTTGGTATCAGCTATCTCAGAAAAGGGTCTCATATTCAAGACAGTTAAGCACACTTGAATGCTTGATTTGGTGTACATAGATTAAATATTTGTATTATGTATTTATATATGAACAGAAGAATACATATAAGACCAAGAGCCATTTTCCAATGAATACATGGTCAAAAGCATGGAATTGGAAACTGTTAACTACCATATGAAAGGTAGTTTCAAATCTCTAAGGGGAAGACAAATTAAAACAACTCTAAGGTTTTATCTCACACTCAGAAGATGGTAATAGTTAAGATTGGAGGTGTTTGGGAAGCTAGTTACACTAATATATAATATATATATTATGCTGGTGGAGCTTTGAATTGGTCCTCCAATTCTCCAAAAGAATATTAAAAAGTGAACAAAATTTCCACATACTTTGACCCACTGCTAGTCATATAACCCAAATAGGTTAGTTAGAAAGAAAGGTCACATATACACCAAAAAGTTCATAGCATTTTGTAGGGTAACAAAGAACTGGGGGAAAATGAGTGTGCCTATTAATGGGGACTGGTGACACAAGCTGTGGACCATGAGTGTAATATAATGGTACTGTATCATGAGAAATGATAAATATGAAGATACAGAGATGCATAGGGAGACACATAGAGTGATGAAGACTGAACTAAGCAGAACTGGGAATATAATACAGGACAAGAAAAATATAAATAGAAAGACTAAAAATTTGAAATAAAACATGGGGTAATTATAATGATCAAGCCTAATGCCAGAGAAGAGATGAGAAAACGTTATCTCCCTCCCTTCTTTGTAGAGGTGAGGGACTGTAGGTGTGGATCAATACACATATTGTTAAATTCAGTTGATCTGTTGGTTAGTGTTGCTTAAACGCTTTTTTCTTCTTTGTTACAGGAATGATTCACAGGGTAGGGGAGTATGGAGGGATATATTTGATGAACTATGATGATGAAGATGATATGAATATAAAAGATAACAATACGAGTTTTAAATAAAATCAGCAGAGGGGAAGCAGGAAGAAAAGATCCCAGAAAGGCTAAATATGTATTTTAACATTTGATGGTGACATTTTACATTTACTCGGAATGAAAATTATATGCATATGTATCTCATTTATTGCAATAGAAAATCCTCATATTCTTTTTTTAAATTACCTAATACCAACTGAGCTGGAAACGGAATCTTCTATTTGCTTTACTTACACAAAATGTCATTCTACATAGGAATTGGTGTGGTAGAGTAGGAAGAGCCTAGTCAGTCAAAAAGCATTTATGCAGTGCGTACTATGTATCAGGTTCTGTGCTAAGTGGTGGTGAAACAAAGAAAGGCAAAAGACAGGACCTGCTCTCCAGCATCTCACAGTTCAGTGGAGGAGACACCATGCAAATAATTCTGCATAAACAAGATACAAACAGGATAAAATGGAAATAATCAACAGAGAGAAGGGAGATTAAGGGGGATTGGGAAAGAGTTCCTGTAGAAAATAGGATTTTAGTTGGGACTTGAAGCCAGGGAAGCTCAGAGACAGAGATGAGGAGAACGAGAATCTCAGGTGTGGGGGACGGTCCCCCAAAAGCCTCCCTCTGTGGCAGAGAGACCAACTGTCTAGCTATTGTAATAGTTTAGCTGTGAGATGAGGAGGGCCTGCATCAGAGTTGGGGCAGTGTTGGAGGAGAGAAGGAGGCACATTCGAGAGATGTGATGGAGGTAAAATGGACAGACCTTGGCCACAGATTGGATTGGGGGTAAGAGAGTGAGGAATCGAGAATGACATCTAGGTTGTGACCCTGAGTGACTGAGAGGATGGTGGTGCTCTTAACAGCAATAGGAAAATTAGGAAGAGAGGGGAAGGGAGGAAGGAAACAAGCAAGCACTTATTAAGCACCAACTTTGTGCCAAGCAAGCTAAGGCCTTACAAATATGATCTCATTTAATCTTTACAACAACCCTGGGAGGCAGGGACTATTATTATCCTCATTTCATAGTTGAGAAAACTGAAGCAGATGGAAGTTAAGTGACTTTCCCAGGATCATACAGCTAGTAAGTGTCTGAGGTCAGCTTTAAACTAAGAGGGCAGGATCTGGGGGAAAAGATAATGAATTCATGGTATGATCTGATGCCAAGTGAAGCGAGATGAACAAGAAGGATAATTATGCACTAACAACAATATTGTAAAGTTAATTAGCTTTGAAAGATTTAGGAATTCCATTCCACACAACGACCAACAACAGTTCTGAAGGCCTCACATCCCCCCTTCAGATAGAAAGCTGATGGACTCAGAGTGCACATGGAAGCATATTTTCTTCCTTTCCTTTTTGTTCTTTCTTTCTCTCCCTCCTTCCTTCTTTTTTCCTTTCTTTATTTCTTTCATGACTAACGGGAGAATTTGTTTTGTATAACTATATATATCTACAACAATTTTTGGTTTTCTTGCCTTCTCAATTGGTGGAGGAGGTAGGGAGGAAGGGAGAGAACTTGAAAGGAGAGAACTTAAAGGTAGAGAATTTAAAGAAAAGAAAGACAATGTTTTGAACAGGTTGAGTTTAAGACGTCTATGGAACGTACAGTTTCAGATGTTCAGGAGACAAGTGGGGATGTGTGAATCTGGAGGTCAAGAGAGGGCTAGGTAATAGATCTGAGGATTACCAGCATAGGCTTGGGTGCTGATGAGATCACCAAATGAAGTAGCATAGCAGGAGAAGAAAAGACTTTGGGTTTAAAGAACCACGGAGTTTTAAAGCTAGAAGGGATATCAAAGGCTTCCTATGGTAGCCCCCCAACGCATCATGAATTATTCTCACCACAGAAGAAAAGGGTTTGAGTTCCAGTTCTGGCCCTGACAGACTGACTTTTGTTACATCATCTGTAAAATACAGACAATAATCCATATGTTATCCACCTCATAAAGTTGTTACGAGGGTTGAGATAATTTATATGAAAGTGCTTTGTAAGGTGGAAAGTGTCATATAAATGTCATTGCTATTTTTTTCTTTCCAAAACAAAACAAAACCAAACCAAACCAACAAGCCAACCCTGACAGTTTCCAGGAAACCGCTGCCTCAAAGGAACCAAACACTCCCCTTTTGAGTGTCCTGAACCCGAGCCCTGAGAGCCATGAAGCTCTATTTGGTCTGAGGGGAAACATGGACACCTTCTCCAACCAGGAGCTTCTCGCTCTCCCCTCCCCCCTCCCCCCTCCTCCAGTTCAGTTGAGCTCCTAAGACTGATTATCTGGCAGTATATTCTGTGATTATCTCCTCCCCTCCAGCACACACACACACACACACACACACACACACTTCATTTTGTCTACCTTGTGGTTTTTGGCCTCTCATCGAATTCCTTCCCTATCTCCAATTGGTAGCCAGACAAGGGGAGAAATTGGCATCATTTCCAAGAATGATCAAGATCCATCTGGCACCGGAGTCATTCAAGGACTGCCAGTTTATGGCCAGGGGGAAGTGCTTGGCCGGACATCCACCTTTTACCGGCCCTTATCTTCCAATCTCCACTTTCCCTCCTCCTCTGACCTCTGTAGTCTCACCCTAGAGGAACAACAGTGCCACCTCTCCTTAGTCTAAGGCCCCAGGGCTGGTAGAGAACGAAGACCTAGAGAGCAAAGCCCTCAGCTCCAGAGTGTGGCAATAGGTGTGATAGTGCGAATTCAATCACCTTTGTCTGGAAGGCCAGCCTCCTTCCTTCTTCTCCCCAGTCCTCATCACCTACACCCTTCAATGTCCAGATTAAGTCCTACAATCCTCAGTAAACTTTCAGTGACTACTTCAGCCTTTGTGGATCTCTCCAGAATTTTTGACAGTCCAGAGTGAAAGGGATAGGGGAGGAATAGGGAATCCCTGCTTCCCTTCTGCCCCCAAGGTAGAAAAATCACTCCAGGTCCACAGCAGTCATTAGAAAATGAATTGGATTTTCTATGCCACTAGCCTCAAAGAGAAAATAAAACAAGGACTCCTTTCTTCCTAACAGCTTCCCTATAGGCCCCTTGTCCAGCAGCACCCCCCTAAGCCACCCAGAGCCAGTGACCAGTGACCAGTGACCAGGAAACAACTTTTGCAAGAGCCTTTTCTTCAAATCTGCATCAGATCCGCACAGAGCAGGATTCCTGAGCAGGATCTCTGTTGGTGGAGGTTGGCTGCGAGGCCAGCCGCAGAACAGGTAGGCAGCTGCCAATGGGCAAGTGAGAGAGAACAGTACGTGTAGTATGGTGTTGGGAATCAAAGGCTGCCTTTGCGTGCAGAGAGAGTACCTCAGGGACATTGGAACCACAGTAACAACTGTGCCTGATCTAGGTAGGCACATTTAGTTCTACCTGCATTCTGGATTTAAGAAATGCAAGTGGAGCTCCTGGCACCACCAGGCAAACAGGGAAAGCTGAACTAAGGGATCTTAAAGATCTCTTTCCAACACAATGTTCTAACTCTAATAAATGTTCATTATATGTAATCAGGGAAGTGGCTCCTCTGGGTGAAATGGTTGTCAAATTCAGAATGAATTTGTAGGATTAAACACTTAGAGTAAGAAAGGGCCTTCTAAGACATCTAGTCCAACCTTTTATTTCCAAATAAGGAAACTGAGACCTCCTGAAGCTGAGCAACTTGTCTGAGATCCACAGACAAGGGTCAGAGCAGAGACTTGAACTCAGGTTGTCTCTCCAAAGTGACAGCTCTTTCCGTGGTACCATGTGATTAGGGTACCTTTGTCACGTTCAGGACCCCAGGATGGTGGAGTGGTTCCGTGAGTTTGGTCCCAAATGACCAGTAGTTCTTTTTCACTGGAAAGGCACATGCATTGCAGAAAGCACACTGGACTGAAAGTGGGTGGGCAGCATCTGAATGATAGGGACTCTGCCATGGGGAAGGGTCATTGCCCCTACCCCCACTGAAACAGGAGGAAGCTGGACTCAACGATTTCTAAGGTCTCCTACCAAATTTGATGTGGCTTTGGTGATAAACAGGACGCAGTGTGGGTGCAGGGAGTGGAGGGTCAGCCTTAGTCAGGGAGACCAGGGCAGGTCACTTCTTGGCGCACTAAGTCTGCAAGTTCACTGGTCCATTGCTGATCTCTCAGGGTTTCTGCACTAGGAGTTCCCTATACCAATGAAATTACAGGTATGGACCTTTCCTGAAGCCGAGGAGGAGGAAAAGGAGAAAGAAGAGGAAGAGAGGTTGTAACTAGAAGATCTCTAAGTCCTTTTAAGCTTGAAATCTATGATTCTAAGACTGAAAAAGCTCCTTCTACTTTAGAAACATTGGCTGAATGGTTGTGGTTTGGTTATACCACCCTTTTTTCTGGCTAGCCTGGAGGGTCTAATATCAATATATTCTATGGGGGACTCCTTTTTGTCCCCTCTGACCCCACCATCCCCTCCAACTCCTGGTCCTTTGCTGTCTCCTCTGCTGCTCTCCCAGCCCCACACTCTACATCCATCCCATCTGATCCTGCCAACAACCAGGCCTTCAGGGTAGGTAGCCATGACCAGGCTGGACCACTATGGTTGGGGCCTGACGTGCTGAATTTGGGGATTGCTGAAAACCCTTGCAGGGCTTTGGCAGATAGAAATAACAGATCTGGGCACCTAGTTAACAGTAATGATTGGTTAACACAGGAAGCTGCCAGACATCTGGGGTGAGCTTCTTTCCTCCCACCCTGCAGTCTCTGTTGACTTCACAGAAAATGGCAGGTAAACACTCCTCTTCATCTGAAATGAGGGTGTTTTGCACCACTCCCTTTGAATGTCTTTTGTAGCATTTGCCCCAGACCCCCAAACTCTAGTTATGGCTGTCTTTTCCCCAGAGTACTAGGGGTTCAGAGGGTCCAGGAGCTGTCCCAGGTCCCCCAGATATGACAGAGAGGGCACTCCAGCCTGGAGTTTGGGGCAGGAAATCTTGGGCCCTTTCTGCCACCTCGTTATTACCCTTAGCATTCACATGTTTACTGTATATCATTTTGTACTTTCTGACATATCATCTATCCTCACTCTCCTGTCATTTTATGGTGTTTTGTCTCCTTATGTTGTCCCCCTAAGTTGTACACTTCCACTTCACATGTCACCTCCTTATGGAGCCCACCACAGTTCGGGTTTTTTTTTATCTTTGAGTACCCAACCTTTATTAAGCTTAATAAATGTTTGTTACATTAAAATGAGTAAGTGATGAGTGGAAGTTATAGGCAACCATTTCTTTTTGGGAGGTAAAAATAAGAATCTCAATGGAGCTGAGGGAAAATGTCAGACTGCCCAGAGCTCAAGGTATGGGTGAGAAGACCTTTGGAGAGAGGGTGAACTCTTCCTTCACCCACACCCCCCTGGGGGGTGCAGAAGCCCTCTTGCCCACCCTGGGGGCCATCTCACTCACCCCCCAGGTCACTTCTGCTCACTAGGCTTCACCTCCTCAGCCAGTGCCAACTTCAGAGCTGCCATTGTTGTTGGCAGAGGTAGCTGTGGGGCTGGCAGCTGGGGCTGAATGGGCTGCTGGACCATGTGGTGCTGAGTGATGGTCAGGTTGGGTGTAGGGAAGGGCTGCTAGGGTTTGGGGCTGCCTGTGGGTACAGTGGCACCCTTTGACTCTGGTAGGAGTGGGGTGGCAGTGGCTAGTGGCCTGGGGAGAGGGGGGAAGGGTCCTTGATACTGCGTACAGGTGTGCCCGCTATGGGGTTCCCAAAAAGACATCCGACCAATGACTCAGTTTGATCAGCAGGCAGAATCCAGAGTCCCCTAGCTGGGTTCCTGTGATGGGGTGGGAAGCTCCAGGGAGCAGGGAGCTATCCCATAATTCTAGCCCTTGCCAAGAATCCCATCACTCCCCTCCAAGATTCACTTCTCTCCAAGACTTATTCCCCAATATTTTCTGTCCTGTGCTTCAGAGCCCCAGTGTGGGATATGCAATAAATGAAGGGATCGAGGAACTCTTGTTTTTGGTAATAGACAGTCTCTTGCCACACTGGCCCCTCTCCCCCTGCCCCACCAGGGCAGTCCATAAAGCAGGTACATTCACTCTCATTCACCATTTATTCCTTAGTGAGAACGTACTATGGGCCAGACTCTGAGCTAGGCTATTCTGGGAAGAATCAGATGTGATCCCTCCCTGCAGACATCCAGTGGAATCCAACAAGCATCAATTAAGGGTGTGCCAGGCAACTCTCAGATCCCAGAGGTTACAGAGTAGGTGCTAAACTGTAAGGATAAGGGAAGTCTCCACACTAGGGGTTGTCTGTACCAGAAACAACCAGCCTGGTCCCTCCCTGCCTCCCACCCTTCCATAGGAGGACTGATCCAAGTACAGACTTGTTCCAGGCTGAGCTTTGCTATAAAGACTTGGAGACAGAGCGGTGTGTGTGTGTGTGTGTGTGTGTGTGTGTGTGTGTGTGTGTGTGTGTGTGTGTGTGTGTGTGCGCGCGCGCGCGCGCGAATGTGTGCAGTATATGCACATGCATGTTGCACGCATGTTGTAGTATGTGCACACGCATATTGTATAGGCATACACATGCGGTGTACTGTCTATGCACACACATGTTGTGTGTGCACACATGTGTGCATGCATGTGCACATGTGTATCTTCTTTTCTTACTGCCCAGCCCTGAGAAGCCAAGACAGCCTGGCAGGGCATGGGGGTGGGCTGGGGAAAATGGGATCCTTTGGCTTATGGGAAGGAAGACAGCACTCTGGCCTCTGCTGCTTGAATCCCATGGGTACTGAGCTGTTTCTCCTATCCCATCTGTGATCATTTCTCAGCACCAGGCCAAGCCTCTCTGCTAAGACAACATAAAGGCTTGGCAGTGTTTGAAATTGGGGGTCTGCTGCCTAGAAGCAGGCCTCAGTGCCTCAGCCCAGTGGGCCTTCAGGGACACCTGCACATTCATTGGTTTGAAGCACAAATTTAACGGGCTGAGAAATGAACTCTTTCCAGCGAGGTCCTGAAGTCCTTCAAGTCATTTGGAGAAAATAAATAATGAGTAATAAATGACTGCCCAAGGAAGGTGATAGAAAGGATGACTCCTCTGCCACAGGCACACAGTTCCTTCTCCCTTCCCCTGCTGTCTCAGAAACAAGCACACAGTCCATCCTTAGGTTGGCACTCTGTCTTTTAAGGGTTTGACCACTAGTGATGACCAGCAGGAAGACAAAGAACAGCTTAGAAGTAGAGCAAAGTTAGAAATTTTTAAGCCTCTTTCTACACTCATCTCCCTCACAGGGACCTCCTCATACCAGACCACCTAAGATGGCCTTGCTCAGACACCATGCTCCTCCCTCACTCTCCAGGCTGGCAGTTTGAGGCTTTTGTTACTCTTCTGTCTGGCTAGTTGGTGGGGCAGAGGTGGCAGAGAAAGGTGGAGGTAGAAAGGGGGAGAACTTGATGGATTTTTGAGGATTCTCTGTGTGTGTGTTGGGGGCATGAAAGAGCTCTGGAGATGTTGTAACACCAAGTTCTCCTTTTCTGGGGATGGAAGTAGGCACTGGTCTGTGATGTCACGAGTGCCAACTGCATCATCGGGCATTCCTGCCAGATTTGGGATGGGCTCTTCTCAGACTGTTAGGCGCAGATCATCTGCTGGGTAACCTGCAAGTCTGGGCACTGTGGACTAACTGAGGACTTAATTCACCATGTAACTTGGAGCAGGCCTTCCTCTCCTCCTGGCCTTGATCTCTTCCTATGTGACTTAATTAAGCAATTGATATGGGCCAGGCCCTGGGTGCTGGCGCAGCTCCTTTCTAGCTTAAATGAGCTGTGCTTTGTTAGGATATCTATTCTCTGTAGTGCTCTGTTAAACATGTATAGAGATAGTGGGAGCTGGATGTGGCTGGGTGGGGTGGGGTGGGGTGTCACCAGCTTTCCAATCTAGGTTTTCTCACTTTTAAAGTAATACTTGAGTGGCATACATTAAATGGAAAAGCTAACCCTCAAGGGCTAAAACTAGTAAGAAGGCACCTGATCCTTTACATCTTTTAATGACTTGTAACTTGGGAGAAAAATTGGATGAAATAAAATAATTAAGCATTCCAAATAAATTAAGCAAAGAATAGACAAGCTCACTGTAGGGAACAGAGCAGTGGATGGTTACTCATTATTTTCCCACATTAAGGAAACATCTTGTATGTTTCTTTGGAATGGGGTGGGGAATGAATCAACAATGAACCAGAGGATCTTCCGGTGGAGAGGGGAAAAACTCTTCGACACTCTGATTCACAGAATCCTAGAATCTGAGAGCTGGAAGGGACATGAATGGCTACCTGGTCCAGCCAGCTCATGCATGAAAAGGAATCCCCACCACAACACAATCAATTCAGTGAGTTCTCTTTACAATATGTAAAAGATGACAGGGTCTTGACTACAGTAATCCCTTAGTTCTGTCCTCTTTTTCCTTTGATTGAGCTGGACCTCAGAGGAGTGAAGTCATGATTGTATCTTATATTTGTGAATTTTCCCCTAAAATCCCCGATTGGACCAGAGGATATGCCAAGCACTGGCTTGTCGCAGTCATCCTGGTTTTCCTTGTCAATTTCTCCTTCTTGTCATCATCATCCTTTAATACTTTCATTGTGGCCCACTACAAAAATCGGGTTATTTACTCTCACCTGAGCTCTCTGTGCTTCATGACAATCATTTGATCCCTCCTCAACTGACCTTTTCCACTCCCCGCAAAGGTTGTGCCAAACCTTCTCTCTCCTCAGACCCCCAGTGCCACCCTATCATCTTAGTAAATCTCTTCACATTGACGTCATGGAGAAAATCCACATGCTTGGCTGTGAGCTTCCAGATGTCCTCAATGCCACACCTCGAAACATCCCTACAAGCTTACCTCTTTTTTCCTTTTCCTCACAGACTGGAGGAAGAGATGGCCCTTCTGGCCACACTTTCTAAATACATTTGTTCCTCTCCTAAAAAATGTTCACTTGACTCTGCCATTTTCTCAATATACTATCCTAGCTCTCACTTCCCTTTTACACTAAACATCTAGTACAACTGCACTCTGCAACTTCCTCAGCTCCCCACGGTACTTTGTAAAGACTCTTCCAATCTGTCCACTCTAGTGAACCTGTTTTTCCAAAGGAAACCAATTGTTTCTTATCAGCTTAATAAATCCTTGCTAATTGATTGACTAAAGGGCCTGATCCTCCCTCACTTCTCAGACTTTTGCTGCTGTTGTCCAGACCTTCTACTCCTCTTTCCTCTCTGGACTCCTGATGACTGTTCCCTCCTGTTCCTCCCAGTCTGATTGCTCCTTCTCCATCCCAGCACTCAGAGTCCATGAGCCTAGGAAAGAGCAATGTCCCTTAAGTCACCAGTCTTGCTTCCAGTCAAGTCTCTGCAGCCTCCATCCAGGGAATCAAACCTTATGAAGTTGCTTCCCTGCCAACTGTTTTATAACCTCAGAAGGCTAGAGACCTGGAAAAAAATATTGATCTGGAAAAATCAAGTCCTTAGAACTGTCATATGGTTCGTTTATAGAAGAAGATGTAGTTTTATCATTGGAAATAACGTTAAATAAAATGCCCTGTCAATGGCTTTGCTGCTGCCTCCTAAGGACCCTGGGGCCCTTACCATCTGTCCTGCAGCAGAAACCTCCTATAGGTGCATGTGTTTTCCTCTGGAGCACTAGCTCCTGGAGAGCAGGGATTGGTTTACTTGTCTATTTGTATGCTGGGGGCTTTCTTCATATATAGTAAACACTTCATAAATGAAATTTTCATTTATTTGCTGAGAATGAATTAATAACAATAATCTATTATTGGGATGTAAAAAAATAATAATGATAATGTTAATAACAATGCAGGACACAGGTAAGAGCACTAGACTGAAGTCAGAGGAAACAACAGGCAACAAGGATTTGTTAAGTGTTTACAATTGTGATGAGTGCGAAGGACCTCGGTCCAAAATCCAAATTCTATCACTGATACCCATGGAACTTTGAAAAAGCCACTTAATCTCTTATCAGCAAAATAAAGAGAACTGTAGATATCTACCTTTAGATCTACAGCCTTTATATATAGATATCTAGCTATGTGTCTGTGTCTAGATATAGGACCTCCTTTATATCCATATCTATCCACAGAAATATACCCTGCTTTATAGCTCTGTCTGTTTCTACCGCTATAGATAGATAACCTTTATATCTATACCTATTCTTTAGATCTGTAGCTATATCAAAACTCTAGCTTTGTCTATACCTATATCTATATCTGTATCCAGATCAATATTCTCGTAGAAAAAGCTTTTATTAATCACAAAGATCTGGGGATACAGCACAAGCTAGTGAGGCAGCCCACAGGGAGGAAGCCTCAGATGCTCAGCCTTTGTAAGTGGAGCTTCTGGGAGGAGCCGTCCAGTCCAAAGAAAGGGCCAGGGGCGAGGTGGTACCTCTGGAGGTGAGTTCCAGGACTGCAGTGATCTTCCAGGATAAAGAGGTTTCTGAGACATGTTTTTTAATTGGGGGGGCGGAGATCAGAGGGTAGCAATAGTGATGCCAAAAAAAGAGGACCATTGGAATATTTTTTTAATGCACAGAAGGAAGTGCAGAAGGAGGCCCCGAGAAGCAGGATGGTTTTGAAAGTAATATGTAGAATGTGCCACTTAAAAAAAAAGAAGCAATTGGCATGAAATGGAGATTCAAAATCCCAAATAGCATCTTCTTTCTGTGTTCTGCCATGTATATGGAAATGCTCTTTTGTGTGAGTGTTGGGGGGGGGGTGTTTAAGGTCAGAATTTTTTTAAAAGAAAGGTAATGAAGTCTGTGACCAGGCCCCCTCAAATAGACAACTTGAGCCCCCCATAGGTGTGTATCTGCACTGCCCCACATTCCTTTGCCAACTAAGTCTTCCATGAAGCCAACAGTCAAATTTGCAAGGATATCACCCCAAACAAAGACCTCTTTAGTGTGAGGTTGAGATACATCCCTGACACCTGACTTGGCACACTGAAAATAGCCAGAGGCATGCAACCAACTCAAAAAGGAACTGGTAAGTACCTTCCTCTGATTCCTTCAGCAGCGTGATACAAGGTATCTATGCAAATAATGCATTTTGCAAATGAACCAATCCTAATCACCCTATGGGATCTGTAGAGTATCTAGATCTTGCCCTCCCTACCTGAGAGGGGTAACATTTGAGCAGCCTGGTATATTAAACACTGTGTCATAATTCAGGTGGACAGTACCATGTACCCAGTCAAGACTAAAAGGGTGTTGGTTTCCAGCCAGTCCTGAAAAGGGAATTTTCTGAAGCAGAGATTCTGATGTGGAAGGTTGAGAGTGAGGAGGGAGATAGGTTTTTCATAGATTATGATTTCTCTCCGCTCCAAAAGTTTCATCTGTTCCTCATCACCTACAGGATGAAGTCCTAACACTTTAGGACATTCAAGGCCTTTTAGAACTGCATTGAGTCAGCCTTCTTAAGATCAGTCTTTCACGGTAATCCCTGTGCACACCCTCAGCCTTCCCACTTTCCTACTTGCAATCTCCCTTTTCTTCCTTCCTGGAATGCCTTCCTCCTTTTGTCTAAAGTCCCAACTTTCTGGGAAGGTCTCAATCAAGCCCCTCTCCTCCATGACATCTTCCCAGACATCTAGAGCCCCGGACTCCTGCCTCCCCACTTAGAGCAAGCTGAATGAAGTAAAACTATCTCTTGCCTAGCATATATTACCCTGTGTGTGATCTTTTCATAAGTATGTAGATATAATGCATATATATATATAGATAGATAGATAGATATATAGATATATAGATAACAGAGTCACTGTCTTCCCAGTTAGAACACAAGCCCTTGGAGATTAGGGACAGTTTTACACCTTCCTTTAGTGCCGTCATCCAGTTTAGTGCTGAGAGCAGGAGTCATCAGTAAATGGTGATGATATGGGGGAAGTGTTAGGCTTGTCCTGGCTCCCTCCCTTACTAGCTAGGGAACTTGGGGCCAGTTGCTTAACAAGCTGACAGTCTGGGAACAGGAATTCCCTCATCTGTATCACCTTCTTTGCAACAACTTTAGGGTATCTTGTGTGTGTGTGTATGTGTGTGTGTGTGTGTGTGTGTGTGTGTACACATCTATGTATGTGTATCTTTTCTATGTATAAGTATCAACATGCCCATGCATACATCTTCTCCCTGTGTTAGAGAGGAGCAAACTGAAGCTCAGAGGTGATTTGACCAGGAGTACCCCGCTCAAAGTAGATTCTCTGGATTTCAAGCTCAGCACCCTCTCCACTACACCCCACTGACTCTCAAGCCTTCTCTCACCACCTGTAAAATAAGGAAACTAATGCTTTAGTTGCCTACCCCACAGGGAAGCTGTAAGATAGAGAAAGCTTTTATTAAGCACCAACTAGGTACCAGGCCCTGTATTGAGCACTGGGGATTTAATGGAAGCAAACAAGATGGAGTTAATGTTCAGCGAGGAAGGACATCTGACAGAGGGGGGCTGTAAAATGTAGTGGGGAAAAAGAGACGGAGTCTGTAGAGAGTTAAGGTAGCCCCATGGTTGTAGTCCTGGGGCAGGAGGAAAGTGCTATGAAAATGGAAAAGGATGATAAGAACATATGAAAGTCAGCATGGGGAGGGAGCCAAAGGGAGTGGCCTTGGAGTCAGGACCATCCATGTTTAGGTTCTGCTGCTGACATAGACTGGCTCTGTGACTGGGGCTAAGTCAGTCACTTAAACTCTCTGTGTCCCAGGCAACATTCCAGGACTAGAAATTACATTTGAGTTACTGATCTGCCAAGAGCAGAGGGAGTTTCTACACTGGTGAGTTTCTCATACCCATAAAATTTTGGATCCTGGCCAAAAAAGAATGTGTGAGAGATGATGATGAGGAGGAGGAGGAAGACAAAGTATAAAAAGATATTAAAGCCTTATCTTATCAGAACAGGAGGTGGGTTGGTCAAGGACTGAGATGAGGGAATGGCAGATGGACAGCCCCAGTGCTGCCCTGGCCTCGAATGCCCATAGCATGTTAGGGAGACTGACAAAGATTTTTAGAAGAGCATGGTCTAGAGATACGTAAGATGAAAAACAGCACAGATTGGGACCAGCATGGGGGGAAGGCCTGCCTGTGATCATGACATAATGGGTCTAATGAAATCTGTTGTCATTCAGTCATTTTAGTCATGTCTGATTTTCCAACCCCATCTGGAGTTTTCTTTGCAAAGATACAGGAGCAGTTTGCCATTCTCTTCTGTAGCTCACTTCACAGATGAAGAAACTGAGGCAAACAGGGTTAAGTGACTTGCCTCAAGTCACACAGTTAGGAAGTGTCTGAAGTGGGATTTGAACTCAGGTCTTCCTGACTCCAGGCCTGGAATTCTATCCACTGAGCCACCTAGTCTAAAGAAATACTAAAGTATAACTCCTGTGGGAAAATTCTGGTTATTTGGGATATGGTTTGGTTTTTTTAAAATTCTAGATAAATAAGAATTAACTATCCTCTCTTTCATATGTCCTAGAAAGATCATAGGGTCCTATGTCTAGAGCTAGAAAGAGTCTTGGAAAGTTAGTTCAAGCTCCTTACTTTAGAGCTGAGGACCCTACATTCTAGACAAGTAAGTGGGGGACTTGTCTAAGGTCACAGAGGCAGTGATGGAGACAAGGTTCACATTCCTTAGCTCCAAATCTGGTGCTCTGCCCATTGGAGAGACCAGGCTGTCCCTCCGGGAACTCCTGTCCTTCATACTCCATCTGGAGGTGGCTTTGGATTTTTTTTTTGGTCACAATTTCACAGGTTGTAATGGCTGATGGCCTTGCACTGTCCAATCCTGACATTTTGGTCCTCACTGGTATAAGACAGGACCAAAGTTGTCTACTCTGTTTGCCAGTGCCAGATGTCCTCTGTGCCTGCTCCGCTGATTAGGTTAATGAGTATTCACATCCTTGAGCTGTCCTGCCATCTTGTTGCATTAAATATGATTTGAAATAAGTGGGTCACTCCCTGGCTAGGGTTTGCAAATCTTTTTGCTGCAGTGCTTTGTTTTGTAGGTGGTGGAACTCTAGCCCTCACTGATCCTCCTTTGAGTCAGGGGGTCTGTATTCACACAACTTGGCAGCTCTTTATAGAGGGCCTTGTCCTGGTCCTTCTACCCATTTCATGTTGCTTGAGATGACAGTATTTAGAACTGGAGGAACATTAGAGATCACTTGGTCCCATCACCTAAGTTCACAAGGGCCCAGGAATGTTAGCTGATTTGTCCAAGGTCACATAGGTAACACACAGTAGAGCCAGAACTTGAATCCAGGTCTTCTGATGCCAAGTCCAGTACTCCTTGCCAAACAGGAAATAGTAGCCCAGTATTCTACTTCTGTGTGCCCCACAGCACCTATCAATCCTGGACCTAAAGCAAGCATTCAATACTGACTGGTTTAACTTGTACAGGCGGGGTCGTGAAAGTATTTGCCAGGTAGTGTGACTCAGGCAGCGTCAGCCAGAAAAGCCAGCCATGCTGTATTCTTTTCAAGGAAGAAACAAAAAATCGATTTGCCTTGAACCGCTGAGTGTGTGTGTTACCCTGAAGGCTTCTGGCAGTGACATATAAAGGCTATAGCTACATACATGGGATTTTATTTAATTTTCCTGACAGTCAAATTTGGAAAAGTTGGTTTCCTTATTTAAAGCTGAAAAACACCCTGTCTAAATAAATATTTGAACGAGTAACAATCATAAGAATTTCTGAAACACAATATTTACACAGATGCTTCCCTTAATAAAGCGAATCCAGAATACCTAGGAGACATTATCTATCCCTGGTTGTTGCTTTTTAGTGGATCCAAAGGGTAGTTTGTCCTCCTCAGGTTTATTTGAGACTTCTCTGGGTTCTTCTTTCAAGGGCTTCTGAGGCATCTGTAAAGCCAAACTAATGGTGGAATTTCAGTGTGTGTATGTGTGTATGTATGTGTGTATGTGTGTGTGCGTGAAACAGGAGTTCAGAGAAAGCCAAAAGATGGAAATCAGGTCAGGGAATAGGGAAACAAAACGGGAGGCATGTGGTGCTGGGAGTGTGGCTTTCCCCCGCAGTGGAAATTTGATCTCCTTGTCTCTAGACAGACAGACACTAAGATTCCTGGCACTGACAACCTCTAAAACCCCCAAGTTTCCAAACTCTGGCCTGCCAAGCAGGGAGTTGCATGTCTCTGGAAGCGTGGGAGAGGTGACCTGGAGCCTCCCATTTACCTAGTTTTCTCTGGTTAAAATTAAGAATCAGATATGGTTGCTAGATGGACAGATTCCGTCAGCAAAGAACTGGGTGTAGGTAGGTAGAGGCAGACTCACCAGCGCTGGGAGGAGCCTGGAGGTGGGCAGACCCTACGGACAGCTAGAAGGAGGAGAAACACAGATAGTAGGATTTCAGGGGCACGGAGAGGGGCCTCACATCCCTAAATATCTCAACCCCTAACTGGCTGCAATGTCTTAGGTTGCGTAGTTTATTATTATATTATATTGTTATATTATTATATTATTATATACTGTCCTTTGGGGACTGGTCTAGCAGGCCATTGTTAAAATGCAAATGTATTACCTGGGAGGGACAACATGTTAAACTATTAATAGTTATTAATACATTAGCTGGATTAGTTATTACCAGGCAGGACATGGAGAGTTGAGCCACTGGAAAGGAAAGGCCTGGAACTAAGGAGGTGTTTAGCCTAGGGAGGGTAGAGAAGTACCAGACCTTGGGTCACCAAGGGCAAGCATGAGGAGGAGGACACAGATGTCTGAGATAGGATGGATGAGGCACAAGTTTGCCTATTTCGCAATTCTGTCTAAGGGATGAGCCTATTTCCCCGATCTGAGTCATCTGTAAGCCCAGAGGATTCCAGATTTAGAGGTGAAAGGGAACTGGAACTTGGTGATCATGTAGTCCTCCCTACTCCCCCTACCTCCTTTTATAGAGATGGGTGCCAGGTCAAACAGCTGGTCCAGAGCAGGAGGATTCCCACCTGCACCCTCTCCATGATGGCGTTTTATACCGCGGCACCACACACTTCCTGTCGCAGGGCCTTGATGGCTTTCTCTCACTAGAGCCAGGGTCACTCTAGCTGGCCGGCTAAGTCTGGCTCTGAACCCTGGTGTTAGGCAGGCTCCTGCACATGACAGGGGACCAGGGCTCCAGCAGGCTGGGTACCATCAAGCAAGAGGGAAGCGCTGCTGCTGCTGCTCATCTCATTCTCATCTTTTAGGAAGGGGTTTGGATAGAAGTGGTCTGAGGACAACTTGCCTTTCTGCTGTTCTTTTGTATTTAACGTTCTGCCAATTATTGCTCAAGAGGATCAAATGGTACTGGAATGCAGGGCAGTTAAGTGTCACAGTGGTACAGAATCCAAACCCACGTCAGAAAGGTCTGAGTTCAAATCTAGCCTCAGACACTTAGTTGTGTGACCCTGGACAAGTCACTTCACCCTGTTTGCCTCAGTTTCCTCATCTATCAAATGAGCTGGAGAAGGAAATGGCAGACTGCTCTAGTATCTTTGCCAAGAAAACCCCAAATAGGGGCATGAAGAGCTGGACATGATTGAAAATGACTCAACAACAATAATTGGAAAGGTCTTCTTCACAGCTCAGGTGACTTCACATTGCAATGGAGTGTAAGGCCCTTTCTTTGTATCCTCAGCATCCAGCGCAGTGCCTCGCACATAGTAAATGTTTAAAACATGCTTGTTGAAAAACTGATCTTTATCGATCATTTGGATAAATATTTGTTGCAGTCTAAGGGTGATGGGAACCCCAAAATTCAAAGGCAAAAGGCATGGGTCTGCCTCAAAAGAATTTGACTCAAGCCTTCTTTCAGTCAGAGACAAGGTTTATTGTATTACTGATACAAGAGGGTCAGATTTTAAGAATCTAACCATTTGGTAGAGAAGACTGACCTTTTGTACAGGGAAAAAGAATGTGGGAAGATTTGGGTGGGATCAAGGAGTGGCCAATTACCTGTGGGGGGAGGTCTGGAGGTAAAAGACAATGAAGGGCTCAGCTGAGTCAGAGATAACAGAAAAATAAGAGTTGGGGGACAGTGCACAATGAGAGGACAGTTAAAAGGATTACTGAGGTGCCTCAGGTGAACACTAGAAACTTGGTTTAGGGGCTTTGGGATCCCCATCCGGTCCCAAAGACATGGTCTTTTCCTTTTAGGGGTCCAGCTCAAATTTCATCCCCATCATATCAATTTAAGTTGAGAGAGTGGGGAGGGTGGGGTATAGGGAAGGAGGAAGGAGAGCAGATAGTAGATGCTGATGCCAAAAAAAAAAAAGAAAAAAGATCTTTGAGACATTTAAATTAGTGCACAAATGAGTACAGAAGGGAGCACAGACAAACAGGACAGTTTTGAAAGTAACATTTAAAATTTATTATATAGTTTTAAAAAAGAATCAGAGAATAGAGTCTCACAGTTTCATACACAGTCCTCTTTTGTATTCTATTTTGCTTTTAGAAGTGCTCATGGTTGAGTTTTTGTCTTTTAGTTCTTGTTGATTCGGGATAAATTTTTTTTTTAAATGCATGGATAACTAACACGTACAAGAGAGCCAAGGCGCAAGTCTGACCACATAGCTCTGCCCCACCCTTCTCAACAAATTCTCCTGGCTCCCTCTTACCTCTAAGTTCAGACATAAATTCCACTGTTTGGCATGTGAAGAAAGCTCTTCATCATGTGGACCCTTCCTAGTGTAATAGGCTACCCCTCTGGGATTAAGCAAAACATAAGCAAGGAGATGGAAAACGTAAGTGATTTAAAATATAAAGGTAGCATTCTGCACTAGGTAAACATCATAGCTCAACTGCACGTGAAAGGCCACTGTACACAAAGAATTTATTTCAATGAGAAAGACTGTCCCCAGACCTTGGTCTTGAGCCCCTCAGCTGCATAAGACCCAAGGGGAATCTGTAGGATTAGCTGGATCAATCATACCATAAGCAAAAGAAGAGTCCCTGACTTAGGGAAGCCTACCTCTGAACCATGAAGAGGATGGGCCTCTCCCACTTACTGTCTGGAGACTTCAAACTTGGGAGCCAAAGCTCTAAGGGAGTCACTGACCTTGCTAAAAGGGAGCTGTCACATTCCAAGTGAAGAAAAACACGGTAACACCTCACTAAGCCAGTGGCTGAAGTGAAAGACTGGCTTCCTAAAGAAGAGCAATTCTGGAGGACGGATGAGTCCAGCAGAAATCTGTGTTCCGTTATGAGACTCGCTACAGCAGTGACCACCCTACAGCAGAGCGACTCTTGTCTGAGCCTGGTAGCAGCAGCAGCGAGCCCAGTGATAAAATATCTGCCTAGTTCCACCTGGAAGCAGGTATGCCAGCCTAATAGCACTGGAGTCCAGTGATGAACCAGCCAGCTTAGCCCTTTAGTGACCTTTGGGATCCGGGCCAGAGACCCTGGGCTCTGCAAGAACAAGCCCAGCTGATGGTGTATTTGTCATCAGGAAACTCTAGGAGGCAATTGGAGGAATAAAGGGCCCTGAGGTCTCTGAGCGCCAGAGCTGTGGGCTCCCTCTAGGTGCACTTCCTTGGCATTGGGCTTTAAGTTTGTGCCCACTCCTCCCCCATGAACTTGAGAAATGCTTGTGTGAAAATGTTCTCCAAAATTTGTAAGGAAATGCTCTGTGATTTTGTTCTTGCTAGGCCAACTGAGTGAATGTCTTTGCTAATGAAGAAAGGGAGCCTACTGGTTGACTGCTAGGGGGAAACAAAGAGGTTATCAGGACAGGCCCCCAAAGGATTACCCCAGAACACCACAGGTAGTATCGATGACCCCTTTTAGAGACCTCACCTGCCAGTTGGAGGAGCCAGCTGGGAGGAGGGATCACATTAACTTTCCATATACTTATACATTACTCCCATGCTTTCTACAATGCAGTCATATTGACCTGCTTGGGCTGTTCACAAATAGCACTCTGTGCTTTTGTGTCTTCCATGGCATCTTCCATGCGTGAGAGGTGTGAACTCTTATCACATGTACCTCAGCTTCTTGGAACTCCTGGTTGGCTTCAAAACTTAGCTCAAATCCCACCTTTGGCAAGAGGCCTTTCCTGGCTTCCACAACTGTTACTTCCTTTTCTTCCAAGGTAAAGTTGTATTTGACATACCTATATGTGTGTATGTGTGTGCATTCTAATACTCAATATAATACTCCATATTTTAATTCTAATACTCAGCCCCAGGAATCAAGTAATTACCGTCACAATCCTGAGTCAGAGAGATGTTGAGAAACAAAGCCCTCTGTCAATGAACGGGGTTCAGGATGAGAGGCCCTGGACCACATATTAGGTACTCTATAAGCGCAACACATAAAACAGACAAAGAGTCAGGCCAGGTGACAATGTCCAGAAGTGGCAGTGAATGTCCTCAAAGGGACAGGGAAAACACAAAAGGAAGAAGCAAAAACAAACCTGGCAAAACTGGGGCCTTTTAACATGTGGCATCCCCAGATGGCTCTTAGGACACTGACATAACACAAATGAGCACAGTAAAAGAAAATAACTGATGCCTAGAATGATGACCTGAGCAACAGCATTAAGAAGAGCTTCCATTATGCTTGATGTGGCTACTCCAAGGACACAAAGGAAATGTGGGAAAAGACTTGGATGGACAAAATTACTTATGGCAATTTTTCACAGTAGCAAAAAACTAGAAACTACTGGGATACCCTTACAATATTTTAATATAATGGGATATTATTGCAATATAAGAAATGATAAAAGGGATAGTTTCAGAGAAACCTGGGAATAACTGTATGCACTGATGCAGAGTGAAGTAAGCAGAACCAGCAGAACAAATTACACAGCGACTGGCAACATTATAAAGAAAAACAACTGTGAAAGACTGAAGAACTCTGATCAGTGCCAGAGAGGGATGATGAGACCTGCCTCCAGCCTCCTGACACAGAGGTAATGGACTCGGAGTAAAGAAGGCCACATACATTCGTACACATGGTCAGTGTGTATGTGTGTGTGTTGGCTTTGCTTAACTATGCTAATTAGTGTACTAGGACTAATGTTTCTGAGTGTTTCCCTGTTATAGCTTCTTTCCCCCTCCCCAGGCAGTCAATAAGCATTTACTAAGCACCAGCTACGTGGCCTGGGGGAATACAAAGAAAGGCAAAAACTAGTTTTCTCAAGGAGAAAAACTTTCTCTGTTCTGAAGGAGCAATCAGTTTAATGGGACAGACAACATGTCAATAATGTGCAAATTGATTAGATAAAAAGGATAAACTGGAGGTACTGTCAGAAGGTAGGCACTAAGACTGAAGAGGCCTGGGAAAGGCTTCTTGCAGAGAGCTGGTTGGTCGTTGTCCTTCATCTTCGAAGAGGACCAAAATGACATCACCATTGTAAAGTGAAACTTCAGTGTGTCCAGCTGTGGCTGATCAGACTAATATGAGCTCGGAATGCTCTACCGCAGGTTGGGCACAGATAGTCTGTACGAATATTCGGGGTGAGTATCCAAAATTTGTGCATCCTGTGTTTGCTTTGTGCTGTCTCAATTCTGCTTTGCTCATAGAGCACAGCACCCTTTCTGATGTAGGCATGCCATGCTGAGCAGTCCTGTGCCAGTGTCTCCCATGTTGCACAGTCAAATCAAAAGTTCTTGAGAGAAACCTTGAGAGTATCCTTATATCACTTCTTATGACCACCATGTGATTGCCTGCCCCATGCAAGTTCTCCATAAAATAGTCTTTTTGGCAAGCGTACATTTGGCATTCAAACAACGTGGCCAGCCTATCAGAGTTGTGTTCTCTGAAGCATAGTTTGAATACTTGGCAGTTCAGCTCGAGCAAGGACTTCAGTGTCTGGTATCTTATCCTGCCAGATGATCCTCAGAATCTTCCTAAGACAGTTCAAATGGAAGTGATTTGGTTTCCTGGCATGACTCTGGTAGACTGTCCATGTTTCACAGGCATATAACAATGAAGTCAGCACAATGGCCCTGTATACCTTCAATTTGATAGTCAGTCTAATACCTCTTCTTTCCCAAACTTTAGAAGGAAGATAGGGAAGCTGGAGAGAGAGAAAGAGAGAGAGAGAGAGAGAGAGAGAGAGATCCAGAAATGGGTGGCAGTCACAACAAGGGATAGGCCAGTCACCTCTCCCTATAAGGAGACAAAAATGACCTTGGGACTTGATTGGCCCCAGCTTCTCCAGCACAGTTTCCAGGTTACCTAAAGGCATTAAAAAAGCCTCCACCCCACCCCACCCCACCGCTGGGGCTCCTCCCACTTGGTGGATTTCTGTAGACCACAGCAGTCACAATCCTTTACCCTCCAGATCTGATGACCAGGCATGTTTCCAAATAGAGACAAGGTGTCACTATATCCTTACTGCCTGTCCCTGCTGTGTGAAGGCAGAGTAACTTCTTTTTGCTGTTTCAGGATTTTCCACCATCTCATTTTATCCCAACAATGAACCTGAGCTAAGAGTATTGGCATGAGAACCTCCTCTAACACAAGGGCATTATTTTTCCATTTTTTTAATCAGGAGGGGCAGGTTGGGGAGAAAGAGGGCTAGTAATAGCAATACCAAGGGAGAAGAAAATAGTCTTTGAAGCCTTTACCAAGATGCACAATCACGAACACAAGGAAGTTCAGAAAGAAACAGGAGAGAACAGCTCTGAAAGTATAAATAATGAATTTATTATGCAGCCTTAGAAGGAAAAGGCAAATTGTTCATAACTGAAGTTGGTGGCTTCATGCACGATTCTCATTATCTGCTCTACCTCATTTATTTATTTTTATTTTATTTACTATTTTTATTTATTTATCAATAAAATTATTGATTTTATTTAGTATTTGTTAAGATTTTAAAAAATTGTTTTAAAGGAAGATATGCTTACAGAGAAACATGGGAAGATTTATATGAATGGATGCAAAGTAAAGTAACCAGAATGGAGAAGCAATTTGGACATTGACTATAATAATGTAATTGGAAAGAAAGACACAAATGAAACTGAATCTTGTGACATCATAATGACTGAGATGGGCCCCAAGGAGAGATAAGACTATTCACCTCGCTACCTTTGTTCAGGGACTGGTGACTCTGGGTGTGAAATAGTATAGATAAGTTTGAATTTTTGTGATGTGATTTGCTGAATCATCTTTTTTCTCTTTTAAAAAGTATTTAGGGGATAGTTCTCTGAGAGGGGTGAGGAGGGGTACAATGGGAAATATACGTGACAGGAAAACAAGTTAGCCATAAAAAATTATTTAAAAAGAAAAAGAATTAATGCCTCTCTCCTTTGCAGAAGAGAGGCTGGGGGAGAATATATGTGAATATATGAACATGGAACTGTGCAGGTAAGATTGGTCTTCTTGACGTGCTGTTGTTATATGATGTTCCTACAATGTACAACGGCAGACTTCTGCTTCTCAGAGATTTATTTCCTCTCTTTTTCCTCTACTTCTACTCATCATTGCTGTCTGGTGTCCTTATAATCTGTTGCTTTATTTGGAGATCTGGGTGATGGTGTTAGGGAGGCTTCTTCTCTCTCCCAGAATACGATGCATGAGCTTTGGGACAGGCTTTTGCTTCTCTTACTCTAAAAGTCCCAGCCATCCTAAATCTGATGACTGGCTACGTGTGGAGGGCCCAATACTCTCCAGGTGTTTGAGTTTCTTCTTTGTGCTCTAATTAATATTTGTTGTCTTAAAGTCTACCAGAGAAATGTGCCTTATGAACCCTACTTACCAAAAAAGGAACCTGGCTCAGCAGGGTTACTCTGCTCCACTCACCTAGGAGTGCTAGTCAGAGATATTTAAATCTGACTTCCTGTTTTCAGTCATTTCAGTCCTCCAGTGAGGGCCCCCCACCCACACCCTGCCCCCTTGGGGTTTTCTTGGCAGAGACACTGGAGTGCTTTGCCATTTCCTTCTCCAGAGTACTTTACAGACGAGGGAACTGAGACAGACAGGGTTAAGTGACTTGCCCAGGGCCACACAGCTAGTAAGTGTCTGAGGCCTGATTTGAATTCAGGAAGATGATCTTCCTGGCTCCAGTCCCAGCACGTTACTCACTGTGTCATGTAGCTGCCCTTAAATAGGCCTATCTAGGTAATAAATAGTCTAGCCACACCCAGAAAATCTTCTCCTTGGTATTTCATGAGGAAGGAGAAGAGAGAGTGAATCAGAAAAGAAAGAAGATAAAGGGCAAATGTCATCCCCTTGGCTTCCTATTTGCTGCCTCTCTGCCTCTGACTTAACTGGAGCCTTATGCAAGGGATTTGAAGAGTCAATAACGAAAGTGCCCTAAAGGAAGCCACTTCCTGCAGGTTGAGCGGAAAGCCACCAGTAAAGCAGTTGTTGAACTCTGGCCTACTAGAAACCTCCTTTGATTATCAAGGCCCTTCCGGGCTCTTTAGACCTGTCTGCCAATGGGTTCTGGAAGGTTGAGGATCCCTGGAGGGTGAGGAGGCGGAAAAGGGGTGAATGTGAGAGCCTGTCATGAGTCTTGGATGAGCCGCCCAAAACTTGAAGCCAGTTAATTCTCTCTAGCATGCTAGTCTGCAGGGACCAGATATTGGCAAAGACAGCTATAGACGGTTCGTTTGGAGGCAGGGCACTGCTTCCCACTGGGGAAGGGCACCTGGCAACGATTTCTGGTTTTAGCTCTAGATGACTTTTTACTAGGATTCGAAAGGACCTTGGAGACAAACTAATCCAGCCAACCCCCTCATTTTGCAGGCATCCAGAGAGGTCTAGTAATTTGCTATCCTTCACACAGCTTATTAAGGCATAGCCAGGACAAGAATTGGGGTCCCCCTTAACTCCTAATCCTATGAGTCAAGGTAACTACATTTTCTTGGATTAGAAGAAGGGATAGAGAGACGGGGTGTGGTCATGATAGAGTGAGAAAGGAAAAAAACATCAGAAAGCATGTACTAAGCAAGAATGGAGATTACAAATTGAGGTTCTCACTGGATAAGAAAAGCATCTCAGGACTTAAGTGTCTCGAAGACAGGGGCCTGGCCTTGACCTTGTGCAGTAGGTACCGTTATATATCACACTGGCCTCCCCTGCCTTAGTAACAGAGATTCCTTCCTCTCTTCCTCCTTAATCCTTTGCAGAGTTTTGGCCATATAAAAGGAAAGTTGGGGTTAATTATGAGAGCTGATGGGATGAAAATGGGCAGGAACAGGCTGGTGGCTTGATGTGAGGGGGGCAACACAGGGAAGAATCAAGAATGACTAACTCCAAAGTGGTGAACTTCAGTACCTGGGATGGTCATTGCATTAATAAAAAAAAGAGGAAGGTGTAGTTGGGGTGGGGGTGGGGGCGGGGGCAAGAAGATAATCAGTTCTACTTTGGACAAAGGATCACAGATTTAAAGTCTGAAGGGAACTACTTCATTTTACATATGAGGAAACTGAGGCCCAGAGAGTTAAAGTGACTTACCTACCCAGGTACTAAGTGCCTAAGGCAGGGTTTGACCCCAGGTTCTCTGATTCCAAAACCACTGCTCTTTTCCCTTTAGTAGACTATGGCTTTCTCCATGTTGAGCTTGCTGTAGCAATGTGATAGCCAGGTAGAGAGGAGGCAGCTAGGTGATACAGAGTGGGCAGAGTGCTATAGCTGGAGTCAGGAGATCATGAGTTCAAATTTAGCCTCAGTCCCTTACTTGCTAGGGAACTGTGGACTACACATTTAACCTTTCAGTGTCTTAGTTTCCTTATCTGTAAGATGGACACAAAAATAGCACCTACCTCACAGGATCAGTTTTTGGATCAAATAACATCCTATTTGTAAAGTACTTTACAATCTGTGAAGTGCCAGTTGTTGATGATGATGATGATGATGATGATGATATAGGACTGGGGTTTAAGAGATAGCTTGGAGCTAGCCGTACACGCATGCATTATATAGACACATACAAACACACGTGCTTTTATATATGTGTGTGTGTGTGTGTAAGAAAGAGAAATCTATAAGGAAATACCTGAACTCACAGAAGTAGATGGGTTCACCATAAGAGAGAAGACAAGAGGGGAAAATGATGAGGATATGGGAGATGTCTGAGGATTCAGCAAAGAAAAGTGAGTTGGGATCAAACAGGCAGGAAAAGAACAAGGAAAGAGTAGCCTCAGGGAAGCCTGACCTGATAGCGCAAGGTGGCTGACAGTCCCAAAGCTATAGCAAGATCAAGGAGGATGATGACTGCGAAAAAAAAGTAATTAGTCAATGAATTGATGAACAGGCATCTATCAGATGCGTACTCTGTGCCAGCCCTGAGGCACACATCTAACCCTTCTTCCATGGGATTATTAGCAAAAGCTAGGAGAGAGCTATCATGAGCTCTCTGGATCGCTTTCTCCAGGCTAAACATCCCATTTCCTTCGGCTGCTTCTGAAATGGCCTGATTTTGAGGTCTCCCACCACCTTTGTCAGGGAGTCAGTGTGGTGTAATGGAAAGACCAGTGTATTTGGCCTCAGACAGTGAGGTTCAGGCCCTATCTCTGCCATTCACCACCTGGCTGTAAAAAGAGCAACTTGGATAGGACTGCATCTAAAGCCTGTTCTGGCTCTCAGGCTGTGATCCCATCATTCTCTGGTTAATCCGTATGCTTTCAGAAATGTGTCCTGAGTTGAACCTAACACTTCAGAAGTACTTTGACCAAGACAAGGACATCACGTCTCAACACTAGTTCTCTTTTAACATAGTCTAAAATTGAATTAATCCCCATATTGCACGGCTGTTTCATATTGAGCCTGTGATCTCATCAGTTCTGGAGTTCCTCCCTTGATGCAGAACAACCCATTCAGACCTTCCTATGCGGTGTGATTCTTGTTCATAGCCTCCCCCAGACTCACTCCAGGGCTCCACCTGATGTTCTGGATGCTTTTCTTGTCCCTTCCAATACCCGGAGGGTACCTGTGGAGTTCTCAGGCCATACACCTGTCATCCTTTACTCTTGCCACATGACCAGCCCACCTTCTCCTTCTGCCAGGCATCCTTTCTTCCTGTTCTTCTCTGGAGTTCCCCATGGGTTATGTGTTGAAGCCTGCTCATACCCACTATCCAACTTTCCACTGGCCTTGGTGTGATGCACATCTTTTGTTCTTTGGAGGCAGGTATGGGCCAATTCTTACTGTCCTATAACAACATTGGTAAAATGTTTGAATTGCAAAGGCAAGCCACAGCTGTTATGGGAACTTTGGGTTAATCTCCTTTAATCTTTGGGTCCGGCCCATGGTTCATCTGTACTGTCTGTCCCAGATGTACATACTGTTGGACACGCTCTGATCATAATTCTCAGGCAAGGCATAAAACAGGGAGATGAATATTTGTCAAAAGTATATGCTCACAAGCATGTGATGGAGAAGATCTAGTCTAGACCCTAGAAATTCTCTATCAAATGGTGAGGTCCTCTGGACTCTACTATTTGCAAACAATCCAAAATGATTTAGGAAAACTATGCTGTCTTCTGCCAAGTGGGCAAACATCATGGCTCCTCTGTGTCTACAGTAGACAAAGCAAGAGAAAATACTAAGGTGACATCAACTACTAGGGAACAGCAATGCAGACAGGTAAGGGAAGAGCCACAGGATGTCCCTATCAGGGCCACACACAGACATTTTGTCCAAATGCAGCTTCAGAAAGAGATGAGGGCTCCAAAACTGATGTGGATGTCCTTCAACTGGGCTGTGCCCCCAAGCAGACCAGCATCATAGCCCTGATGGAGGAGGAATTGCTAAGGAGAGCAGAGGGCAGCAGGATGGGTTCCGGGTGTACTCAGAGAGTCTGGGCTCTAAGGGTGCCAGACTGGGGGTGGGAACTTGAACCTCACCCCACTGCAGCTTAAGCCCGTGCTGCCTGGAGTGAAAAACTCTCTCATGGGGTCCCAGAATCTGGAAAATGAGATTCTAGAGTTGGAAGGGATCACCGCCTGACACAATGCTCTGCACATAGTAAGCACTCAATGAATGTTTGTTGGATTGAATCAAATCTATTCCAAGCCCACGGCATTCCATTTCTGACTCCTTGCCTTTGTACCAGCCATCCCTCATGCCCTTTCTCACTACTGCCTCATAGAATCTTCAAGACCAGCTTAACCTCCTTCGGAAGGCGTTCTTGATTCTGCCTCCTGCTACTGCTTTCCTTCCCAAATGAATAATAATAATAACAGCTAAATTTATTTAGCATTTACTACATACCAGGCATTTAGAATGATTATTATTTCATCTGTTCCTCACTACAAGGTAGGCACTATTATTATCCCCATTTTACAGATGAGGAAAATGAGGCAAACAAGTTACATGACTTGCCAAAGGTCACAAAGTCAGTAAGCGTCTGAGGTAGGATTTGAACTCAGGTCTGCCTGACTCCAAGTCTGGTGCACTATCCACTGTGCCACCTTCCTGTCCCCAAAGGATTTTCATTCTTTGTATTTATATCCCTAGCACCTGTTAATGTTTCCTGATCTAGACTCAATTTTATGGATAACTGGGATGCAGAGAAGGTGTCATTTTCCTAACGTCATGTAGCAAGTAAATGGTAGAGCAAAGGCAACTTGAACTCATGTCTGATTCTAAATTTAAGATTCTTCCCACTATCCCAGGTTGCCTTTCTCTTCATTCAAGGCCCTAAGAACTCGTTTCTAAACTTTTGCAATATGGCTGGGTAAGCAGCCAATGGCTTCTGACTTCCTGGGGTAGGGCTTTCGGAGTTCCAGGCCACACCTATGTGACACAGAGACAGACACTTGCTCTTTTGCCTAATCCACCTCCATCTCTACCTCCCTCATTATGGCAAAATCACAAAGACTTGGAATCAATGTTTTCATTCTTTAGTGAAATAACAAAGCATGGAAAAATCTCAGTGCCTTAAACCAACGTTGTCTGGCTAGGTGGAAAGAAGCCTGCTCCCTGTGCTCTAAGCTATGGCAGGTGAAAGTCTACTGCCATAATCTGGTTTTTAAGGCAATGTTTCTTGTGTAAATGTATAATTCATATTTCCATTCATAGTCTGGTCCCAGCCAGACAGCCACAGTACATTCTACCCTACCACCCTTTCATCTAAGCCATGCTTGCCCTCTGTAAGTAATGCCGCCATAAATCCAGATCCCTGGGTACTGACTGACCTCTCGGAGAGTAGACACCCTTTATATCATGTCACGCTATTATTCTGGGATTAGTCAGATTCTCATGGGGTCATGCAGATCCAGCCTTCATGTCCAAGAGCTCAACAAGGTTCCACTCCTTCGGGTGTGGGGGAGGGGAGGAGAACACCATATGTATACACCTCAGGAAGTACAAAGTATATACAAAGCACCACCCCCTAAATAAACAAATAAACGAATGAATGAATGGGTTCCATAAGCTAAGTGATGGGCAGTGCAGTAAACAAGGACACTCCTTTGCCAAACAACAACAACCCCCAAATTCACCAAGAAGCTTCAGTCAACATCATGGATGCGATGGAGTGGCAGCCCACAACCAGCCCAGACTCTATAGCAGCCACATGCACCCTGCTCAAAGGACCCTTAAAAAGAATTCCCTGGGGATCCTTCTGCAGGACAGCTAGTATCCTTTTATACTCTGGCATTCCAGAATCTTTAGCAACCTCCCTAATAGTTAAGAAGCAAATATATTACTGATCCTCTGCTCTGTGCCATGGGGTGTTATGGAGGACTCCAAGAAACATAGGAATGGAATACCTATCAAACCAACAAAGATGACCAAAAGACCAACATGGTGCACTATGAGAAAAGATAACTAGGGAAAGACAGGCACATTGATTTAGGGCTGGTGGAGCTGTGAATTGGTCAAATTGTTCTGAAAAACAATCTGTAATTTAGTAAAACGTGACACTCAAGTGTGCATACCCTTTCACCAAAGGAAGCTGCTACTAGATATTCATATTCTCTAAGGAAGTCAAAACCAGAGGGAAAGGTGCCATGTATGAAAAGTACTCCTGGACCCCACAGCAGCTAGATGTCAAAGTGGATAGAGCCCTGGGCTTGGAATCAGAAAGACTGATCTTGCGAGTTCAAGTGCAGCCTCAGACACTTACTGGCTGTGTGACCCTGGCTAAGTCACTTAACCCTGTTTGCCTTAGTTCCTCTGTAAAATGAGCTAGAGGAAAGAAATGCAAACTCCTCCAGTGTCTGTGCCAAGAAAACCCCCAAATGGTGGTCACAAAGAGTCAGATACAAGTGAAACACTGAACAACAAAGCATGAGTCAATCTGTTCACCCCTTGAGGACAGAGGCTGTTTTTGTACAGGCATCTTCACTGCTTTGCCCAGTGATTGGCAAACAGCAAGTGCTTTATAAATGCTTTTTCATTCATTCATCTGCACAAGTACAACAAAGCATTATTATTCCTTAAGAAATTATAACTATGAGGAATTCAGGAAATAATCAAGCTGATGAACTGACACAGAGTGAAATGAAGAGAAGAAGGAGAACATGATGACCACCAGAAAAACAAACACTGAAGGACTTTAGGATGTTCACCAATGGAGCAACCAATGACATCTGGAGAGGAATGGTGGGGAAGCAGGCTTCCTGCTTTTCAGCAAAGGATGTGGTGGACCACAGATGGGGAACAAGGCATACCTTTTCAAACATAGCAAGTATGCTGATTTATTTTTTTTGTCTGTACTTACTAAAAGAGAATGTTCTACTGGGATTAGGCATAAGACATTGGGAAGTAACAGTAATATTTTAAAAACCATGACTAAAATATTTTTTAAAAAGGAGTACAGAAAGGACAAAACATTCACTCATGAAAAGGCAATTTATGACCAGCCTAAGAAAAGCGATCAGCACCATAGATGGCATTGAACTTGAGTTGAACCTTAAAGAATGGGTAGGATCCTGATTCTTAGCAAATGAGGATTACTTTCTCTGGAGAGAATATGTAAATTAGGAGGAAAAGGGAATTCAAAAGAGTCAGAATGAGGCTTTGATCAGGGCCCAGGTGTGGATTAGAATCCTAGCATCCTAGCTTTAGATTCCCTCCTTTTTCTGCTAACTGGCCCTCTCTACCTAGATCTGTCAAATAGATATGTTTAGTGAGACTTTAGAATTAGTTTCTGCAAGAAGATAAACCCTAACGGTACGTGAGTTGGCAAAAGGTTCCTCAGTCTTGTGGGGGAAAAGATAGGAAAAGAAAGAGTTGAAGATGAAAACAGGGGCTTTCCTACCCTGGCAAGACCTCTCAAAGCATTTTGGAAAATAGTCACACAGTTTCTCATGTTCCTTTCTTATCAAAGTCGCCTAGATAGAAGTCTTTACTTATATTGTCCAAGTCCTAGAGACTTCTCCCATGAAGGGACCAACAATGGATCCAACCCACACTGACCTCTCCCTTCTATAAAAGTGAGCTCTCTCTCCTATGCCAATTTCTCACAACCCTTTGTCTGAATATCTTCTTTTTCTCTGTCGCACTGCGCATTGTACTCATTCATGCACGCTGGATCCCTATGAAGTTGTAAACTCTTTGGTGGCAGGAGCCATGTCTTGTCAACTTTAACAGGGCCTGGTTTTTGAATCAGAAGAGCTTGGATTCAAATATCAATACTACTTATATAATCTCTGGCAGCTCACTTACTCTTTGTGGGTTTTCAGTAGGTTGTAAGCTCCCTTGAGGGTACGGATTGCTTTATTTTTGCCTTTGTATCTCCAGAACCTAGCATCATGCCCAGTATGGTGCCTAAGTGGGAGCTTAATGTTTGTTGAGAAAAATTAGGCCTTAGTGTCTTCCTCGAAAATGAGGGGGTGACGGCTGGATTTAGTAATCTCCTTTTCCATCTCTGAATCCTGTTACTCAAACAGTCCCTTGTACAGAATCTTGCATATAGAAGATTATTCATGAATGTTCATTGAACCTGAATGAATCATCACAGCACAGTCTATACCACACAATTGATTCACCATTTGATTACATACTGTCTTGAGATTTTGTCATTGTTGTTTGAAGTGACTAAGTCTTTTCTTCTTGTATCTTCCAAAGTGGTCAGCATGGAACCAGGCAAGTCACAGGGCTTCAATAAAAATTCCTGGGCTTGGAATCAGAAAGTTTTTCTACGTTTTTAGGTGATGTATTCCTGTCCGGAGTTTGTAGCTTTATCCAACCTCATTAAATTACTGGGCATTATTGAGCAGCAATAGTATCTCAGCAGCACATTGATTCTAAACATTGTAATTTTATATCCAGTAACGAGATTATGACTAAGAACTTGGAAGGCAGAGAGAGCTAGAGAAAACACTAGACAAGGGGAGAGGGAGAGATAGAGACTGTCCTTTTTTTTGGAAAGGCAAAGCTATAGATCTCTTTAGTGGCTTAATTAGAAACAAATTGCTGAAAGGAAGTGAACTCCAATGACTTCAGTTAATAGGAGGACTCTTGGGTTTCTCTCTGAGGCCGAGTGGAGGGAAAATACCAAGAGTGAGTGTGAACATAATCCCTGGTTAACCCTTAATAGTCCCAAGAGATCCCCTTCCTAATGACAACTGATGTTTGCAGTCATATCTGAAAAAAAGGGTCTGTGACCTTATTCTTTCTATGATATTGATCACAACCTGACTTTGACTGCCCATGCAGTGCAAATCTTGTCCATGTCCTCCTCTGAGCTGGCCTCATAGGATCTGCCCAATATTGGGGGGGAGGGGCAGCAGGGCTTCCTTACTTTCTCCTAACATCTTGAGGATGTCCTGGATCACCTAGGTGATCCATATATCCCTTGACTTCCACACACAACCAGCCCATCTTCTTTTATATATTTTCCTGATGACATCCATTACTCTGGCTCTTCTTTGGGCAGCCCTCCCTCACTCAAAACAAAGTCAAGTGCAAATCTTGTCATTATTTCTCTGATGGCATGGTCTTCTTTGCCAACAAAGAACGAACACAGATTCTTCTTTGGTTTCCTCAATGGTCTCATGTTCACCTGCCCACGTGCACCAAATGGGTCTCCACTGTCCTCCATATGTGATAATCAATTTTAAACCTTTGGAAGCTGGTGGTTTCTAAAGGAGCTTTATAATGTCCTTAAGATGATCCAGCCCATTCTTTTTAATTCTGAGCACAACTCATTGTCCATTTGAACTATCCCAGATCTTTTCTCTATTTTACACACACGTACACGCACGGACACATGCACACACACACATGCACGTGTAACCTTCCTTATCCTTTATTCCTTATATCCCATCAAATGCCAATTCTTGTCAGGTCTACCTCCATTTTATCTCTCCCATCAATCTCTTCTCAATTCACACAGCCACCAACCACCCTAGTTCAGGCCTTCATCATCTCTCATGTAAATGAGATAATATAGTCATGTGTATCAATAACTTCCTAATTGGTCTTCCTGCCCCCAGTTTCTCTCCTTTTTAGATCCATTCTCCATCTAGTTATATTCTTAAAAAAATTTTTTTCAATTAAAAAAATTAGAAATTTTCAGTTCCAAATTCTCTCCTTCCCTCCATTCCTCTCCCACACATTGAGAAGGCAAGAAATAAAATACTCATTATACATAAGAATTCATGCAAAACATTTCTACATTAGCAACATTGCAAAGGAAGAAGAAGAAGGAGAAGAAGAAAGAAAAATAAAAAAAAGATTAAATCTGCACTCAGTTTATCAGTTCTCTCTCAGGATGTAGACAGTATTTTTCATCGTAAGTCTTTGGAATTGTTGTGGATCACTGTATTGATCAGAGCAGCTAAGTTGATTGTGGTGACATTATTGCTGTTACTATGTAAAACATTCTGGTTCTGCTTACTTCTCCTTGCATCAGGTCATATACATCTTCCCAGGTTTTTCTGAAACCATCTTCATTGTTTCTTATATCACAGTAGTATTCTATCACAATCACATACCACTGTTTGTTCATCCATTTCTCAATTGAGGGGCAGCTCCTCAATTTCCATTTTTTTGCCACCACAAAAAAAGAGCACTATAAATATTTTTGTACACATGGGACCCATCCAGCGATATTCTTACAGCACAGGTCTGCCACTGTACTACTCAAGAAGCCTCAATGGCTCCTCTGTTGCCTCTAGGGTCTAATATAATCTGCTGTCTTTGGCTTTTAAAACCCTTCACATTCTGGCACCAAACTCTAAACAGATTTCACATTCTTCCCTATCATGCTCTCTACATTCTAGCCAAACTGGTCTAATGTTGCCCTTCTACACCATGTTCTACTTTCCCTGCTCATGCCTTTGCCCAAGCTCTTGTGCCTCTCAAACTCTGCAGTGCCCTTCAAGGCTGAGTGCCAAAGGTTTTCCTAATGCTGTCAGTTTCAGGGCTCTACCTTCCCCCATCATGTCGTATTTACTTATCAGTATAAGTGTTGTGCACATTCCCTTATTAGACAGTAAGCTTCTTGAGAGTTTGACTGGGTCTTTGTCTCTCCAGTATCTAACACAGTGTAGTGGATGCTGATTGATTAAACGGTCCAGTAGGCTGAAGGTTGAAGTAGTCAAGGAAGGCTTCAAGGAGGTGACAGCCTGGGCCCTGCCCAATCCAACAGGGAAAAACCAGCCTTTCCTTTTTCATACTTCCTCCTCTTTTTTTCAAGAACAATTTATTCAAATGTGCGATGCCTCTGAGCAGTGGCCTATTAGAGCATTTGGGCACGTTTGCCTTGAAAGAGAAGTAGGATAAAGGAAAACCCCAAATTTCCCCCTTGGTCTGGGTAGTGCCCAAATGATCAGTTGTGTCCAATTCTACCTCTGCCTTTCAATAGTGGACAGAGTACTGGAATGGAGAAGAAAATTAATTGAATCTCTCCCTCCAGTGCATGTCTGTCTCAGACTCAAGGCGGTTGTGAGGCTCAAATAAGACAACATTTCTAAAGCACTTTGCAAACCCTAAAGTGCTATAAAAACTAGCTATTAGTATTATTGTTACAATACCCACTACTCAGATAGCCCTGTCCTTGTTCTTTGCCTAGTGAATACAGTGGTAATCTCATTGGAAAATGCCCAGATCCCTCACACAGCTCCAGACCTTGGTGCTCTGTAAACAAGCCTGGGCCTTTCAGCCTGAACCAGAGTTCATAAAAATAAAGTTTGTTTTTCCTCCTGGCTCAATGTCCTCAAACTCTGACCTTTCATACACATTTTAATGACTCACACTGGCTGGTATTGTTTATGACCAGCGCTGCAGGGTGCAGAGTAGGGTGAATTTTGGGAATGAATTCGGGTCACTCTACTGGTCTTAGTCTCAGGAGAAATTCCTTACAGGAACACTGAGAGCTATGCCCTTGGGGCAAGAGGGCAGAGGCCTCCCCTGGGCCTCCCCTATGTCCTCCTTGGAAAAGCAAACTCCGGGCAACTGGCTGGAATCTGCCCAAGAATCTGCCCAGGGGCTTCTCTCTGCTGACAAGTGAGGCCCTCTTTGGCACTCGATTCCCTGAATCCTAACACAAAGAGGACAGCGGCTCCCAGGCCCTTCCTCATTCCTGGCTGTGGTCAGTGTGGCTCCTAGGGTCTTTAAGCCGCCCCCGTAGCCTTCCCCACCCCTGTAGCAATTTCCAAACCCCGTCATTTCCTGGGTTGTACAAAGCTGGCACAGGGCAAGTCAGTTTTCAGGCAAAGAGCTAGAGAATGTTAACAGAACTCTGGGGTGAGTGAGCACTGACCCGCAGCCTGCCTGGGCTAACGTTCACACGGCTGTCCCATTCGGTGGCTTGAGCACAGGACAGACAAGCTAGTGAGCTGGCCAAAAGTGGCTGCGCCCCTGCAGAAATCGATGGGACACACAGGGCACTTGGGGGAAATTCATAATTAGGGTTTTTCTAGCTTTCAGAGGATCACAGAAAGTCCAAGTTGGAAGGGTCCCCCCTTCCAAAGGCGGAAACTGAGGGCTCACTACAGGAGTGACTTGCCCCAGGGTCACACAGGTAGGATGGAACCCCTCTTCCACATTCAGTACTTACTCCCCAACCTCAGGGAGCTTCTTCAGGAAAATGGCCTTGCCCATAGTGGGGGCTTTAATAAATGGAACTGAGCAGGACTCAATAATCTCTTTATTCCCGAATGACTGAAAGGGGGCTAGATACCATCTAGGGGTGACTGGGGCAGGCTTGAGACTGAGAAGTGGAAAGACCAAAGAAGGAGAAAGGAAAAAAGGAACAGAAGGGATTGGAGGGAGAGAAATAAAAGTACACAAAATCATCAGCGGGAAGATCCCTGGATTTGGTCTCTGAGGACTTGGGTTTGGTAAGTGCCTCTACCCCCAGAAAGATACCTAACTTCCATTTTCTGTAAAATGGGGATAACAACAGCACCTGTCTTACATGATTGCTGAGAGGATCAAATAAATAGCTTTTTAAACCTTAAAGCCTTACATAAGTGCCATCTGTTATCATCATCATCACTATGACGCGCAAAGAATAATACAGACCACTCTCCAGCTAGACTTAGCTTCTGGAGGGGCAAGACTGCATTTTTCAATACTTCTTTTTTTCCTTCAGTGCCCAGCCTGACACTTGCTTGGGAAATACTGTGAATGCCACCATTCAGTACTAAGACCTAACATTAATGCTGTGCAGTACCTGTGTTCCCATTCATATATTCTCAGAAGTTCGATTTTGGACGTGGATTGTTGATGAGCTGAGGTAGACAGCATCTTAAGATGAGTGCAATCTCCTAAAAGGAATCATTTACTTCAGTGTTTATTTGCCAGCCTCTCATTTTACACAGGATCTCTCTCTCCAATGTCTCATGCCCACCCCTTCTGCCTATTCAAACAACCCTCACACTACCTCACACGATCACAGGGCCTCATCACTTGGACTATGGCTGCTGCCTCCCCACTGGTCCCCCTGCATCGCCTCTGCCCTTTCCAATCCATCCTTCACATAACTGTCAGGGATGTTCCTAAGCTCGGGTCTGACCTTCTCTCTCCCCATGACGCACCATTGCTCAGGAAGCTCTACTGGCTCTCTCTTGCTACCAGGAGCCAATACAAGCTCTTCTGTGGACATTTCAAGCCTTTCCTAATCTCTCCACTCTACCCTTGCAGACTCTCTGTGCTCTAGCTTGGGCTGCTTGTGGTTCCCCATGGGGGACATTCCACCCTGTCCTTGTGTCATTTCACACATCTGGAACGTACTCCCCCTTCTCACTTCTGCCTTGTAGAGTCCTCAGTTTTCTTCAAAGGAGACAATATGAGCACATAAAACTATATACAAAAGATATACACCAAATACAGAAAACAAATTCCAGGGAAGGGTGCTCTGGGGATTAGGAAAGGCTTCATATAGAAGGCGGTTTCTGAATTGTGAGGTATCATGGGACTATTATTATCTCGGTTGAGTCTTGGAGAGATAGGATGACTTTGCCAAGGCCACAGACTTCCTAAAACTTGAGATTTTCTTAGGAATAACTAAATCCTTCAAAAAAGAAATTCTATCTGTCACAGGCAGACAACATAAGTACATGTTATTGAGACATAAAAATAACATTACAGGCCAAAGTATACTCAGGTTTTTGAGGAGTATATGAGAGAAGACAGAAATGATCCAAGTCATTGGGAAGTTAAGTAACACTTTCCCCTTGGCAACAAAGGGGTTGGAGAGTCCCCTCTAGTATGGTTACTTCTTGTCCTGGGGTGGGACTGAGGTGATAGGGGAAGGCTGTGGCCTTCTCATAAGCCCCTTGGCTGTGAATCCCACAAATTTGCACATGAATTAAACTCCTGCTTTCTAAGGCCCCTCTCAACTCTAAATCTGGGATCTTACCACCCTAGAGGTAGGAGTTCTCATTTAATAGTAGCACTCCAGGGTCTATTTCTCAAACCCAAGCTGAAAGTTCTTAACATAGACTTTTAAAAACATGCTGACTTTTCCCAGCTAGGAGGGAACACTCCCAGGAGTAAAGAATGGTGGCTGGAGCATTTCAAATGTTCTTCAGTCTTGTGGATTGCAAGCCAGCCAAAGTACTGAAGATGAAAAATCCAGATAATAAAGGCTTATCCATTCAAAGGGCAAAAAAGGAGCCAGGGCTAGCTGGGTGTGGGGTTAACCCCAATGGGATCTGGGAAAGGGAAGAAATATCAGTGAAACCTGTAGAAAACTGTAATGTAGGAGGTGGCTGAAAGGAACAGAATGAAAATTAGAAGTTAAAAATATGCCTCAATAGCAAAATGAAGCAAATCCAAGAAAGCAGCCTGGGGCAATATCTCTGAACCAGATTTGGAAATGGTTACTCAGCTTTTTGCTGTAAAAATAATAAAAGTGTATTAAAATAAAGAATGCTAAATTGACTTAAAAAAAGGTGAGGGTAGCTTTGGAAATAAAGAAAGGCTGCTTGCTCTTGGTGGTAGAAGATTTTTTTGCCTTTTAAACTTGTCTGAAATCTACATTGTGCATGGAAAGGCTGGGTGAGGTAGAGATGAGAAGAGCTTTGTGGAATAGTAATGGACCATTATGGAGAGAAATTATGTGCATTTCCAAGAACATAAAAAGGTAGTGCTTTCCTTTCTCCATAACTAGTGAGCCTTATTCTAGGACTGTACAATTAACTTTTAACACTCTGAAAAAAAAGAGTGTGGATCCAATCTTGGTCTTGGCAGAGGGATAGGATAATCACACTGGTTGTCAGGTGTGGCCATTGGGTTGGTTGCTTCTGTTTGCTTTTCCTTCCTATGAGAGGGGTCCATGCTGGCCAGGAAGAAGATGAAGTAATGACAGTGGTGTAAAAACAAAAAGCATCAATAACAGTGGGTTTTTTTGGCGGGGGAGTATCGTATGGAGTGTTGTATTGTGTCGAGTGGCTGAGGTCTCTGTTTCCTTAAATCCTTTGCCCAGTCTAGTTAGATGAAGGGCAAAAAGGAAGCGCAAGAAGGAAAGCAAGAAGGATAAGACAGTCTAGTAGAAAGGACATGGAATCTGCAAGAAGACCTGGGTTTGCAACCTCCCCTACTTCCTTCCTATGGCTTTGGGCAAATACCTTCCCTTTATTGGCCCAACTTTATCCTCTGTAAAGTGAAGAGAATGGATTGAAGATGGTCTCCATGACCCTTCCAGCTCGCAGGATGCTAGGAGAGTGTACACCATGTCCAAAAGGGAAGATCAGTGATGGAGTTCACAAATGCAGTCTTGCCAAGTCAGTCCATTTGCTGTTCCTTCAACTTGGTATTCCATCTCCCACCTCTGTGCTTTTGCACAGGCTGTCCCTCATGCAAGGCCTTTTCTCTTCACCTCTACCTCATCCTTTGGAATCCCTAACGTTCTTCAAGGCTCAGGTAAGGTTCTATCTCTCTCATGAAGCCTTTTCTGAACTTTCTGTTCTTTTACTCCTCAGATTATAGTGGGAAGAACAGGGTATCTGGAGCTGGAAGACCTTGGGTTCAAGTCTCAGTTCTGCCCCTTATTATCTATGTGATATAGACAAGCTGCTCATCTCTTCAGCTCTCGGTTTCCTTATCTATAAATGATGTATCAAAGGTCCCTTTCATCTCTAAGTCAATGATCTTGCGGCCTGTTTACTTATTTTTATCCCCAAGGAAAACAGAAGTTCCTCCAAGGCAAGACCTGTGATGCACTTTCGTCTCCAGAGCGCCAGTATCTGGCATACAGCAGCCACTTAATAAATGCTTTTTGAAAGGACTTGAATACAGGGGAAGGAGAGTTCTTGATGTTGGCTGCTACTTCCAGCTGAGGCTTTGTGGAAGTGGATCTTACTTGGCTGGCCCCTGAAGAATGAAGTTAGAGGAGGGAATGCTAGGGGAGGGAAACCCTATCAAGCAGAATAACCTGTGGTGAGAACATATAAGACATGTCGGACAACATGAAGAATCCAGCTCAGAGAGAGGAGACAAGAAGGAGATGTGAATGGCTGAGGCCACCTCTGGGGGCCTTGAAGACCAGACTAAGGAATGAATGGAGGTCTCCTCTCAGGCAGGATGGGCATTGCAGGCTGCTTTCTGAGCAATGGGTACACGGGTGACCTTTAGAGAGATAACAAATCCTATGGGAAGGATGGGCTGAAATCATCTTTCTTTAGAACTATAGCTAAGCTATATGTGTTCTTTGGGTACCTCCTCTGTGAAACAAGGGAGTTGTACTGGGTGACCCCTAAGCTCCCTTGTAGCTTGAAATCCTATCCTCCCTAATGCCTGTCCTGAAACATTAATTATATAATTATCCAAGTTGCTATGTAATTGGTATGGCTGGTAAGACTACTGAATTTGGAGTCAGGAAGACCCGACTTCAGACCCCACCCTCTAAACATCCCAGCTGTGTGGGAAGTTTCCTTAGGTAAAAGACTTTACCCCTTGAGTTGGAAGGGTAATGGAAACTGCTTGTGGGGTAACCTAAACTTCTGGGACTTTTCCAAAGCTGGGAAGGGTGATAGAAATCAACCTTGGATGCCATTGAATACCCTTCCCCTCTCCCCATTTCATTTTATAGATGAAGGAACTGTGGCCTAGAGGGATATATGACTTGCCTAAAGTTACAGAGCTGTGATTCCAACCCAAGTTCTATGACTCCTAAGGGAGTTTTTTCTACTCTGTCACCATGAGCAGCCACAGAAAGGTCTTTTCACCCTTCCTCTAGCCACCAGAAGTGCTAGCCTTCTGAGGTTCTACTGAGTGGTCTGGCCTGCTTTCTGCAGGTAATTTAGGATTCTAGAATTTACCAGTGGTGGGGAGAGAGGAGGCCAAGGGAAGAGGCCTCAGAGATTATTAGCTCCAATCCCCTCATGTTACAGACATTTAAGAGAGATCATCCAGGGTTACATAAGAGGTGCTAAATATGAAGCCTTGGTCACAGCAGGGCAGACAGAAAATTTTTGAAACCATGATCTCTTCGATAAACAAGACATTCCATCTCTTGGTTCCAGGTATTTTCTCTGGCTGTTCTTCCTGCCAAGAATGTTCTCCCTTCTCATCTTGCCTCCTGGCTTCTTCCCTGGCTTCCTTTAAGGCTTAACTAAAAGCCCATCTTCTACAGGAAGCCTTTCCCAATCCTCTGTTAATCACTTCCTATTTATGCTGTCTACATCTTGTCATTAGATTGTGAGCTCCTTATGAGCAGGGACTATCTTTTGCCTTTTTTAGTATCCCTAGCATGGTGTCTGACATATAGGAGCCACTTAATAAACATTTATTGATTGACTGATTTTCTCTGATGGTATCTGCATGCTCCCTTCATTTCCTATGGCTGGATCCCAATGCACCCCTGATTTTTGGAAAGATGCTAACTTCTTCAGGGTCTATAACCTCAAGTAGGTCAGCAAGGGGGGAATCCAAAAGTGAGAGGGAAATGACTGCATTTTAAATGTTAATGAGTTTGGATTAGAAAGGTCAAAGGTTGACATCTCAGTTATCAGCTGGGCCTCCCATGTAAATGGTAGTTGCTGCCACCTGTGGCTTCCACAAGTAGACAGGACAGAAATCCTGGACAAATGTTAGGCACTGGGGAGTAAATAGCAGAACTCCAGTTGCAGGTCTGGCAGCCTTCCCAAAGCTATTTCTAAGAAATTCAGGTCCTTGGTAACTTCCTTCTGCAAGTTTCAGGAGCTGGTTATACAGGTAATAAAGCCAACAACCACTGAGGCTCATAACCTCTGTATCAGGCTTAGAGTGATTCCTGGGAAAAGATAAACAGCAAGGAAGCCAGTCACCCAGCACCAGGGCCTTCAGAACAAGAGAAGAGGATAATAGACTCCAGGTGGGAAGGGGCTTTGGAGGTTATTCACTCCATTCCCCATAGAGACTTGTCCAAAGTCATCCAGATAGGTAAGTGGCAGGGCCAGGATTCCAATTAAGGTCCTCTGACCCAAAACTAGCATTCTTTTCATATCTACAAGACTGTCTCTACAGGAAAAGTGAATGAGGTCACTAAACTGTGCAGACACCACAATCTCTTAGGATCCTGTAGAGTATGTTTCCAGTCAATCAATCAATAAGCATTTACTGAGTGCCTACAATGAGCTAGAAGCTGAGATACAAATATGAACAATTCCTACCCTTAAGGAGAGGCATTATGGAGTAGTGGGTAAAGAGCCAACCTGGAAGTCAAGAGAATCTGGGTTTAAGTCATGCAACACTCTATCCCCTCTGTGACCCTGCACCCCCAGATCTCTGTGCCCCCTGACAACTGACTCTTACTTAAGACCTCAAGTTTCAGAGAAGGGGATGATTTGCTTTGGTGGAGGGAGTTTCCTTAACTGGGAGCCATAAGTACTCAGAAAGTCACAGGTCTAGGCTGACTCCCTAAGAAATTCATGTTTAAAGAAGGAGAGTGCATAGAATAGGGTAGGCCTGTGATCTCTAGCTTTTAAGTGGGGGGAGAAAGCACTTCTATGGCCATCCAGAGGAAGATGGGCATCAGGCCCTATCTCCCACCAGACTGCCCCAAGTCCATGAAGACAGGGTGCCTGTTTCTTTTTATTCCTGTGTTGATTTTTTTCCAGATCATGGAAGAATGAATGAGTCTCTGGACAGACCAATTTATAATCTTGTCTGAAAGTTTGGAAAAGCCATCAAATATTCTGTAACTAGAGTTGGCTGCAGAGTTTGCTGGTAACCACCAAAGCCTGTCCAATGAAGAACCAGTCCTGACCCCACCATCCTGCTTGACCCCCACCTGACGAGGAGCCAGCCAAAGGAGCAAGGAAGAAACTCATTGATAGGTTGGGGGCAGCTAGGTGGTGCAGGGGATAGAGCACCAGGGCAGGAGTCAGGAGGACCTGAGTTCAAATTTCACCTCAGACACTTGACACTAACTGTATGACCCTGGGCAAGTCACTTAACATTTTTGTACTTCTATTTTCTCTTCAAGAAAACAAGGGGGTTGAACTCAAAGGTTCCTAAGGCCTCCTTCTACCTTTAGATTTATGATCCTATGAGTAATGTTTAAGAAGACTGGAGGGGTAGGAAGGGGCCAGGTTGTGATGAGCTTTAAATGCCAAATAGATCATAGTTTATCTCAGAGGTAATAGGGAGCCAGTGGCATTTATTGAGGGGAGGGGTATGACAGGGTTAGATGTGCACATTGGTGGTTGTGTGGGGAGAATGGATTCAAATGAGACAAGCCTGAGGCAGCGTGATCAGATTATTGTGTAATTCTAAGTGAGAGGTGAGAGGGCTGACCTCCACCATGGAGTCACCTTGATCACATGATACCATGGAAAGAGGGCTGGATTTGAAATCAGAGGATGGGTGTCCAAATTCCAGTTCTGTAACTTACTATCTAGGTGACCTTGGGCAAGTTATGTAAGTTGTCCAGGTCTCATGCTTCTCATCTGTAAAGTGAAGGGACTTAACTCAATGACAAGGAGGTTACTTTCTATTCAAAAATCTATGATCTTTATACATGTAAGTATAGAGATCAGTAGAGGCCATCAATGTAATTATTCCATCTCACTTTAAGGGATACCTTAATGAAGAAAGTCATATCTCAATCAATCAAAGACTTTAGACCAAAGTGACATTGGATGGGAAGTATGTTCTGAATGGTCACCCATAGGGAGGTCATTTATAAAATATCAGGCCAGCTCAAGTCAGAAGAGAATGTTCCAGCAAAACCTCTGACAGGTCTTCTTCCCCATCCCCTCTCTCCTAATGGCCAAGGAAGGATCTCTCCAGATTCAAAAGTCTGGAGAATTTTGGATTTCCCATCAGCAGCCCAGCACCGTCCTCTGGGACAGCAGCATCTGGTGACTGTCTCTGATCAGAAACCAGACAGACTAGATACATATTCACAGCTCTACCAAGAAACCAAGAGAAAACCACATGGTGCCTGAAGAGGATGTTCTGAGGACTAGGACAAAGGAATTTCTAGGAGCTTTGAGTCATGCCTGGCTTGAGACCACTTTTATTTGGACTCTGTATGCAGTGCAAAAGCATAATGCAGACTTTTAAGGAAAAGGGTTTTACCAATTGTACCAATGATGCCACCTTAGTAAATGCCCTTTACTAAAAGTTTTGTATCAATTAACCATACTAACCCCCCAGGGGAGAAGGTAGTCTGGGGGCATAATTCATATGGAAGTGGAAGTCAGGATACTGTTCCCTGTTCATGGACCAAAGGCTGTCCCCCATCACTAAATCCTAACTCTAACTCTTCAGATACCTGGTTTCTTTCAAAGCTCAGAGCCAGCACCACCTTCCACATGAAGCCTTCCCTGATTCTCTAGTTACTCGTGTCTTCCCCCACCAAAGTTACCTTTATTTATTTTGCATGTACTTCTATATGTACATGTTATCTCTTCAGATAGAATCTAAGTTCCTGGAGGACAGGGACTGATTAATTTTTATCTTTGTATTTCCCGATGCCTGACATGTAGGAGGCACTTTGCAGTTGCTTAATAAATATTTGTTAGGTTGGATTATATTAAATTTCTCCTGTGACCAGCATCTCAGGAACCCTCTTGGCTACCCTCATTTCTCCTCCCACCTTTCCCTACTGCCTGACCACTGAGACTACCTCTCATTTACATGGTATTTATCTTATATATACATAGTTCTTTGCATGTTGTGTCCACACTAGAAGGCATGTTCCTTGAATGCAGAAACGTGTTTTTGCTTCCTTCTTATCCACAACTGCCTAGGACTCAATGCCTGACACACAGTAAGTACCCCACCCTCACCCCCCATCACTATAGAGCATCTATCTTCAAGGAATTCAAAGGCAGAAAGGTCCAAACACATCAAAATGTTTACAGTAACACTTGTTAGTGGTAGTAAAAATCTGGAAATGCAATGGATGCCCATCCATTGGAGAATAGCCAAATAACTGTGTTATATGAACATAATAGCATAATATTGTGCCATATTGAGTATGGGGAATTCAGAGAAACTTAAGGAGACTTATTTGAATTGTCTGGTAGTCAAATAAGCACAACTGAGATAACAATATATAGAATGACCTCAACAATGCAAAGGAAAACAACAGAGACAGCAGAAGTCAGATAAATACAATGACCAATCCTGACTCCAGAGGACTGATTATGCCACACGCTCCCCCCTCACAGTAGGGGGTAGTAGGCTAAAGGTGCTGAATAAGGCATATGTTGCCAGGCATGGTTAACATGCCGCTTTGTTTTGCTTAACTTTGTTTCTCTGCTATAAGAAATGGTCTATGAAGTGGAACTGTCATTGGGGAGCACAACAGCACAAGTCCTTCCCCCCAAAATTATATATCGTTTCTTTAAATTGTTGAGTTTTGTTAGGCTTTTTTTTTTTCTATTTTTACTCCTATGAATGAATTCATCTTTGCAATATCTCTCTCAGCAGAGGTGTAATACAGATCACATCATAATTCAACAAACACCATTACCAAGAAAAATCCTAATATAATTCTAAAAAAGGACGATCAAATTCAAATATTAGCTGATGGTTCGCACTGTCAAACCATAATTACAACAACATGTCAGTGCAAGTAAAGATTTAGCACAACCCTTTGGAGTTTATTGAAAGTGGAAGTAGAATTTTTATGTCAGCAAAGATATGGAAATGAAGTAGATGCTTTTCAATTAGGGAAATGGCTAAAAAATTGTGGCACATGAATGTGATGAAAATGACTGTGTTACAAGAAATAATGAACATGAAGAATATGGAGAAGCAAGGGGAGACCTATGAGTTGTTGCAAAATGAATCAAGAAGAACCAAGAAAATCACATGCAAAATGTATGGTGACCAAAAGAAGTTGAGCTCTGTGCAATTGTAATAACCTAGCTGTCACCCATCACTAGGCAGGTGGAGGACTATGGATGTGGAACACTGCACAAACTCTTCAGACTTGGTTGATATGGAGACTAGTTTTGCTGGACTGTGTTACTTTAGCCCAACTTCTCTTTAAAAAAAAAAAATTTTTTTTTTGTTAGAGAGGATAGGGAAGTGATATAATCAGAAATGAAAGTGAAATAAAAACAAAAAATGGCACCCAGCATGCTCTTGATTCAGCCCTCGAAGATGAGATACTAAAGTAAGATAGATCATGTAGGACTGGGACAACCCCTCTACCTTTCAGCTGTGCCTCAATGCCAACTATTACTTCTGGTTCAACATGGCACCAGGATACATAGATGGGTAGTTATAGACATCTACAGAATATTTAATATAATTCCAAGAGGTTTGGTAATTGTAGCCTCCACTGTCTTAAGGCAAGTCTTTCCTATGGAAGGACTAAAATGGCCTTCTCCCACACTGCCTCTGTCATCATCCATTCCTGCCCCTCACCCCACCTCCTGACAGCATCCCCAGCAGTTCTGAGCCTAACTGCCCTCCACCTCCTAGAGGCCAGCTCAGACGCTCATCCAGGGTTTGTGACCCAAACCACAGGCAATTATGTATCATCATTTTCCTGTTAATTTCTAAGAAAACTAGAGGAGAGACGAGGAGTGTTTAGAGTGGTACTGGGAGGTAATGTCATTAGCCTGAATCTTCTTCAGGTTAGAATTCCAACTTAAGTGAAGGAAAACTATGGCTCCCTATATGTATCTTGACCACTCTGATTCATGAGATAACAGTACTTTAACTTTAGCACCAGGAGGTACCTCGGAGGTTACCTAAGATAATAACTAGATAACTAGAGATTATTTAGTTTAACTCCACTTTACAGAGAAGGGAATTGCCCAAGATCCCACAAACTTCTAATCCAGTCCTGAAAAAAATAAACTGAAACCTAGTGATTACCTGCTTGTCATATGCACAAAGTGCTGCACACAAGCACATGTTCCGTAGCAGAATGGTGGATGAACAACTAGATATGGGTTAAGAAACACACATTGGAAAAGAGCTACAAACCAACTTTCAAATTAGATTGATTTTGCAGTTATTAATTTAGGACTTCTCAACCACGTCAGTCTTCTGCCTTGGCCAGGGGGTAGAACATGGCAGCCTCCTTACACTAACATGCTGCATCATTTACACAGTCAAGTTCCCATGTGGGGCCAATGCCTCTTTTGCTCCCTATCATTATGCAGTAACTGTTTGGTCAGTAGATTGCTGGAAGCATTTCTTCTTTCTCAGATGTATATGATACTGTCCTTCACTGATGATCTATCTCAGAGTCATGATCAGAAGTCAGTCACTCAGAGCAATACATACATACACACATATACACACCTACATATACACACACACATACATACACACATATACACACCTACATACACACACATACACACACACATACATACACATACATACACACACACAGAGTCACTTTCCCGAGCATTTCTCCCTGTGTCTATGCATAAAATCAAACGGATGAACCTAATTTGTTTAAGAGAATCTGTATTCAAACAACATTCACTCTCCACACTTGCTCAGTGCTAGGGACCAAGTATGTGACTGCAAGAGCCTAGGTCCCTTGGCTCTTTTTCTGGTGCTATTTCCACAGCACAATGACAGTGCACATCTTGTCCTTTACTTTCCTGGCTTCTAGTAGGCTTAAGAAGAATTTTCCCTGCTCCCCCCCCCCCACTCCCAACCTGCCTGGCAAGAAGATGAAGATTAAAAGCCCAAACTAGTCTCATTTGGGGGTCTGAATTCTGCTAGGCACAAGTACCAAAAGATCTAGGAGATTGTGGGTAGGTGGGATGCATAACTGGGCAGAACTCTCTTGTACCAGGTTTTCCTGGCACTTATGTCTGAATTGGACAGGGCTGCATTTTGGATGCATCAGTCATTGAGCACTGATGAAGGGGCCAGATGTGCCAGGAGCTAGAGGTAAAGACAAAGATGAAATGGATTCCTGCCCTCAAGAAGCTTTCATGTGACTTGGAGGAGAGACGCTCATGCAGGAAATGCCTCATAGGGCAGGCAATACAGAGCTGGCTTTGAATAAGGAAGATCTGGGTTTCCATCCAGTTTTTTGACACCAACCAGGTGTTGCTCTTTGTGCCTCTGGCAACTTTCTAAGACAAAAGACATAGAACAAGGGATGATCTACATTGACAGAGGGTATTTTCTCACTGGGACATCTCTGCACCAATGAACTCATTCATCTGGACAGATATATGGATAGATCAGGATTATCTATAATTGCAAAGAAATGGAAACAACCTAAATGTCCAAGAGTTCTTGGACAGCGGGCTACTGTATGTCAATGGAAATGAATAAAAGATCAATAAAATTATAAATGTAAGGAATAACAAAGAAATTCAGAAAGACATATGGAGAAAGAAGAAGGAAAAAGGATGCAAATGCCTGTATGCAGGAGTATGGAAGAAGCAATGATTTCAGCAGAATGTGGACAGTCCTCCCCAGCTGCCCGCTAGCACAAACTATAAGGGAGCTCTGACTTCCCCAGGAAGTCCTATGGAGCATCCTAAGGCACAAAGGAGGTTAGGGGCTTACTTGGGATCCACATCTTTTGAATCTATAGTGAAATTTAGACCCAGGTTTCTGCTTCTATGATTCAGTGTAGGAATAAAACTGGGTTGTTACCAAAAAGCTGCTCCCTTCCTATGGGTGGGCCACATGGATGTCTGTTTGGGGAGAAAGACACTAGGAGGCTTGATTTAATTTCCCCATTGTGAGATTCCTCATAGACAAGCTATATTTCCAAAGTGAGCATACAATTTGCAGTTCTCCTTTTTTCAGCATGGGGAAAGACCTTCTCTAGCTTCCTACCAGACCCAGAAAGGTGATGGACAGTTGCTCTAGTTCCATCACAAGAATAATTCTTCCCTTCCCCCAACTTGACATTTTCACAGCTTTGTGAGGGAAAACCATAATGCTTCTCCCTTCTTGCCCCATTTATGTGGAATGACTGAGTAACATTAGGCCTTCCAGGAACTCCTGGTGAATCAGGATCACTTAGGCTTCTGAGTATTAGGCTGTATTTTCCTTGTTCAGCTCTAAAAAGCTATACTTGGTTGTATGTGGTTTTCCTGTTGCCAGAACCAAATCAGATAGATGGCCAGGAGAGTACGAGTGTAGAGCTAAGCTTGTAGAAATTCATCCATCCATCCATGCATCTATCCATCCATCCATATGTGGATTTGTGTAGGAAAATTTGGGATTCTGACTAAGCACAGTGCCCAGCATGTAGATAAGTACTTAATAAAATCGGGTTGTTTGACTCATACACTCTCTGTGACCTTGGACAACCTCTCAATACTCTCAAGTTGCACAGAAGGTGCCAACCTACATTGGCAGCGGGAGATTCCTCGCCCAAGAGTTCCTTGTATCAATTAAATCCTAGGTCCAGTCGCTATCCCTTTCTATACATAAACACAAAGACACTCAGGGACAAAAAAAATTTTTTTCAACCTTAAATCACTTACAACTTTTCAGGGGATTAAAAATAACTGTGCAAACTAGTGCAACAGATTGTTCCATCTGATAACTTTATTCAAAACAAGTTATCTCTTTTAAGTCTCAGAAAGTGTTTTTCCAATTTGCCATTCTCTGGGGGAGTGGGAGAAGTCCAGGAAATGAGGATGGAGAGTCAGGATCATTCTCAGAGATCACATGCTTACATGCTGTCCACAGAACGAGAGGTGGCCCCAGTTGGGGTTATGTAATTGTGTTTTTAATTTCGGAAATGTGTCCCAAAGCTATCTGATGGGCATGGGTTACAACCTGGAACACCAAGATTGTCCACCGTGCCAATTTGGCTTTCTCTGCTACAGTCAAAATCCCCATCAATCCCTGTTAATGGAACCAGGAGTAACATAGCTGTACTTTATCGTGTTCTCCTAGCCTGTGTTGGAAGATGACAGAATTCACAAAGACTATAGAAGCAGGATATCTCTCCTGGGAATCTCATTTATAGGAAAGTTGGAATCCCACTGTGTGACCAAAATGGCACAATTATATCTCATATAGCACCACTTAAATGGAAAGGAAGGAAGTGATATAAAAGCTGATTGGGGACATTTCTCCTGTAAAAATAATGAGTGAAGGATAAGTGTTTGGGTTGCATTCTACAGGAGTTAAGGATTCCCAGGGGAAGAGTCACTATTTCATATACCTCAACTTCTGAATAGCATTGGAGAGGGTCTTAGAAAGCCAAGTGTTAATGGCTTAGCTCAAAAAACTTGGTCTAAGTATAGTAACAGAGAGACAAAGACACCTACAAAACAAAGAATTATAAAGACTGATGTTCCTCAGACTAGTGGGAAATCAGATAGAAAAACACGGGGAAACTTAAGTAACCATAGAGAAGAACAGTATTTGTCTCTTAGAATCCTTAGATCACACAGCTGGATTATATCTAGGCCACTAGTTAGTTCAATCCTTATGTTTTACAGATAAGTAAACTGAGGCCCAGGGAGTTTAAGTGACTTGCCCAAGGTCACACAGGTAAAATGAAAGGTGGGGTTTGAACCCAGCTCTTCTAGTTGCACTCTCCTTGTATGGCTTTGCCTTTAGAGCACTCAGTCCTTAGTAACACCTACTGGTTGATTAGCAATTGCACTTGATGTGAATGAATACATTGGAACACATCAATGCCAACAACGTCTAGGACTGGGAGCTACAGAGAGTAAACACCGATTTTCCAGAGCCCGAGAAGCTTCACTTCCTACAATATCAAACCTCTTTTAGCTTTGGGGAGGTTGGTTTGCACTTGAGCTTAAGCTTGACTTTGCTTGGCTCAACATTTCCCTCAAACCATCCATGATGTACAGAGCAACAATTAAAGATGGGTTTCTGGGAAGAGGAAGTTGACCATACACAATGTCAACTGAGTTCATTGCTAAATGAAAACCATCTTGGTCTTTCAAGCACAATAATAACAATCTGCTGACCTAGTTTCCTGCAGAATTAAATCTCTTTCCTTTACTGCTCTCATTTCCAACACAGTCTTTTTTTTCCTTTTAAAGGAATTAACCCTTTAACCAGACAACTGAAGTGAGAGGCACTGCAAAATCCATGGGAATCACTAAGTGGCCACTGGTGGTTCAAGGGGCCAGGGAGGATGGATCAATTCCATCTTCTCTGCTGTGGCTGAAGGCTCCCGAGGGGGATAGGTGAGCTTCCAAACTCTTTATTTTCTGACTTATATAAAAGAGAATCTGAAACCCACAGGCTATGCTTTTGCTGAACTTCCAAACTGTTAGTAGTGCTCTTTTTGAAATGAATTTGCTTCTTCCTTGATGCAACATTTCTTTCCCCATCTGCAGAAGTTAGAAGTTATGGTTACGGGATATGAAAAAATAACAGGATGCACCATGTCAAAACATGGGCCAAAAGAATACAGATGAGGAGACTCATTGTGAAGTCTTGGGCTCTCAAAGCGAGGCCAGTGTTTATCCCGAGGCAGACAGGGGAGTGGCCCACACCCAGAAAGATCAGGAGCATTTTAAATTTCCCAAGGTACATTGTGATCAAAGGGAGATTCGACAACGTGTTCAGAGGGAGAGTAAATCTGGCAGATTTTAAAAGTCAGGAATAAGACTGAGCTGCTGCTTCCCTTTCACAAGTTTTGTTTTGTTTCAGCTAGGGTGTGTGTGTGTGTGTGTGTGTGTGTGTGTGTGTGTGTGTGTGTGTGTGTGTGTGTGTGTGTGTGTGTCTGTCTGTCTGTCTGTCTGTGTCTGTCTGCGTGTGTCTGTGTGTGTGTGTACTCTGACAAAGCTGTGGCCAGACTTGCAGGTTTTTGGATGTTTGCTTGAAATGTAAATCCCATGTAAAGAATCACCAGTGGCATCCCTATCAGTGGGGTAACTTCCAAAAGAAAAGACTTAAACATTGTTGTTCCTTTTAGGTACATGGAGGATTCTTCATTTTTTTCTCTTGCTCCCAGTTCATTAATTCATTTAACAAATATTTATTGAATATTTACTGTGTGCAAACAAGGCACTATACTGGTCCTACGAGGGAGCAAAGAATGGCATAAGGCACTGCATAAAAGATGATTTCTTCCTGGAACTCCTTTCTCTCCAGATGAATTGGTTCAAGTCCCGCTGAGCTTTCACTGGTCACCACTGCCTTGTCACCAGAGGGTGACTGATTACTACTCCCTTTAGGATTCTAGGGGTAACCCTGAGGGGCTGGGAAGTTATGGTCATGAGATTTAAAAAAATAGAATGTATTATGTCAAAACATGGGGCAAGAGAATATAGATGAGAAGTCTTACTGAGAAGTCATGGTCACTCGTTGGTCCCCATTGGGTATGCTTTCCATTGATTATCAACCAAACTTAAGTAGCTCTTAGGAAAGGAATTTGATAAGCAGACACAGCAAAGACAGTTGTTAGAGAAGCATCCTTCCAAACCAGGAACATAGTCTACCCTTGCATGCATCAAGTTCCTCAGGAAAGTGGGCACAAACTTAGAGAGTTCATGTAGCCAAAAAGTAAACTCATAATTTCTGAATGCCCCAAAACCCTTTTCTCACTTTGTAGAGTCCTCAGAAAGTATCCCTTAGATATTATACTCTACTGGTTTCCATGGGTCACTGATGAAGCTGCTTTTCCTTTATGTGTCTAGTCTGTCCTCAGGGCATCTCTCAGCTTCTAATGCCAATTTTGCCATCTATACCTGATGCTGATGGGAACTTCAGATCTTCTGATCTTTAAAGTTTACCTGCTCAATGTGGTGGGGAGGGAAGAGAGAAACTTGATCCTCCCCCAAGAGCAATTCCCTGCCAAGAGTCCTTCACAGCTGGATTCAATTACCACTCCACTCACTTCTGAGGAATTCTCAATTCTGAACTGACTTTCTGCATTATATATAGGCCCAGAGATTTGGCCATTTCTTTCAGCCATTCATAAAAATTTTCCCATGGGGTTTCAAAGCACTTAATTCTTCTCAGATCCATTAAGGTATGGTATACCTGGTTGGGATTTTTGGCTGTTTTATTCAATCCAGTTGTCTAGGTGTTCTGTGATTACATCAACTAGGATGGGAGTAGAAATCCCCACCCTTACCTCTCTCTGCTTTTGTCCTTTCAAGAAGATCTCATAGTCTACGTTTGAAGCAACACATGTAATCAGAACACAAAGCATTATTGGGTGCATGTCAGATGGTGGAGATAACAACATTCACAGGAGAGAAGCATCATTATGATACGAGGCAATGGTAGAAGACTTCCTGACCAAGGTGACATTTAGGCTGGCTAGGATTTTGAGAGGAAGAAGGGAGAAATTGGAAAGAGAAAAGGCTATTCTAGAAGGAGCAGTGGTATGAACAAAGGACCAGAGACAGGCAGGCAGAACAGTTTGGCCAGATCAGAGGATGCTCAAAGGTTAGCAATGAGAGAGATACTTGGTATGGGAGGCTGATGTGACCACTGTATCACCACAGGGTCCCCCTACCCTCTTTGTAATTACCTTCAGGGGTTCACCCAGAGTCAGCCCAGCTGCAGGGGTCCTGGCTGTGGCTTGGGGTTTTTAATCTAAAGTCTGAGAAAATCATATTTTAAAATTCTGGAACAAGCAGAGGCACATTTGAGTTATGGTTTAACCAGCTCAGCTGGCTTCTTTTTCATGTCTTGTAACTGGAAACAGGCAATCTTTTAGCCATTAGCTAGGCTAATTAAGGATTCATTCCCAAGGCTTTTTATACTTGAGGTTATTCAATAACCAGTAAAATATGTAATGACTTTGCTAGAATGAACCAGTGAAGGTAAAATCAGGCAACTGGGGCAGGGGCTATGTGTACAGACAAAGAAGATGTAGGGTTAAATACCAAAGACTCTACTGAGTTTCTCCACCTTGGAGCAAATAGTAGATAATCTACTCAACATGGGTGAGAGTTGACCTGGTTGAGGACTGGAGTTTAAGTTCCTCAAATATGTCTCCTCTGAAGCTGTCAGGGCTCAGGATTCCACTGTTGCCTTGATCAGGAGGACTCAGGGATTCACCATCTGTAGTTGGACTACAGCAAACTATACTCCTGCTTCTCCCTCTGCACCTCTTGCTCAGGAATTGATAGTCACATCTGTGTTATCATTGCTACGCTGAAGATTGTGACAATTTACTGTCCTGTGGCTCTATCAACTGCCTTGATTGAAACTCCCTTTTCTGAACTCTGAACTCCCTCAAAAGTCAGCCATGCCAGTCTCATTCCTCCTGTGCCCCATCTCACTCTATCTTACCTTTCCACTGTAGTTTTATAATATCTATTCTATTATTAATAAGCTGCTCTTCGTATTTCCCTCTAGAAACTGCATTTGTATTTAATTTTATATAGAGATGTCTCCTTCCCCAGTAAAAGGTAAACTCCATGATGGCAGAGACTCTTTTGTTTTGCCTTTGTAACTTAGCCTGGCAAGATTGTTTGTGGAATTCAACTAAAGGGTTCTACTTTGGCTTAGAATAGAAAAGAAAACAGAATAAATGGTAGCTTAAAAGACAAGTTGACCCTGGGTTCCATTTTGCCAACTCCTCATTCTTTTACAAACTCGCTATCAACAAAGCAAAAGAGGTAGGATTATCCCTTCCACGTTGTTTTGGCTTCAAGCTGCCATTTTGTGACTTCTTTGTAGCATTTGACCTTTTGATTATCTCTTTTCTCTTGGATACTCTAATTTCAACTTTCATGTCAGTTCTCTCTCCTGCTTCTGCTTCCTGTTTGATCACATCTTCTCAGATTTCCTTTGCTGGATGATTATCCACATTACACTTACTAACACTGGGTACTGGGTACACCCTATGTCTCTGGGTTCTCCTCTCTTTCCTTTCCATTCTCTTAGTTGGTGACCTCATAGGCTTTCATGATCTCAGTGATCATATCTATGCAAATGATTCTCAGATCTCTATATTGGCACCCTTTATCTCTCTCATCACTGACTGCCAATTGGATATTTTGATTTGGATGTCCCACAGGCTTCCCCCACTCACTAACATCCAAAACACAAATCATCTGTCCTTCCAAACCCATCCTTCTTCTGAACTTTCCAATTACTGGATGGGGTGAAACAGTTTTCCAGCCCAAGACAACTTAGAAGGTTAGCAGGAAAGATCTATCTTACTGGGGTGAAAGCAGCAGGCTTTGGGGGAAAATGAATCAGTAGCAATGGCTTTCAGAGCTCTCAGTCCACAGACAGTAAGGGGGTTGCACAAGTGGTCAGAAGGTGATTACAAGGGACCCTTTAGGTACTGGGTACAAGACTATGTTGTACTGATCATACAGTTCAAGGTCAAAATTGCAGAGCCAGGAGAAGCTCCAGCACACTCTCTAGTGTGGGCAAACGGGAACAGAGACCACTGTCACAGTTATGGGGCAGAAGAGTGCTTGTAGTTGTTCACAGACAAGAGCACAGGCCAGAGAAGCACTTCTCCTTTGGTCATACCACCTTGGAAGAACTGAAAACTTACAAACTTCCAGAACTAGTTCCAAAAAAAGCTGCATAAAAGACTTGAAGCTTGGGACAGGGCTCTCTCCAACCTAGGACCAGAGCCCCACTTTAACATAGTTAAAAGTCAAGAAATAGGTTGGGAAAATGAACAAACAATAAAAAAAGAACTTGACCAGGGAAGATCAAAATACAAACTCAGAAGACAACAAAGTCAAAACAGGTACAAAGTCTCAGAGAAAAATGTGAATTGGTCCCAAGCAAAAAACCAAAAAAAACCAACAAAACCCTGGAAGAGCTTAGAAAGGCTTTTGGAAAGCAAATAAGAGAGGCAGAGGAAAACTTAGGAAAAAAAGCAAGAGCAATGCAAAAAAATCATGAAAAAAGTAAATAGCTTCATAAAGGAGGCACACAAAAAAATGGAAGAAAATAACATCTTAAAAATATAGAATAGCCCAAATGGTAGAAGAGGCACAAAAATCCATCAAAGAGAAAAATCCTTAAAAAGTAGAATTGGCTAAATGGAAAAGGAGGCACAAAAGCTTTCTGAAGAAAAGAATTCCTTAAAAATTAGAATTGGGCAAATGGAAGCTAATGACTTCATAAGACACCGAGAAATAATAAAACAAAATCAAAAGAATAAAAAAATAAGAAAATGTGAGATAACTCATTGGAAAAAAGAACTGACCTGGGAAACAGATCAAGGAAAAATAATTTAAGAATTATTAGACTACCTGAAAACCATGATCAAAAAGAGAGCCTAGACCTCTTCTTTCAAGAAATTATCAAGGAAAACTGCCCTGATATTATAGAATCAGAGGGTAAAATAGAAATTGAAAGAATCCACCTATCACCTTGTGAAAGAGGTCTCAAAATGGAAACTCCCAGAAATAGTATAACTAAATTCCAGAGCTCCCAGGTCAAGGAGAAAATATTGCAAGCAGTCAGAAAGAAACAACTCAAATATATCATGGAGCCATATTCATGATGACACAACATTAAGCAGTTTCCACATTAAAGGACTGAAAGGGTTGAAATATGATGTTCCAGAGGGCAAAGGAGCTAGGATTGCAACCAAGAATCACATACCCAGCAAAATTGAGTATAATTCTTTGGAGGGGAAAATGGATATTTAATGAAATAAAAGACTTTCAAGAATTCCTGTTGAAAAGACCTGAGCTGAATAAGAAATCTGACTTTCAAATACAAGACTCAAGAGAAGCATACAAAAGTAATAGGAAAGAGAAATCATAAAGGATTCAATAAGGTTAAACTATTTGCATTCCCACATGGGAAGATGATACTTGTAACTCCTAAGAATTTTATCATTATTGAGACAGTTAGAAGGAGTATGTATATAGAGAGGGAACAGGTATGAGCTGACTATAATGGGATGATATCTTAAAAAAAATTAAAGGGCAGACTGGGGGAGGTGGTGGTCAGACGAAAAACATTTTTGAAGAAGGACAGGGTTAAAGAAGAGAGAGAGAGAGAAAGAAAGTGAGAGAGAGAGAGAGAGAGAGAGAGAGAGAGAGAGAGAGAGAGAAAGAGAGAGAGATACCAGGGAAAATAGGATGGAGGGAAATATATAGTAATCATAACTATGAAAAAAAATTTCTAGCAAGTTTCACTGATAAAGATCTCACTTCTCAAACAGAAAATGGAGTCAAATTTTTGAGAATACAAGTCATTTCCCATTTGATAGTCAAAGAATATGAAGAGGCAATTTTCAAATGAAGAATTCAAAGCTATCAGCAGTCATACAAAAAAATACTCCAAATTACTACTGATTAGAGAAATGCAAATTTTAAAAAATGTGAGGTACCACCCCATACCTATCAGATTGGCTACTATGACAAAGAAGGAAAATGCCACAGCTGGTGGGGATGTAGGCAAATTGGGACATTAAAAAAACTGTTGGTGGAATTATGAACTGATCTAACTATTTTAGGGAGCAATTTGGAACTTTGTCCACAGGGCTATAAAACTGAGCATGCCCTTTGACCCATCAATACCACTACTAGGTCTGTATCCCAAAGAGAGAATTAAAAAAGAAAAGAAAAAGGACTTATTTCTACAAAAAATATTTGTAGCAGCTCTTTTTCCTCACTTAGTAGTATTTTGTTTTTTCCAATTACATCTAGGGTTAGAGTAAAAATAGTTTTCAACATTCATTTTTATAAAATTTTGAGTTCCAAATTTTTCTTTCTCCCTCCTTCTCTTTCCTCCCCTCTTCCCATGGCAGCTAGCAATCTGATATAGATTATACATGTACAATCATGATAAATATATTTCCACATTAGTCATGTTGTGAAAAAAGAATCAGAACAAAAGGGGAAAATCACAAGGAAGAGAAAACAAGAAAAAAAGTAAAAATAAATACGCTTCCATCTGCATTCAGTCTCGATAGTTTTTTCTCTGGATGTAGATAGCATTTTCCATCAAGAATCTTTTGAAGTTGTCTTGAATCATTGTATTGCTGAGAAGAGATAAGCTTATCATAGCTGATCACTGCACAGCATTGCTGTTCCTGTGTACAATGTTCTCCTGGTTCTGCTCACTTCCTTTTGCATCAGTTCATTTAAGTCTTTCCAGGTTTTTCTGAATTCTGCTTGCTCATTATTTCTTATAGCACAATAGCATTTCTTTACATCCATATACTACAACTTGTTTAGCCCTTCCCCTCAGTTTCCAATTCTTTGTCACCACAAAAAGAGCTGAGAATTGAGGGGGGATGCTCATCAATTGGGGAATGTCTGAACAAGTTGTAATATATGATTTTGAGGAAATTTGTTGTTCAGTAACTTTCAGTCATCTCTGCCTCTTCATGACCCCATTTGGGGTTTTCTTGCAAAGATAATGAGGTGGTTTGCTATTTCCTTCTCCAGCTCATTTTATAGATGAAGAAACCATGGCAAACAAGGTTAAGTGATTTGCCCAAATCACATAGCTAGTAAGTATCTGAGGCTGCATCTGAGCTCCCTTCTTGACTTCACACTCAGTACTCTATCCATTGTACTATGTAGCTGCCCCTGTAAGGGAATACCACTGTGCTATAAGAATTATGAGCAGGATGATTTTCAGAAAAACCTGAAAAGACTTACATGAACTGATGCAAAAGGAAGTGAACAGCACCAGGAGAACAGTGTACTGTACAATGATCAACTGTGAATGATCTAAGATAATTCCAAAAAGCCTATCATAAAAAATGCTACCCACTTCCAGAGAAACTGATGAAGTCTGAATGCAGATTGAAACATACTTTTTTCTACTTTACTTCTCTTGTTTTTTTAAAAAATGATTTGTTTTTTTCTTTCACAACATGACTAATATGAAAATATATTTTGCATGACTCTACATGTATGGTCTATATCAAATTACTTGTTTTCTTAGTGGGGAGGGAGAGGAGAAAAGGTGGGAGAGAGTTTGGAACTCAAAATAAAAACAAACCGCTAATGTTAAAAACTGTTTTTACATGTAATTGGAAAAAATAAAATATTTAAAAATGTGACCCCTTCCTATCTTTCCAGTTTTCTCAGACATGGTCCAGATACACAGGCCAACTTGTTTTTCCTCATACACAACATTTCTTTTCTCCTGTCTTGATGCCTTTGCACCAGTTGGTTCCTATGCCACAAGTTCTCCCCATCCTCACGTCTGTTCTTTAGATCCATGATTTCCCTTGAGACTCAGATCATGTGCCACCTTCTTCACAACATGCTTCCCTTAATGTACCTTATGTTTATTTTGCACATACTTTTATATGTATGTGTGGTCTCCTCATTAGAATATAAACTCTGTGAGGGAAGGAACTATTTCACTTTTACCTTTATTTCACCGGTTTTTAGTATCGTGCTTGGCCAATAGAATATGCTTAAAAAAATGCTTATGTGGGGGATAAATTTTTATTGGTTTTTTGTTTTTATATTACCTATTACCTACATTTTCCAATGCATTCTTCTCCTCTACCCCTCCCAGAGAACTATCCCTTATAACAAAGAATTAAAAAGAGAGAGAGAAACTGTTCAGTAAAATAACTGACACACAAAAAATGTTAGTCAATTGATTGGTTGATCTTAAGTCAACTTTACCTAGAGACCAAATTCTGGGGGCAGAAACTGAGAAACCATATGTCATGATTGGCCCCAACCTCACTTTCTACTAGAGATGGCCCTGCACTCTTCTTTTATCAATATTTTAGGGGTCTGATGCCCAGAAGGGAGCAGAACAGCTTTCAAACAGCTGAACTCTAATGATTCTGTCCTTTCCCCTAAAAGGTCAACAGGGTCAGTGAAGTGATCTAGGAGTAGAGAAGTGGAAGTACAACACGGGAGAAAAATGGAGGAGGGGAGGAAGTCTGTAGACAAAAACATCTACCTGCTAACCTATCTACAAAGTTATCTGTCTTTCACAGGAAACCTCTGGATGCCCACAGAAGACATTCTTCCTGAGCTGTGATCATCACAGGCTGGGTTTTTCTGCAAGTGGTTATTAAATGCAGAAAAAAAAAAACCCAAAACCTCACAAACTGATGTAAGTTTTAAATGATTTGTGTAAGATCTCCTTTCAGAACAGAATGTCAACTTAGGAGAACTGGCATGTGGGGCACAGGGACATTTGAGAAGCAGGGGAAAATACATAGATGAGAAAAATTTTAAGACAAATTACCAGTTTATAACAGGATAAACTCTTCTAATCATTAAGGTACAATCCCATTTTGCCATTTTTCCTCTGAACTGTTTTTTATATCAGATATTTAGAATGAGGGACTTCAAAGGAGGGGCCCCAGCTTATTTTACAGATATAAAAATTAAGGCTCCTAGAGTTATGTGATTCACCCAAGGTCATTACGTATCAGAGGCAGAATCTGAATCTAGTTTCTCTGACTCAGAGTCAGTTTTTCTTCTACTCAGAGGTCATGTAGTCCAACCCCATTTTTACAGATGAGGGAAACTGTTGCCTAGAGAGATTATGAGAAAGGCCTAAATTCATACAAGGAGTATAAGTGGCAAAGAACTGGGGAGGGGGGAGGAGAAGGGGTGTTTCCTATATTTGTTTTGAGAAAGAAACCTTTTATGTGGGCACCAGCCCCAATCAAACTGGCGTTCAGTAGTATTTGTTTGGTTAAAGCCTGTTGGTCACTTTAAACATATCACCGCTTTCTTGTGGAAATTCCAGATGATGAATAATTCCAACAACAAACCTGAAACATACCAGATTCCATTTCCTGGAGAGTTAGAGTCAGAATGGACTCCAGGACATATTAGAAAGAGAAAGCCTCCAGAGTAGTGATGTAGTAGATTTAAGCAGTGCTAAGCACACAACACAAGCCTGGACTCGTAGCTCAACTCATTAAAGGGCAGTGCTAATGAGGACGACGTCATAGGTTTGATCCCTGTCTGGGCCCCTTAGCTCCAGCAGAGAGGGAAAAAAACATCCTCTTGTTCTAGAGCCCCAAGCTATATCCCTAATCCAAACCAGTAATCTTGTAAAGGCTGGTCTAAGTGACAAGAGTGGGGATGAGTCAGTTTAATATCCTCATCACTACCAGCAAATCAACCTAAAACATAGCCAAGTGCATACACAGATGACCAAGCCTACTCCATACCTCCCTGTTATGTATTCAAGCTCAAATATCCCTCAAGATTCGAATTGTCCATACTGCACCATCCATGGAGATACCAAACTCTCAAATTTGTTTTTAATGTTTAAGACTTAAAAAATATTATAAACAGTTTATAAGCTCAAAGGACAGGGCAAGGAGCACATCTTTATTTCTCCTCTAGAATCTCTAGAAGAGTATAACACTGTGCACCTGCTCAATTAATGATTTTAGACAAACTGATTTGGGTTTCTTACGTTACAGAAGAAAATGTTCATAAAATGTCAGAAAAGGGCCTTGGAGATTATCTGGTCCAGACATCTAATGTCACAGGAGAGCAAAGTGAGGTCTGCAGAGGAGGCAAGACTTCGGTAGTAGCTGGCTAATTAGGGTCAGAGCTGAGCCCATAAACAAGCCCTTCTGACTTCTCTTTCAAGAGCAGTCCCGACTTTACAGTTGTGAATCATTCCATTAATTCTCCAAACTGTTTCAGGCTACTCAGTGTATAAGTGGAACCAATTTTGTCTAATTTTATATCTAACATACACTGGGTTTCCTAAAACTTTTACTGCAGTTTTAAGTTTTAATAGCTTGCAATTTGTATGTATGTATGTTTGTGTGTGCGTGTATATTCACAGACACACACGAATCTGTGCCTGCATTAATAACTAAGTAACTAGACGCTAATCTCCTTGTTACTTCACACATGCATGTCACAAAGGGAAGGCAGCTGGAGCCACAGACAGAAGATCTGGATTCAAAGTGTGGCTGTGATGATTATGACTGGCTTCACTTCAGATAACAAACCCAGCTTCTTCAGGGCCTAGGCTGCTCCTCTATACAATGAACAGGTTTGATCCGAGGACTTATAACTGCTTCTGTCAGCTAATAAAACTCTGTCCTGACATAATTCCAAGTATTCATTTACTTTCACAGTTGAATTTACCTAAGGCCTACCCTAGCCTAGATCCTCCTCAAGTCGTTCTCCCTATAGTACCCCAGATCTACCTCATCAGAAAACCCTGGATGCCTGGGTCTCTTCTACATACACTGAACCTTGGCTTTAGCACTGTTCTAGTTCTGAAAACGTGATGAAACAAGTAGTGAGTGGTCTGGCTATAGGAGCTCTTTCATAAGCCCCTGGCTCTGGATTACAGATTTAGGTAGAAGAAGGGGTGGGACGAACTTATATTTATAATAATATTTGAGCTTGCCCTCCCCCTCGGTTGGAAGGGCTGCCTCCTTCCCGTCCTCTAGAGTCAGAGGACCTGGGTTCAAACATAGCTGAGCTGCTTGCTACCTAGATGGCTTTAGGCAAGTCATGGAATCTCCCTGGGCATCATTGTATTCATCTGCAGTATGAGAGAATTGACTAGATGGTCTCTGATGTCCCTTCTAGCTTGAGATCTCTACAGCCTATGATCTTAGTTCTTGAAACACATACAACTCTTTTACTTATACGTATAAATACAAATACACAGATACACACATTCAGTCTCTATTTCCTAATCTCCTTGCCCCATTGAAGATGAAAGAAAAGCAAAGTCCTCTTTACATCATGTATAGTCAGGTAAAACAAATTTCTATGTTGGCCCTGTCCAAAAAAATGTCTCATTCTATGCTCTAATTCCTTCACCTCTCTGTGAGGAGGTGGGCAGCACATTTCATCATTATCCTTGGGAATGATGGCTAGTCCTCACACTGATCAGAATTCCTAAAGTCTTTCATACCTGTTTTGGATTTGTGTAAAGTGTTCTCCTGGTTCTGTTCACTTCACTCTGCATCAGTTCATATAAGTCTTCTCAGGTTCCTCTGAAAGTGTCCCCTTCATCATTTCTTACAGTATAATAATCCATTACATTTATATGCATATATAAGTGCATATATAAATACAATAATCCATTACATTTATACAGCATTGTATAGCATAAATTATTTAGCCATTCCCCAGTGTATGGGAACCCCCTCAGATTCCCATATTTTGTTACCTTCAAAAGAACTAGTAATATTTTTGTATTTTCTTCATTTGTCTTGCCTAGGCCTAAGCCTTCCCTTAATTGGCCCTCTCTCTAACTCTTCTTCTCCCAATCTTTCTCATGTTTTCATGTTGAGTGAATGTATTTTTGCATCCAACTGTGTGTGCCACATATATTGGTACTCACAAGATCATTCTAGCAGGTAGTTACTGAGATGGAATTAGCCCTTAAAGCCAAATGACAAGGATGAGAACAATGACTGACATTTATATAAGATTCTTGCAGTCATTATCTTATTTGAGTCTCATAATAACCCTGTACTAAAGGTATTATTATCCCCATTTTATGGACAAGGAAAGTGAGGATTAGTGAGGCTGGTACTTCTCTATGGTCACAGTTAATAAGCTAGTAAGTATCTGGGTTAGGATTTAAACCTAGGTTTCTCCTGGTCTCATATCCAATGCTCTTTCCAGTAAACTATGCTTCATCTTCTAAATTCAGAATTATAACCACAGCAGGATGAGTAGGGCTATAGCCCAGGGTTCCAAACTGGTGGGGATGTGATCATTCTCCTTGCCTACTCCTCTATCACAGGAAATGACTTGATCCTCTAGCCTAGTCCACCCCTGGACTGCCAGCACCAGGGTCTCTGCCTTCACCCCCAACATGACTGTACTACCATACCCTTTTATCAGCTGAAAAAACTGCTAGTCAGAGGTCTGACCCAATTAATAGAGGACAAATTGCTGTTTGAGGGTCTTCCAATCAGCTCTGAAATTCCAGCTCTCTAAGCACCACTGGCTTGGTGGGACGCTTCAGTTTCCACTCAGATGAGACCAGGCCCTTAAGATGTGGTGTTCAGGTGGAAGTGGATGGAGGAGAGTCTTGGGGTTATTTAGTCTATCATACTGGATGGCTTCCTGCATTACTGAAGAAGCTAAGAAGTTTGACAGAGGAACAACGAATGGGTGAGTCCAAATTCTTTTCACATGAAGATGAAAGTTGAGGAACTTTACTGGACTGTAGGAATGTCAGTTAACTTAGCATTTCCTAGTTGGTTCTCCTGATTGGGTCTAATCATAAGCATGTTGGAATAAGAGACAATGTAGGAAAATAACAGGATTAGATTAGATGACCTCTAGGAACCAGGGGTACCATTTTGTGGAATATAACACCTCAGGGGATCCCCTTCCAATATCATAGGAGCCACATGCCTGGGCCAGCCCTGTACAGCCCAGCCTGCTCTCTAGCGTCCCATCTGGCTAGAAGGCAGAGCTGCATCCAATCTTCCTTACTGGAATTTCCTGCTTATTGGGGATAAGGATCAGACCTGTGATTTTATTGTTAGACGTAACTCCCACAAGAAGAAACTCATTCTACTGATGTAAGTCAACACCTTCATCGCAATTTATAGTCTCGGAGGCCTGCCTGGGGCACAGAGAGTTTCAGTTACGTGCCCAGGATCACACAGCCAGTATGTGTCAGAAGTGGATTTGAATCCCAAGTCTTCCTGGTCTTGCAGTTAGCTCTCTCTGTTGGGCCATAATAAGTTCTTCCCATGCTTAGTAACTTAGTAAACCCATATGATCACATGATCATGTGTATAGAGCTGGAAAGGACTAAGAGACCATCTAGTCCAGTTTCCTGTTTTATATAGGAAAAAACTGAGGTGCAGCACAGGACATTGACTTGTCCAAGGTCACATATTTCATCTTGACACCAATGAAACTAAGTTCAGAACGGGGGGAAACCCTCCCTTAATTAGAGTCTATCATTCACGAGGCTGAAACCATTGGTCTGCTCCACTATGGGCTGACCACACATCTTTTTCTTAAATTCCTTTCTATAAGCCATACCTGGGACTCTTAAATGCAAGAGGGACTTGCATGGGTGCCAGACTGTGTTGGGTTCAGCATAATTCATCTTCACTTACTGGGGAAAAGAAATAACACAAGGTTCAAATCCTCGTGAAAGGAAGACTGGTGGCATCAAGTTTGTATAGAAAATAGAAACCTCTGAGTTCAGTTAACAAAGTGGAAAAGAGTCAGGAGAAATCAAGGTCATGAGAAGGCAGAATACATTAGCCCCTGATACATATGCCATGTTGAAATTAACTTGTATGATCACAGGGTCTCGAACACAGTCAGTATTAAACAACTTCTGTTGATTGACTGAAAGCAGGATGACCAAGTCACCATGATGACTTACTTTCTTCCTTCAATGAGATGTAATTTTGGTAGTGTGAGTACTCCCTTGGAAACTTTGTAAGAGGTCTCTGAAATGGCTAGGACTGGAAAATTGATCACCTGTCCGGCAACTGGTGACGAGCCTTGCCAGATGTAGCCAGAAGGGTCCCCAAATAGCAACTATTTAGTTTATACTCAACCAATCTGGAAGGAGCAGCCAGGTCTTGCGCTCTGCTGGTGTAGCTTTCAATGATCCAGGATTTACTTCACATCAGGATGAGTAAGGATTTTGGTGGAAGAGGGCTGATCAAATTCCAATTAATCAATACACTGTTGTTGTTGTTCAGTCTTTTCAGTCATGTCTGACTCTTCATGATCCCCCTTGGGGTTTTCTTGGCAAAAATACTGGAGTGGTTTGTCATTTCCTTCTCCAGTTCATTTTACAGATGAGAAACTGAGGCAAACAGCATTAGGTGACTTGCTCAGGGTCACACAGCAAGTAAGTGTTTGAGGCCAAATTTGAACTCAGATATTCCTGATTCCAGGCCTTGTGTTCTATCAATTGTAACACCTAACTGCCCAATAGCTAAGCACTATGGGAAATACTAAGATAATTAACACATGACCTCTAATCTCCAGAAACTTATACTGCATTGAGAAAATGAGATACACATAAAAAGATAACGAACAGTACATAGCAGTAAATCATCCTTGCCTTTGAGCTGGAAGGGACCTCTAATCCAGCCTCTTCATTTTGCACACAAAGAAACTGAGGCCTAAAGATGTTAAGTGACTTGCCTACTGTTGAAAGGAGCAGAGCCTGGATTTGAATGTAGGTTCTCCAACTCTATCCGGTGGCCTTGGTGCACTGGACTACAGATTTGAAGCCCAAGAAGTTTCATGACAAGCCTAAAGTCTCCCAGGGAGTGAGTGGCAGAACTGGGACTTGACGACATGTCCTCTTGCTTAGGTTCTATGGTCTAAATTCAAGACTCTTTCCACTGTGTCCCAAAGCCACAACTAAGAGTCAAATGAGTAACAGAGATAAGGCCACAGGAGTTCATTCACAGGGCCCTCTCCCTCCTTGGAGCTCTTATCATACTGCTTCTGATCCTGGGATGGAACTTCCCCTCGCAGGCCTTGTGTTACAGCTCTTTATGAACCTGCCTTAACTCTCCTATTAGATTATAAACTCCTTGAGGACAAAAATGATGTCCAAAGTGCAAAGTCTCTGCACATGGTTCCTGGCTCTGTCATTTATGATTGATGTGAACTTTGGTGAATCACTTTTCTTGGACCTCAGTTTCCTTATCTATAAAATGGAAGGTTGGTCTAGATAACTTCCAAGGTCTCTTCTAGTTCTAAATCAATGATCCTTTGATGTATCTGCCAAAGCATGCAGCATAAGGTCTTGCCCTGTGCACAAGAGGTGTTCAAATTATTGTTCCTTCCTTTGCTTTTGAAGTACAATGCTATTATGAATGGCATCATGACTTAAGCCATGAATTAGACTGAAATGAGGCAGAGTCCCATAAATCCTCAGCCTTTCTCTCTCATCCACAGTCATCCAAGTCCAATGATAAGACAAAAGTCAAAATGATTGGCGCCAACCCAGGATGAAGTGGATGACCTTGGTATCGTGGATATCTGTCCAAGCTCTAAATGCTCCACAGTGCCTGGTCAGTCACCTTTGTGGCTACTGGAATAAATTGTTCTTATCCACCCATTCCACTAGGGGAAATCTTCACATGCTTGGGGTAGGCAACCCTCTAATCCACCAATGGCTGAATGAAGGAAGATGGCAATCCTGTAGACTGTCTTGTCAGAAAGATCTTCATGAAGGACGTGGGATCTGAAGGACAGGAAGAACTCAGGGGGAAGAAGGAGGTCATTGCAGGGAGGAAAACTGAGGCAAGGTGAAGAGACTATCAGAAATGCATCCTCCTTCACCTACTTGAACCAGGTGCCCTGGCAGTTGACAGAGGGTAAATATAATTATGTGTGCTTTTAGAATCCTCTCTTTACCCTTCAAACTTGGGGTCTCTGATCATGAAAATCTGGATGTCAGGTGGAAGGCTGCACTGCATACACCTGGGTGGAGAAAGCAAGGATGTGCAGGTATGTGACATGGGAAGGGAACTGGCTATTGGCCCATAGTTGAAATGGGCTATTGATAACTTCATGCTTCCCTCTGTCAAGTCTACAAGAAAGCCAGCCTTTGTATTACTGACCTGCTCTGGCCATGTTTCCTTGCTTTGGCAAGGCAGGTTATTTATCACTTCAAATAAATCAGAATCACATGCTCCAAGGAGCACCTCACCTGAAGGGCCGGGACAACCCTTCCCCATATTCTAGTTGGGTGAGTTAGTGTGTCTTCCTTTGAACTTGACCTTTCCAACGTGGGTCCTGGGAGCAACGCCTTGTTTGTGTGCTCTTGGTGAACAAGAGCCCTTTGAAAGGGGCTTGTCAATCTGTGTGTAGCTGTAGGGAGTAGAAGGAACCCAAGGAACTGGTCTGAGGCGGTCAGATTGCAAGGGGAAATGGCAATAATTAATCCAGGTTCCAGAATGAACCTCTTTCTTCTAAGGAAGGAAAGAAGCATTTAATAAATACCTCTGTTTTTTAACTATTAAGTTTATCTTGTAAACTTTGTAAAGAAAAACATTTAAAGAGATTTGATTTGCAGGTATCTTAAGGGAGAAAGGATTTTGCTCTCTATACTGTCATGGAAGATTTGTGTCTTCTCTAGTCAATAATAACATTTCTGACACTTGTCTTCAATGCTATTTGAAGCTCCATGTTGCTGGGCAGAAGCACCTCTCAGAGGTATTTGTTGTTTTCTTGAAGGATGAAACTGTGCATCCAGATGTTGGCCAAGTCAGTCACATGCTATGAGAAGCCCCCAACAAGACAAGCAAGTGGCTAGCCTAGGTTTGTTGTTTGGAGGAGAGTTATATTGGAGTGCCATTGCATCCTGGGCCATCTCCAGTCATCCTGATGAATATCTGGTCACTGGATCCAGACGGCTCAGGAGAAGAAAATGAGGCTGGTGCCCCTGCACAGCCCTTCCTCACTCAAAACAAAGTCAAGTGCAAGTCATGTCATCATTTCTCTGATGTCATGGTCCTCTTCAAAAACGAAGGATGAAGGACAAACACAATTGTGTGGCAGGCATAGTGCTAAGCTCCTTTACAAATATTACCTCACTGGATCTTTATAACAACTCTGTGAAGCGGGTGCTGTTATTATCCCCATTTTACAGATGAGGAAATTGAAGCAGACAGAGGCTATGTGGCTTGCCCAGTGTCAACACAGCTACTGAGTATTGGAGGGCTGGATTTGAATTCTGGTCTTCCTGATTCCAGGTCCAGCTCTTTATCCACTGCATCACCTACTTGCCTCTAAGTTCCAAGGTATCTATTCCTATTCTTTACGTACAATATTTCATCAAGGAGCAGGGCATGGGGTGGAAGTTGAAAGAGGCAGGAATATGGAAGGTATCTGGGAGAGTAAGCAGGCCCGACTGCCTGGGGCAGGGTCTCACAAAGAAGGGGGAAATAAGAGATTAAGTTGGAAAGGTACTTATAGAGGTATGTCAAAGTTTGTGACTGGATTTTACCCTCCGGGCTGAGGGCCCCCAATTAGGGATATGCCTGTCTCAGTCAGCTGGAGAAGCTTTCAAAGGGCTGTGTAGGCATCTGTTAAATAATAATACTGTCTCACTAAAATTACTATCTTTGTTTTATTTCTTATATGCATAGTGAAGTCTAGAATTTCTTTCCTCTCACAATGAAAACCCAGGGGATCACTGACCTAAAAAGGTCATGACACCAGCTGTAGGTGAAGCCTCTGAAGGTTTTTGAAAAAGAGTGTGACATGGCATAAATTCTTAAAACATTAGGAATATCAGCCTGGTGTAAGTATGCAGGATGGATTGGAGGTGGAGAGCAGAGGGAGACAGGGGCATCCATGCATCCATGGCAATAGTCTGGGCATGCGATCAGAAGATCCTCTCTTAGGATGGCGAGAGTGGAAATGAAAAAAATAGGTGCTGATTTGAGAGATAATAGGGAGGACCAACTGGACTTGGTGCCTGGCACACAGCAGGTGCATAATAAATGCTTACTGATTGCCTGGGTGGATAAAGACAAAAAAGGCTCAAGATGATTCAACACTTAGAGCCTGGTTACTTGGGAAAATGATGGAACCAAGGTTAGAAACAGGTGTTAGGACCAGGAGCCAATTTGCAGAGAAAGAAAGGTGCCATCTAAGACATTCTGAGTTAACGAAGATGGAAGGATATCAAAACGGAAATGTCTCACAAGGAAATGGAACCTGAGAGAAAGACCAGGGCTGAAGAAGTATGTTTGGAAGCCATCTGCCTAGAGATGAGAAGTGAAGTCAGTCAGTCATTAAACATTTACTAAACCCCTACTATGTGTCAGGCACTGTGCTAAGTGCTGAGGGTGCAAAGAGAAACAAAGGAGGGGCTCACAGGCTAAGGGGGAGTAAGGCTGGAACCAGCCAAGGCACTAGACTAGAGAAAGAAGACTGAAGCATGAGGACTGATTTGCAGTGAGTGCTCTGATCGAGGGGGCAGAAGGTGGAGGTGAGATGAGCAAAACATACACACATGAAATGCCATTCTGATTACTAACACAAACAACAGTTTTTCTCTTCATCTACCCAACAGTGCCTAATTGGAACAGAACGTTGTTAGTTTGGGAGGTTTCCTTTAATAACAGGAACAAGGTGTCCCTATTACCACAGCCTTTGGAGCACAAGTGGTTAAATGCCCCTAAATTCTGGAAATAGAAGTAGAAGTCCAGGCCTTTGGGGGAGAATAGAAGCAGAGAGGTTTATGTCTCTAGGAGAAAGAGGACCAGTAAGCCCACAACTTAGCACCCAGCCAGACCAGGGAATGGGAAATGAAACAGACATCCATTTCTACCTTTAGGCAAGTCTAATTTCCTCTGCAAACCTCAGGCACCCAGGCTGCAGCTAGGAAAAATGGAGCAATTTCTGTCCTTCCTTGATCTTGTGGATCGTGGAGGGCAAGAGTTCTTTGGTGTTGCTGTGTCATAGAGACCTGAACTGTCTGGTGAAGTCAATGAATTCCCTTTCAGAATAATAGTTTTAAATTCATAAAATAAGATACATAGGATTACAAAGTAAACCAAAAGTTAGCAAAAATAAAGAAGTCATTTTTTCACCATCCAAGTTTCTAGACCCCCCTGAAATCTATCTATGGACCCCCTGTAGGTCTGTGGACTCCAGGTTAAGAAGCCCTAGTCCAGGGGGATTCTGACTGTAAAATGGATGGGTGATTCTCAGAAGGTCTGAAAAGGAGGGGAAACAGGACTTAGTGAACACAAAGAAGTCAGGCAACAAGAGCAACCCTTTAAAAAGAGCATGTCAAGATACCCATTCTCACCCCACAGACAAACCAACTTGCCTTAGGGTATGGGCCATGAGGCACCGTGTCACGAATTAAAGAATGGGTGGAGAACATGGACAACTCCCTGTAAAGAAGTGAAGCGGTTACTTTGCCAATCTCCCTAGTCTGGGAAGCAGCAGCTCTTACAAAACAGCGAAGCTGTGGGAAGTAGGGGCTGGGCTGGGTTGGGTGGGGCTGGGGGGGGGCGTTGAAGGGGAGAATGTAATGGTGGTAACCAGCTCAAGTCAAAAGGCTGCACTTGAGTACCTAGAAGGTCACATGTGTGGATCTGGGTCTTTGTGTGGGTGTTTTGTCTCACTAGCAAGAAAATAAGCTTTTGACATCGAGGGGAGTGACTACCTTCTTTGGTGTCTGGCTCTCAGGGTCCTGAAATTCTTCCCTCATGGTCCCCTGCCCCCAATCAAAACCTGTTCTCAGGAAAGGATCTCAGGCTCATTCATCTGATGTTATTAAGTGACACTGAGAAATGTCATTTCGACTTCCTTCTCGGAATATTTGCATTTTAACACAGAAATAGTGAAGTTCATTTCAGAGATTAGTGTCTGTGTCTATGTGTATGCGTGTGTAGGGAGCTGACCTCTGTGCGGTTATTTAGTTATGTCTAGCTTTCTGTGACTCCATTTGGGGCTTTCTTGGCAAAGATACTGGAGAGGTTTGCCACTTCCTTCTCCAGCTGACTTATAGATGAGGAAACCTAACCAGGGTCGTACACCAAGTACATGTTTGAGGTTGAATTTGCACTCCTGTCTTTCTGACTTCTGGCCTGGTGGTTCATCCACTATTCCACCTAGCTGCCCACTTGACCTCTTTGACCGTGCGGGACAGTGTTCTTTACTGATAGTAGTTTTGGTGATTTTGTAATTACTCATTCTAATACTTAGAATATGAGCTTCTTGCAGACTATTTTTTGTGTTATGTTTTGTTTGGGTTTTTCTCATGGTTTCTCCCATTTGTTCTAATTCCTCTGTGCAATATGATGAATGTGAAAATGTGTTTAACAAGAATGTATGTGCAGAACCCATATAAGATTACATGCCTTCTTGGGAGGGAGAGGAAAGGAAGGGAGACAAAATTTAAAACTTACAGAAGTGATTGTTGAAAACTGAAAATAATTTTTTTGAAAAAGAATATGAGTTTCTTGAGGGCAAGAACTGTGTTTTTGCTCTCCTTTGTATCTGCAGGATTTAGCACAGTGCCTGGCATGTTGTGGTTGTTCAGTCTTTGTGAGCCCCAGGGACCATAGTGTCCATGGGATTTTCTTGGCAAAGATCCTGAGTGGTTTGCCATCTCCTCCAGTGGATTAAGGCAAGCAGAAGTTAAATGACTTGCCCAGGATCACACAGCTAATTCGTGTCTGAGGCTGGATCTGAACTCTATTTACTTAGCCATCCAGCTGTCTCCTCCCTGGAACTAAATAAGCATATAATGACATTTTTCCCAAGTGGGGCCTGTTCTCACATTCTCATTCTATAATTCAGAATCAAGGTTGCCTTTCTGAGCCCAAATTATCCATGCTGTATCCCATTTTTTGGTTTTCCCAGCATTGTCTTATTCAGCCCAATAATGACTAATTATATTAATTTCTACAAATGACTCAAGTTCTTTACTCCTCCCTTGGCAGGAGATGGAGGATTAGATCTTTCCATCCTGAATTTATGAGCTGGTTATCCTATATTTGGTGTGGAAAGATTTTTTCCTCGACTTCAATAATCCAGGATGCATGTGAATCAATTCTGCCATGCTTTTTGTCCTGGCTTGCACCTATTATGAGTAAGCACGCCTGCCATCCTCCTTTGACTTCTCATCTTGAAAGGTAACAAGTGTTGTATATGCTGGCAAAAGTCTAGCTTGCTTATAGAAAAGCTTCAAAGACATTATTAGTTGACTCAATTTCCTGATCTGTAAGATGACAAGATAATCTCAGAGTCCTGTTCTAAGCTTATGGTACTATGACTTTGGCTGGGGTCCCTTTCTCTCCCCTCCTGCTTCCAAGGGGAGGGCAGAATGACTTTCCTGACTCAGCTCCCTTGGCAATTTTCTCCTGCTACGTGAAATCTAAATGCGACACGATGTTCTCCACCATCATGAAATCAGAGAGGGAACTTGGAGTCGATCCAGTCCAACCTTCTTACTTTAAAGATGAAAGTGAAGGGGATAGCCCAATGTGACACAGATGAGTTGTGGCCTCCCTCCCTCCTCCCTGCCAGTCCTTCCTTCTACCATGGAGAGGGGAGCTCACCAAGAAAGTAAGAGCCAACATTCATGACTCCAAGATAGACTCTGCTAGGAATTGAAAGTCCTCCCCATTTGACTCTGGTCAACATCCCACAACATTTTCTGGGCCAAATATGCATTGCTTTGCTTCACACCTGCCCTTTTAAAGCCCAACTGATCTTCTTACTAGCTCAAGTACACAACTGTCCAGCTTTCATGTCTGGGCCTATAGAAGTTGTTCCCAGGTTTGGACTTCACTCCCTCTGGACTGCTTTGGGTTTCTCAGCTTCTTTCAAAGTTCAGCTTAAATACTACCTCCTCCACGAAGTCTTTCCTGATTCACCCAGCTGTTAGTAACACACTCAAATTACTTGGAATACTTTACTTTTACTGGGCAGTTAAGAGACACAGTGGACAGAGCTCTGGACTTGGAGTCAGGAAGGGCTGAATTCAAATCCTGATTCAGACACTTCCAAGCTGGGCAACCTTGGGCAAGTCACTTAATTTTCCAATTTTTGCAGACAAGTGAGACTCAAAGTGGCAGAAACAGGTGCTGACTTGCACTGGCCGGGAGAGTTTCTTCACTGGAGTTTTCTACACCAATGAAGTCTCCAAAATGGCAGATTATAAATGCGAAGGGATCTTGGAGGCAATCTAGTCCAACCCTCACATTTTACAGATGAAGAAACTCTAACTCAGTGCAGGGAAGTACTTTTTCCAAAGTCACCCTGGGAGAGAGCAGCAAAATCAGATTTGAACCAGATCCTTTGACTTCAAATCAAGAGTTTTTCCATCATACTTGAGAACCTTTTTATATGTATTCCTTTGAGTTTACTGTTCATGTGCCTCTGCTCTTCTCTAGGATTCCTCAGAGTGAATTTGTCACAAGATGCTTTAATTCTTTTTGCAAAAGGAGGTGAAAGAAGAAAGTCATCCTACTGGTGGAAGCAGGTAAGTCCCATGCAAATTCTGTAGAGGGAGGTGGCAGGAGGGCCCAGTTGGAGGGATTCTCTTTGTTGTTTGTTGATTGGGTTGTTGTTTTTTTCCATAATGATTTTATAAAACTAATCATGAATCCAGTCTTCTTTTGTATATTGATTTCATAGTGTTTGTGAACAAAGATACTTCATAAACTATAAATTCCCACCCAGAGGTAAGTGTGTATTATTCTTCCAGAGAAAATGAAGGCATTAATAATGGGAAAGAGGGAGCAAAAAGATTTCTCTCCAGCCTGAAATTGGTGGCTCCCAAAGAACTGTGGAAAGGTTGGCCCCAGATCCAAGTTGCCTAGTGCTTTCTCTCTGGTTCCATAAGTGAGACTGCTAACCTCTGAGTAGAAAGGCAGTTTTCATTGGGTGTCTCTCCTCTTGTGAACCAAGTTTTTTACTCAGATCACTGTAATTTTTTAAAGGAAGCTGACTTGATGGCAAGAATGTTTTTTGAGATTCTCGTAAAAGGCATTAAACTCCAGAAATCCCCTCTGTGAAAGCTGGGTATGAGTCAAAATGAGCATATTGGAGGCTTTGCTATTGTAACCAGAGCAAGGAGAATAGAGAATTGGCTCATTGATGGCCTTGATTACAAAAAAAAGGATTCCCTTGGGTTACACAGGGACAAACATTTCATCTGCATCTATCACAGGTTTTAGAGCTGGAAGGGACCTTCGATATCATCTAGTTCAACCTCATCATTGTACAGAGGAGGAAAGTGGAGGCCTAGAAAATTTAAGTGATTTGCCCCATTTCCCAAAGTTAGCAAACAGTGTATTTGAACACAAATTCAATCTCTTATTCCACATCTAGAGTTCTTTCTTCTATGACACGTTGCTGAAATACAGACGTTTTAAAAGACTGAGTTGGTCTCAGCTTTTGGATGTGCTAATTCACAGGGTTATTACGAAGAAAGTTCATTAAGAATATAAGCTAAGTCTCCACTCTAATTCATTCTCCATATAGCTCCCAAAGTGATTTTTCCCAAAACACAGATCTGGTCATCTCATTCTGCAACTTATGAAACTACAATGGCTCCCTATTACCTGTAGGATCAAATATAAAATACTTTGTATGACATTCAAAGCTCTTCACAACCCACCTCCTTCCTCTGTTTCTAGTCTACTTAGACTTTACTCCTGTTTGTCCACCATGAACCAGCTGTACTCGGCCTACTCATTGATGCTTGAATACAACATTCCATCTCCTCTCTCTGTGACTTTGCAGTGGTTGTGCACCATGTTTGGAATGTTCTCACTCCTCACCTGTACCTGTACCTGACTTCTTTCAAGGTTCAGCTCAAACACCACCTTCTGCTGGAGGCTTTTCCCAGTCCCTCCATTCTCTAGAGCTTTTCTCTCAAAGGTTAGCTTCGATCTACTCTGTGAGCATCATGTGTTTGTCCATTTATATTTATGCTGGCACCTCTATTAGAATGTAAGCACCTTGAGGACAGTGATTGTTTTTGCCTTCATACCCCTTGTCCTTAGCACAGTGCCTGGCAAACAGTATTCAATAAATGCTTGCTGACAAATTGAATACGTTTGCCACGCATGTCACCTACCACCTACACACTTTTGCCCAGTTCAAACCTCTTCATCTGTATCTCTTGGAATCCCTAACACTAGTCCAAGTCTAGCTCAAGTGCCATTTCCTGTAACAGAAAATCATTCCGGACCAGTCTCTTTCACCCCCTTACAAGTCATGAGGACATTTCTTTAAGTCCTGAAACTATTTTGTGTTTTCTTTGTATACAGTTCATATTAACTGATCTATAGGCATGGTGTCTTCCCCAATAAAATGTAAACTCCTTGAGGGCAGGGTCTATTTCCACATTTGTCTTTGTATCCCCCAGTACTTAGCACATACAGGCACTCAAGAAATGCCATTGAATTATTGAATCCCAGGAAACAAATATCTAGCATTTCATCTATCTTCTCAGTCTCCCTTGGGTAATTCTCTAAGACTATATGTTGGACACAAGGTACCAATTTGCATTTGTGAAGAGAATTTCTTTATTGGGAGTTCCCTATACCAATGAAATCATAGGTCCAGTCTTTCCCCCCATATATACATAAAAGGAGATAAAGAAAAAGGTAGTGGAGAATAAAATCTTGGAAAGGATGGAGAGCAAACTCACTTTTTCTTTATTTGTCTAAGTATCTGGTCAAAACGTTTAGCAAAATGCTTTAGGTTTTATGTATTATCTTATCCCATATTCACATGGCTATTTATTTGGTTATTTGTTTTTATTGATGGGTAAGGTGATTACAATTGCATTTTGAATAAAGAGGTTGAACTTTGATTATCTCACTCTTGTAAAAAAAAACCCCCAAAAACCCTTCATTTAAAAAGTGACTTCATCTCAGGGCTTTGTTAGAATTCTTGTAGAAATAACAGAAGAACTCTGAGAACCACAAGGGGGTTAGCCCCAATAATTGGCTCTCTCTCTTTGCCCAGAGCATGCCTCAAGAAATCCCTATGGCCCTATCCCCATGTTTGTGTCTGGCAAATGTATTGGTTCTGAGACACATTCTCCATGAGTAGGTGTGTGGGGTAGCCTCCAAGTTTTGTTGGCTTCATAGGAGACCTGTATTCCTGCAGTGGTGGTGGTGGTAGGGTAAGCTCTGAACTAAGAGGCAGTGCTGTGAGGTCAATTTACTTTGGTCAGGAAAGCAATGGGGCCTATAGGGATGACAAATGAACCATCCCTGGCCTGGGAAGCAGAACTCTCCAGGGACCCAATTCCAGGCCTGGGGACACTCACACATTTACACGGGCTGGTGCCAGTGCTCTAGGATGACAACTCATTTGGCCTAGCTGCAGGTAACCCCAAAAGGAGAAGAGATGGGGGAATCTCCATGGAAACCTGGAACTAGATTGATGGATATTTGTAAGATGAACCTTCATGCCATTAGTGGAAAGTTTTCAAGTTTATACAAGTTGATCTATTCTTCTCTGTGGAAAGCTGACCCAAGTTAAACCCTGTCATTTGGCTGATTTCAATGGTTTCCCAGTCTGGTCATCACCAAAAACAGCATGACCCGATAGCCTGAAGTCAGGCTCAGGATCTTCACCAAGCAGGCTGGACATATTCTCATTTGAGCATGACTCGGGTGACCCTCTGCTCTATCTTCCTTTGGAAGAGCTGAGTTCACAAAGGGCCACTCTACTCACAGTTCACTGGGAAGGTTCCCAGCTGCCCTCTAGAGTGTCTTATCTAGGCTGTGTGTTGGTTCTACTAAGAGTTGTTGATGAGATTTTGTAAGAGCAGAGGATCAGTGGGGAAGTACGGTCAGAGCTGAGGAGGGGTGAGAGGTCTTCATAACTCCTCAGCACCAGGATATTGTCATCCTCTTATTCCAGAAGCCAAACCACTGGGCCCTCAATGGATTACAATCAAGCTATAGAGAGCCATCTGGCAAATTAGTTTAGGAAGCTTCCCTCCCACCACTACTGTAATTAGTAAAGTAAATAAAAAGTAGAAAACAAGATTAACTGCTGTGGCTAAATTATAAAAAAAAAAGCAGAACTTCTCCCCACCAAAAAAAAAGCTTCCCTGAGGCCTTAAATCATCATTAACTCATCATGCAAGGTTAGTAAATTTCAGTCCCTATCTGTTAATTCTGTCATTCTCTGTGCTGGAACTTTCTTAGGGAAGGGACTGTTTCTTTTATATAATCTTTTGTGTATCAGACACTGTGGACATTATTAGTCACATATTAACACCACCACCACTACCATGAAGAGAGGAGCCCTGATTGGTCAGGAAGGGATCTTAGTTACCCACGTCACTTGTGCTGTTACAGGCGGCTGTGCTATTGGGAAAGGCCAGGACAGGAATTTGGGCACTGTGCGTTTGGGAGGGGGTTGGGGGAGGGGAGATAGACTGGAACTCTGAAGGGCAGTTCATCAGTTTACTCACACAAGCAGATTCTTAAGCCCTGCCAGCTTTCCTGCCTATTGTCATAGTACATCCCTGGGGAAATGGCTCCACTGGCTTTTTAGAAAGGGCCAAAGGACAAAGTGGATGCTAACAACGAAGCGTACTAGGCCCCTTGGCTGCAAAGGCAGGGAAATGCAAATGGAAGCATTCCTCCTGTCGTCCTGGACTATCATGGCCCAAGCAGCTGAAAGCAAAGGGAAGGCGTGCTGAAAGCCAGACGTGCTCAGCCGTGACTTAGATGCTCAGAAAAAAGCAAAGCTAAAGTTGATTTCTCTGAAGAGCTCCTTGAGGGTTTTCAGAGGGTATACATATGCAGAGAGGCAGTCAGGTGGGGAGGGTACAGTGGAAAGAGATTTGGCTTGGGTGCACTGCTTCCCCTGCTTGTGTGACCAGAGCCAAGGACACTTTCCTTCTGTGCACCTCAGTTTTCTCATCTATAAAATGAAGAGTTGAACTTGATACCCTCTCAGGTCCCTTTCAATTCTAGGGTTTGCTCATATTTGGACTGAGAAGCAAAGAAATGCGAAGGTAGTCCAATAGAGAGAGCAAGTTATGGAGAGCATTTGAGATGTTTCACAGAGAAATGTTACCTGCAACATAATGACTCCCCACTAGCTTCCTGGGCATGTCTGTAGTCCTGAATATATTCCTAACAAGTTGGCATCCAGGTTGGCACTCTTCTGTGGGCATCCTTAGAATGGCCTAAATGGGGTCATGTCAGTTGGAAGGGGTTGGCAGGGCTCTGAAATAGCTTGGTCACAAAGATGCACCTTTGGTGGGAATAGGGACACAGGTAAACCTGCCACAAATAAACTTGAAGTTTGGCTAAGGTGTGCCTGATTGGGTCAGTGGGCCGATGTACCCACTAGCTTTTGCCATTCTTGCTTCTTGACAATCTTCCCCCTCCCCCTCCTTGTTAATCTAAGCTAGAGTCTTTCTTCAAGGCACAGGTCAAGTTCCAAGTCCTCTCCACCCCAGCCATCCCTACATGACCTCACTCTCCCCTGACACTCAGAACAATCTCTGTCTTTATCACTCATTTGGCACTTAGAGCACACAGACTTCTGTGTCTTCACATCCTTTTAATGGCCTGTTTGCCCAACTGGGTTGTAAGCCTCTGGAGGGATGCTCAAGGTTCTCAGCAAGCTGTTCTAAGACCAGGTTGTCCTATCCCTTTTTGTAGTCTCTGAATCTAGAGCACAGCACCATGTGTGCAGGAAGCACACGATAAATATTTGTGGATGAGAATGATAATCACAGGGCACCAGATAGTTCTTTTTATAGAACAAGCCCTGGCTTGGTACATTTTGATGTGCATGTGAAGCTTTTATCCAGGTTGTTCATTAACAAAAGAAGATCTTGAGTCACACATGCTAAGACAGATTATAGCAGACAGCAGACTGCCAGGCTGGGAGATGGGTGACCCAGTTCAAATCCCAGATCTGCCACTCACCGTGTGACCCCAGGCAGATCCCTTGCTTTCTCTGGGACTCAGTCTCCACATCTGTAAAATGAAGGTTTTAGACTAAATGATCCCAAAGCCACCTGCCAGTTCTAAGTCTGTAATCCTGGGTTGCTACAACAGGGTGGATCCTTAGGGCAAAGCAGGGCCCCAGAGAGGTGGCACTTCAGTTAACCCTAGTCCAGTAGCTGCCCATTCCTGAGTATAATCACAAGGAGAACAATGACAGGAACCACAAGCCAAAATATGAAGTCTACAGGAGTTCTTCCTCTGCCTTTAATTTCCAATCATTTGGCATTTTTTGGGTGTGTTTTGAGGCCACTCTCTGGCTACAATCTGTCCTTCTTAGCCAGACTAGAAAGTATCTCTATCTGCTTCCAGATATATGCTCTTAGTTTGTAAATAAAAAGTGGGCACGTGCATGCGCGCACACACACATATTTGTGTCCTTATACTTCCTTTGTAGCCACTTGAGAGGTAGGTAGGTAGGTAGGTAGTAAGTTATTATTCTTTTTTTTCTTTGTAATATGAATTTTTCTGACAAGAATTCAAGTCAATGAGTAGGTGAGACAGCCTGTGGTCCAATTGGAACCTCCAGTTCTAGTTCTTCTCTTAGCTATGGTTTTGTCTGCTTTCCAATTTATGAAACCCATCTCAGCGTCTTCTGATCAAATCCTTTCTTCAAGGAGAGACTGTATAGTGTAGTGAAAAGATTACTAGACCTAGGTATAAAATCCATCATTGCCCTGTATACACATTTGTGGGGCCCACGCAATCCCTTAGATGTCTCTGAATCTCATTTTCTCTTCCACTAAAGTGAGGGAAGTGGGACTCTATCACCTCTAAAGTGCCAGTAGTTCCAAATCTCATCTGGTGTAGGTTGCAGAGACAGTAGGCAAGTGAATGCTCTACCCCATCAATATTTTACAGATGAGGAGACTGATCTCAGACAGGGGAAGTGAATTGCCCAGGGTCACATAGGGTATCAGTGGCAGCTGGACTGAGATGAGAACTTCAGTGATTTGGGTCCCAACCTGGATAGTTTTTTTACTGCCCAGTGCTGGGAGGATGCAGATGGTAGTACAAAAAGAGCAAAATCTATCTTAGATTTGCTTTTCTGGTCTTGGGGTGAACTTGTTCATACATTGAAGAACTATTTATTGGGCACCTACCATGCACATAGTGGTAAGATAGTATCACTGGCAATCTTGAGGTAGAGCAAGCGTTCTTAAGCCAGGGTCCACAGACCCCTTTGGATAGATTTCAATGGGTCTATAAAATTGGATGGAAAAAAAAACCCAATGTAATCTTACTTTCAATATAACTGGTTTCCTTTGTAATTCTATGTATTTTATTTTATGCATTTGTCTGTCTTGTGGTAGAATACCAACACAATAAGCTTGTGTTGTGAGGTCTGAGTTCTAATCCCAGTTGTGCCACGCAATAACTGTGTGGCCTTGGTAAATTACTTACCCTCTTTGGGCTTTGCTTTCTTAATTTGTAAAACAAGGGCCAAGGCCTAACTAATCTCTTAGGCCCCATCTAGCTCTGATGATCTACCTTCATGTCATTGAGTCAGAGATTCCCTGATTACCCAGTCACTCCTTAGTCCAGTCAATGGTTCCCTGTGTTCTGGATGAGTTCATATGCTTCTGTGAGGCCTGGGGGACCAGAGCACATCAGTTTCTTTAGTCTGCCTTTAGATTATTGATTTCTCTGTATCTTCTTCACCACAGGGACTAATCTAACTTCAGATAATGAGATGACTTTCAAGGAAACAGACTAGAACTCTGTATGGTGGGCCTTACAAAGTCCAGTCTGAAGAGTCATAGAATCGGAAATTTACTCCTCACAAACCATGGAAAATGTGTCTACTAGTGAGCCCAGTAATTAGAACTGTTCTAACATGATGACTTAGAATTCTTCAAAGAGAGAGGCCCTTTGAAAATTTCCTTTTAAATTAACTACACCAATTTAAACTTTAAACAAAGCTGACTTTGGGCAAGAAGATTAGAATGTGTTGAGAGATAGAAGAGTGAAGGAAAATCAAAAGCCAAATGCATCACAAAGTAATCTTCCTGTACCCAAACCTAAGCAAGTTTACGAGACTGCCCAGTGATGGAATCATTCATGTGTGACTGTTTCAGATAATCATATCAGCTCTTCACGAGGGCCGCTGCTTCTCTCATGCATGCCTCCCAATTCAGATTACAGAACTCTCATCTAAAGTGAATATTTAAATAAACTCAGAGATGCTTGATGTCAACAGAACAAATGTAAAAAGAGCCTTGCCACAGATGCTTAAACAGCTTCTGGCATAGCAAGTATGCATGTTAACACCTGGTTGGTTGGAAATGTTAAAAAAGGGGTTGGGGGGTGGGGGAAATGAACTTTGAAATGAGTTAGGTTCAGATTAGCTGATATTTGAATTTAAGACAAAGAGGATATCTGGATTTCTGGAAGAAGGGCAGTTGCTTCTGATGGCAACTACCTAGAATAATGTAGAGCTTACTCGGTGAGGTTTTGCTGCATATGGAAGAGTCTAGAGAGATTAATTTGCTTTAAAGCTCAGTAAATGCTCTGAGAAGATATATTTTGTTTTTTAGATGAAGGGTAGAAGGAGGAGAAGGGAAGGTCCAAAGAAGCAAAGGTTGATTTTTAGCTGAATCTTCAAGCATCAGGAGGGTCAATTTCTATCTCACTTGAAATATTTCTGCCCTTTTGCATGTTAAAAATATAACTAATGTCCAAGACGATGATGAAAAGAAAGAGGAAGCCCAGGCTGCATGACTCAGCCAGGCCCTACAATGGTTGGCCTCAATCCAAGATTAATAATCCTCTGGATTTCCCTCACCAAACTAGAAGCCTGAAGCAGTCTGGGGAGTGCAGAGTACAGAAACCCTGTCAATGGAATGGCAAGAAGCAAATAAATGGGATCTGACCAGGGGACAGGTTTCCTTTTTTTTTGAGGAAACCAAAACCTTGGGAAGGGCATTTAGATTGGGAAGGGGCTCATGGGATTGACCATTTGTCTAGTGGCATTAGCCATGATTGACAATAAGCAGATTCCCTAAACCTGGTGGCCTTCTCAGTGCAGCAGCTGGCCTCTTAGAAGCAGCCTGTCCTTATTCAAATGTCTGCTCTTACCTCCTTTCCATGTAAGTAGTATTTCTACTGGAAAAAGGGGGAAAGCTCGGGCAGCAGACTCTCTCCCTAAGTGGAGAAGTGGCTGCCAGCTTTGCTGTTTCACTGTATAGTTCAGTGACCTACTTTACCAAACCTGAGCTGGTTGGTGAGCAGGACATTTAAGCCACTCTAGACAGAGGAACAGTATTTCTCAGATTTAAACAGCCTTTTATGTTGAAATGAAAACTAGTTTCTTCTTGTTTTCTTTTTACTGAAGGTGGAAGATATCTGGTCACTGTCCTCTCTTTCCCTTCACATCCCTGATGACCTCTATTATTTTCCTGCCTGTGCTTGTCTTTAAATAATCTTGGTTTCTTGAACTGCTCCTTCAGGGTTCCATTTTCTCATCCTTTAACCATTTTGGTGGGTCTCCTCTGAATCTCTCATAAGTTCTTTTTGTTGTTGCTAACAAGCTGTGGAACTCAGAACCAGACAGAGGTCTGACCAACCCTGAATAGATACTGAACGAAGTTTAGTCCAAGTCTTTTTTAAGGAATTCAATCACTTGATTATTTCAGTCTTCTCTCCCTAACTCTGTAAAATGTATTCTTTCAAACAAAAGCAATGATCCATCTACAAATAAACCATTATTATGCTTGGAGAATATTTTATCTTGAAGCCCTGGGTTGATCTCTTATAGGTTTTAAGAGATGAAAAACCAGATGGTGAATAAAACACAGATGTTTTTCAAATGCTATCAAGTTGATTGGTGCTCATTGGTTAAGTTGTTGCAGTCTAGGGGTGCTGGGAACCTCAAAATCCAAGAGCGAAAGGCACAGGTTCTACCTTGAAAGAATTTGACTCATCCTTCTTTAAGTCAGAGGCAAGGTTAAAACACCTGTTGAGGTGGGCAAAGTTTTAAGAATCTGCGCAATTTAATGGACCAGGGCCAAGTAAGTTCTATATTTGTTAACATACACAGTTAATAAATAAATAAAAATAAATAAAAAATAAAGTGATAAGTGAGAAAATATTGTATGTTAACAAATGCCTCACAAAGAGATTCTGGAGGCTTCGTTATAGGGCATGGATTGGAAAATGCGGTCCTTTACTCAAGTGAAATTTACAATGAAATACAGTTTGCTCCTTTCAGCTCAAAGCTTTTAAAAGTGTTAATGATTTTAAATGAGAATCCTTCTGGACGGTATGACAATATCAACATGAATATGGGGACCTGGACTGGTAAGAAAAGGTAAGGTAAGGAAACTGACTCTATGAACAGAGGCAGGCTCCTTCTCTGCAACTGGGCTATCTAGTGGTAAAGAGGGGCCTCCCAGCCACACAAGCTATCCCACTATTCCTACTGTCTCTCAAAAAGAACAGAACACATAGAATCTTTTCTTTAATGACTCAGGGTCATCTTTACTAAGATCTGAGGGCTGGTGAAGTAGAATGGGTGCCTTTCTTTTGTACCAAACGGTCCTAGATTTTTGTGTTTCTTGAGTTCTGGCGGTTGCTTTTTATGACAGGTTTTTTTTTAGGCCTCCTCCCTGGCTATTAAGCTCTCATTCCTCTCTGCTGTCAATGGGCCTGTCTCTCTCTAGAAATGTTTCCCCTCTTTCCTTTGCTTTCTATAATTTGCTGGTTCTAATATGCTGTGGCCTAGGAAACCAGATAACCAAACTTGCTAGAACTGTAAACAGTAAGTCAATTTAAAGAAACAGTAACAGGCTCTAAATGAGGATTGAAGGGCTCTCTGATGAGTAAAGTACAGAAGCTTTGATGTATGACTGCTGAGCTATCTCTTTTGCCTGCTCGGGTAATTTTTTGCTTGTTTTCTGACTCTTGGCCGTATTCATGATAGTTCAAGCTAAGAACCAAGTGATTTCTGGGTAGGCAAGGCATTACTGTAATTTCTTTCTTCCAGAGACATTTACCTTTTCTCTTCCAGAAACACAGTTTACCTGGATTTACTTCACTTCAATTTAACTCCATAGAACATTGATAATCACTTATCATGTGCAGCGCATTGTGTTAGGGGAATACAGAAAATTTTAAGACAACAGTATCCATAGCAATCTACTAGATAAAACCCAGCAGGTTTATCTTGGGAACTGGTAAGTGACATCAACAGTGATGTCAACAGTAAGAACTACTTACTAGTTGAGAATGCTCCCAGTGGGCTTAGAACAGAATCAACACTGGCTTTCTCTTTTCTAAAAGAAACAGAATACCCAGTTTAGAGACTCTGGCAACAACACCAGCAGGCACTACTTCCCATGGGTGCCTTTTATACAGATCCAGGGGGAGAAACACTAAAAATCTGTACTCTGTCTTATTTATTTTTTCTCTTTGTTCATTAGTTAAAGGGACTTGCATTTTTCAACATTTCCTGTGTTGTAATGTGACTCCCTTGCATAGGTATTACCTAATACAGGAAGAGGAAAACCTCAAATGGAGGAAACCAGCATGACACTCATTGACAGTGAACCACACAGAAGCACTGTCCTTGGGAAAGGCCCAGACTGCAGGCACATCCCCTTAGCTCTTTATTCCTGCTGTTTAGGTTTTCATTTAAAAAATTAAAAGTTCAAGAAAAAAAGCAGTGTGCAGGTCAGAACAGGCTGACGGGTATTTTTAGTATATGGTTCTAGAGTGTGTGCTGAGTTTTTGGAAAAGCAATTGATGTTGTGAGGTTTAAAGAGCATTTGTTCTCCTTTAAGGATGAGTGCCACTGACATCCATGTAGAGCTTTCAGGTTTACCACAAGCTTTTACAGACATTCCTGATCACAGCTGTGACTTTAAGGTTGTAGACAGCACTCAAGTAAGGAAAGGCCTCTAACAAGGAAGCCCCCAAAACACTCTGCAGTTCATCTTAGAGAGCTGCGTGGAGGCTGGCCTTGAGAAGGGACTACCCTAGGATCACTTACACATAACCAGGCTACGTCTGTGTGAGGCTTGATTGAAGATCTTCCTGTCTTTGAGGCCTGTTCTCTCTCCACTAGCCATATTGCCTCTCTCACAATAAAGAGATTTCCTCTCTCTGCCTTCTGTCCTAGAGGCACATCTTAGAGTCAACAGCAGCACTCATGACTTCTGCCTTCAATGTAGAGAGGGAGGGATTAATATCCCCATTTTATAGATGAAAAAACTGAGTCTCAGAGAGATTGAATGACTTTGCTTGTCATCATACAGGTAGTGTGTGTCAGGAGCAGGATTAGAACCCAGATCTCTCCTGATTCCAAGCCCAGGATGCTTTCCACTAAACCTATCTACTTGAATAACTGTAAAGTTAAACTATAGACAGAAGCTATTAAATTAAATCTAAATTATGTAATTAAAAAAGAAAATTAGCCACTTTTTCAAAATGCTAAAAGCTAGAAAGCAATTAAAAAAATTTTCTAATCCCAGCCATTAATTAACCATTTACACTGCCACTTAATAGGTAAAACTACTTAAAATACTTGAGTAATTAGTACAAAATACTAGTAACTTCTAACTAGAAGGATTCTACCAACCCAGGAATTCAATCAATCTGCTGCCAACATGGTGATGAGTTGTTTCTGAACCAAGTTTGGATGCTCTTCAGAGAACAGGCAGTCTGTCACTGGGCCTGCCCTCAAAGCCTTCTCAGGATGGACAGCAGGGCTGGCTGGAGCTGGAGCTCCCTCAGCACTTGGGAATCAGCCTCAGTGACGTGTCACCATGAGACACTGGGTCAGGTTTTTAAAGCAGGTGATTCCAAAAAGAACATCTGTATCACCTCACCACCAGGCTGGCTGCAGTGAGTGGAACCACCTTTCCAGGTTACTCTTGGGCAGTGCCAGTAAGTGCCAGTAAGCAACAGAAGATGAGTGAGCAGGTCCCAGTGAAACCACAGAAGGATTCAAGTGAGACAGTCTGCATCTTATACTACAAGCAACTCTTTTGTCCCCCAGTACATTACTTTGTCTTTTTTTTCAATAGGATTTCTACATTGTTGAAGAGAAGTTACCTGTGGTCAATAATTGTTACACTGGAGGGTGGAATCCCCAAAACATCACAGCTCTGCAACAGTTCTCTCTTACGAACTGCCCCTTGATTGTAGTAATTGCCTAGGGATAACAAATAAATCAAGGGCGGGTTTAAATCACACTAGACATAGTGGGTGGCTCTTAGGCCATCTCTGTGATCATGACAGAAGGCTGTGACAAAATTCAGAGCAAAGACAACAGTCACACAGCACACTGTCACTATGACATCTTGCCTGTGACTGGGCAAGCCCTTTGGCTTTCTGGCACATGTTTCCTTGTATAGGGATGCTCGTTTTCATTTCCTATCTCAGAGTTGTGACAATCAATCGGATGTGGAAATGCTTCTAACTATGTAATAAAAGATACAAGTAAGCTGTCTCTAAGTGAGGTAGGTATTGCAGACTCTTTCACACATGCTTTTGGTGACAATAACTTTAGTCAACTACATATATGCGTATGCATTTTTTAAGAGGAATCTTCATCATCAGCCTGTAGTGGATAGAGCTGGTCTCAAAAACCCAAAGACCTGGGTTTTAGCTCTGCCTCTGGTACAGGTTAGCTGTGTGAGCCTAGACAAGTAGTTTAACGTCTCCTCACTTTAGGCAACTTTCTAAAACTCCCTAAGTTTTGGAGGTATTGTTGGCAAGTATTGGTAGAAATGGTTCCCTCAGTTGTGTGCTCCCTCTAACAGTAAAATGCCAAGCCCAGTCTCTACCTCTATGTGTTTTTTATTGATTTATCCATGTACATGGCTCTACCCTAAAGAGCAAGATAAGTTCTTTAAGGGCCGGGATGTTGTTTTGGTCTTTGTATCTTCAAGGCAGGGGATGGAAGACACTTGGAGGCACTTACTATATGTTTATTGATTGAATGCACCAGTGAGGGTCAGGGTTTAGAGAGATCATAGGTTCAGATTTAGGTCTGAAGGGGCCCTTAGAGATCAACCATGGTCAGTATATTACATTCTATAAGGAAACTGAACCTGAATACAGGCATTATCATCCTACAAGGGGTTTATATTTTTCAACTTTCAGAAAATGCAGCCTATTTTTTTTTTTGCTTATATCTTAAGTCATATCCATAAACTTCTTCCCATTACAAAGAATGTAAAACCTACTTGCTGTTTGAGAGTATTTGACGTCAGAAAGCACAGTACATATTAGCCCTTTGATGTCCTGTGAAAACTTAGACAGCTCTTAGTATGGCTCAGGGCTCAAGGGCCCAAGACCCTGGGTTAACCACACTGTGTCAGGACTAGGAGCTCAAGTTAGAAGAACATGTAGGGAAGGTTATTTTCCCTTCCCCTCTTCTTCTCTCAGCCAGGAAACACTGAACTCTTAAAATTTTATCTCAGTTTGGGGAACATGGAGGGTTCAAAAGAAAACATGGAATGAAGGAAATTGCACTGAAGTTTGGAGAGAAGTGAACGTTAGCAATTCTCAGACAATAGGCTTAGACAGGATAGGAATAAAGGTTGGCCCATATGATTCACTTTGCATAGTACCTAACAGTACCATGGACAATTAGGCAGGAAATAATGGCTGATGAGTAAAACTGACTAGTCTCTTAAGACATGATCATTTGTGATTGCAAGGAGCCTGATACAAAGCTACTATTTAAAAACTCAAATAGATACACTTAAGTAAGCATTGTGGAAGCAAGGCTATTTGGGATTTCATTTCTAATGGTTTTTCCATTTTCTCCTGGGATAGCATTCATTTCTTCCAACTTGGTGGTACAAAACACATGTTCATAATAACAAAGAGCATATCCTGCTATTTGTTGTTGCTACATAACTGAAACCCAACTTTTATTTTTCATATATGAGAGAAAAATCCAGAAATACTACAGTGTATGTTTATGGAGGAAAAAATGCAACTATATATTCAAATCAGTTAGCAATATTTTGATTGTATTTTTAAGCAACATTAAAAAAAATCCGTGTTGGTTACATTATAAATCTGTCTTTGCTTTGAAAGAGCTGGAAAAGGTCACCTAGTCCAACCCAGTCACTTTGGTAGAGAAGCTAGCTTGTCCAAGGTCACATCAAAGAGCATAAAATAGATAGAATCTGGCTTTCTGTGCCAGGATTGTTTCTCCTCATCAGATGAACACATTATGAACAGCCCCTCTGTGGGTAAAAACTAGGAATCCTGATAGGGCATACTGTAATTTAGCAATGGAAACACTATTTGGGTTATTTCTTAGCCATAAAACATATGTAAAATTGCTTTTGTAGTAAAAAAAAATGTTTGTGAATCTAGCACAAATTTTACTGTAATAGGTCATAAAGATACAAAACTTCTGAAACCAACAACCACAAGAGGATCGGAGAAAAGGGAATGATTTCTATTAAAAGAATACCAAATTATGCAATTGTTAATAAGATACACTCTTCAGCATTTACAATATAACAGGAAACACTCCAGAAATCCCTCGAGACTATAGTTAAATAGCTGGGGATAAGGAGAGGGAGAAATGCTTCTTCTTTTGATACTAAGTTGAAATATATAATATAGTTTGAGGATGTATTGCTAGTGTGTGTGTGTGTGTGTGTGTGTGTGTGTGTGTGTGTGTGTGTGTGTGTGTGTGTACTCCAATTGCTATAGATTTCAATTCCAAGGAAACTAGTGAAGATTTTTTTTAAGGGTCTTTATGAAAATTATATTGGATAAGTTGAATATATATGGAATCTGTAAGACGGTGAAGTTAGTTACTAATATTTCAACAGATATCTACTATGGATCTGAGAAGGTCTGGATGTTGTTAGGTTCTAAGAATACTTGTCCCACAAAGGCTAAAATTTTATTTCAGAGAGGACACATACAATAAAAAAATTAACAACATGAGGCAGCCAAATGAATGGTAGACAAGGCACATGCTAGCCACCGAAAAGGTTAATTAACCTTAATGGCACTGTGCAACATGGTAATATTTGGATGTCAATGTTAGTGTAAAGTCCAAAAAATCCATGCATTATCCATGTGCATTACATTTTTAATAATTCTCTTCTAATTAGGTATTGTGGGCTAAGAAGAAATACAAGCTAATTTAAAAATGTGTCAAAACTAAATACATGCAGGAAAATAATATTCTTTTCCTTGTCCCCTCCCTCACCATCATCATATTCTAAATCCCAGTAAGAAATAACTTTGGGGTAACCTTAACCTCATTGTTTCAGTCTATTAGCATGGATACTGGAGCGTTGACTTTGCTACTCAAATAATTAAAATCATAACTAAGCTAGTCAGCTTATACCTTAAAAAGAGATATGAGAAAGTTTCGATATAAACTACTCGATAAGCTTTTCTAACTTTGGAGAGATTTGTGGTATAGTGGAATAAATGCCAGACTGGAAACCTGAGCTATTATACTTTCAATCTAGGCCTAGTGGCCACTACTTTTGTAGAGGAGGAGCCCATCAGCTGGCCTGTTTTCTTACATGTCCAATGACTGATGATTTCCAAAGACCCTTTTTTGGAAGTGCTTTCTACAGATTCAGTAATAAATCCAGGGCTCAATTTTTCACATATAGCAAAGGTTTATCTATTTTCAGGTTAATTTTGTTCTATAGTGAACTTTTCAAATTGGTCAGCTATCAGTTTGGAATTTGAAAACATGTTTTAAATGATTCCATTTAAACAGTTTGGTTGAACTATTTATTAAACACCTTAATTTATTTTCAAAGACTTACCACTCTTGAAGATAAATATTTTCATAAGGAGTGCCATAGTCTACCCTCTTTGACTTGGTCGAAGTGAATAAGTATGAACATAACATCACAACAAAATTCCTCTTGTACTATTTGAAATAAACTGACAAATTGATCATAATAATTACAACTATACAATGATGGAATGTCTGCTTCAGCCTAAGGATACCTAAGGATCATTCAATTTGGCCAGGCAGGTGTAGTGGTAAGAACAGTGGCTGTGGAGTCAGAGGTCATGGGTTTCAGATATAATTTAAAACCTAATTTACTATAGTCCTGAGTGATTTCAATTGTTTTGACTCAAAATGAGGAGGTTGGACTAGATCAGTTGGAGAGTCAAGCAGCATTTATTAAGTGCCTACTATGTGCCAGCTACTGGCACTGGGATTCTTACAAAAAAAGGGCAAAACCCAGTCCCTGTTCTGGAGGAGGTTAGGGGTATAGGCCCTATGGAGTCTGAATCCATATGAAGAACTATATTTAAGCTTTACACTTTCATTACTTATCCAGATTTTTAATTCATATCTGGGGCCTACTGAGTCACTGGCCCTAGATTGAAAGTGTAATAGCTCAGGTTTCCAGTCAGGCATCTATTCCATTATAACATAAAACTCTCAAAAATTAAACAAAGAAAAGCTAATCCAAGTAGTTTATCACTAAACTTTATGATATCAATTAATCATATTTATTGATATTAGTCAGTTGATCAATAAGCATTTATTGTTAAGTGGCTACCACGTGCCAGACAGTGGGCTAAGCCTTCCGGGTTAGATAGGCAAAACCCAGTCCCAGCTCTCAAGAGTTCTCCGATGTGTGCCCTGTGGAGTCCAAATGCTTATGGCAAACCGTATTTAGCTTGAACTTTCATGACTTCACCAGACTTTGGATTGAGTCAGACAGAGACCAAACAGAAGCCGCGCTATCTTTATACAGAAGGCCCGGTACCTTCTGCAGACTTAAAGGACACAATGTATCACATCTATGGGATCTTTCAAGGGGAGGTAGATACATTTAAAATCTCGCAGGTTTCACAGTAGCTTGTTTTTCATACTTGGTACACTTGGTATAACTACAAGTGGGAGGGTATATATACACATACACTTGATGAGAGCCTCTGGCTGGACTTCTCTTTTTCCAGCTTCAGTGTGACCTAAATTCCCTAAGGAAGCGGCCAGAGCCTCCGTGGTCTCCCGGGAGGAGTGGGGAGCGTGGGGGGACAGAGGCGACGAACGAGGCAGGCTCCAGTGCACACACTTGATTGCCAGGCGCTCGCCCCGGTTCTCCGCTCGGCACCCAGCCCCACGCGGAGAGGCTCCCAGCTTCCACCCCCCGCACTTTGTGGCCGCCCTTGCCCGCCCGTGGCCTCCTACCTGCGGAGAAGCAGAGCAGGGAGACCCGGTACCTCAGCCGGGTCAGGCCCAGTAGCGTGGGGGCAAAGAACATGGCCTCGTCGTCCGGGTGCGCGATCAACAGGAGGGCCCTGCTCCTGGCCCCCACCCGCCCCGGCTCCCCGCCCACGCCCCGCGTCCGCCCCGAGCAGCTCCAGGCCCAGGCCCAGAGCAGCCACAGTCCGAGGCCGGTCGAGGTGGCCAGCAGCAGCGCTGCAGAGAGCTCCATGGCGACGCCAGGGGCCGGAAGGTACCCGCCGGAAACTGGGCTCCCCGGCAAGCGAGTTCCGCCCGTCCGCTGGGCCGCCCGTCAGCGCGCCTGCGCACAGCGTCCCTCCCTGCGCGGGCCCGGCAGGTGTCAGTTTCTCCGGCCCGGCCCGGCCCCGCCCGGCCCCGCCCCGCCCCACCCGGGAAGCAAACTCCGTCTGAGGCTCTCGGCTGCGCGGCTCTGCCTTCGTTTCAAACCGCCCCGGCTCGCAGCCGCGTGCTCTCTTCCCGGCCTTCCCACTTTGCTCTCCTGGGCGGCCTCTCGCCTCTAGCCCGCTCATTGAGCTCCCTCCGGGGTGCTTGGACGCCTGATCCCGCCTTCCTTGTCCCCCCCTTTCCCTTAGTTTCAGTGTAACGTGTTTCCCACTAGACGGGTCGAGAGTAGCCCACGCGTCCCAAGCAGGACGGCCCGGGCCGCCGCTCCCTCCTCTTTGTTCCCTTCGAGATCTCCCGTCAGCGGGTTACAGTCGGGCCGCCGCTCTTGGCCCTCGGGGCTCGGACCGATGCAGTCCAGGCCGACTTCCTCTGGGTAGCGTCCACAAGCTGGGCAGGGTTAGGGAAAGGAAAGCATGGTGTGGGCACGGCGTGGGCACCGGCATTTGTATAGACGGCCACGCGCGCAGCGCTGCGCCCGGGGACCCAGCCTGGGCAGGACGAATGTCCTCGGCCCGATTGCCGCGCGGTCCTGATCCCGTCCCACAGCCTGACACTAGATCCCGGGGGACGAGAGCAGGCCCCTCGGGGCCCCCGAAGGCGACCCACAGGGACCGAGTGGAAGGAGGAACAGGGAACAGGTGGGTAAGCGCCGGGGCAGCCGGGCGCACCCCACGTGTAGCGCCCCCCCCACCCCTGAGCCTGGACTGGGGGAGGGGAGCTGGCAGGTCAGCGCGAGGCCGGCGCCACGAGCTGGAGGGAGGGAGGGACGGCGGAGTAGGGGGGAGCGGCCCCTGCCGCCCCGGAAGGGGGCGGGGCCTGAGTGGGGGCGGGGCCGGCGCGGCGGCCGGCGCTGGGGGAGGGGCGCACTCAAGATGGCGGCCGCGCTGGCGGAGCAGCAGGGCCCGCGGCGGTGGCGGCGGCGGCGGCAGTGGCGACAGCGACGACAGCAGCAAGAGCAGCAGCAGCAGCAGCGGGGCCCGCAGCCGCGGCGGCGACACGAGTGACAGGCGAGCGCGCGCGCCGGCCCCGCCGAGGGGCCGCGGGGAGCCCCCGCCCGCCGCCCTGCCCCGCCGTGCCCCGGCCCGCCCGCCCGCCGCCCCGTCCCTTCGCCTTGCCCCGGCCCCGGACCGGGGCGCGCTCCCGCCCGCCCCCCGCCGCAGGTGAGTAGGCCCCGAATCGTGGCGTCGTCGGGGGAGCCGCGGGAGCCGCGCGTGCGTGCGGCGGGGCCCCGGGGAGCGGGCCCGGCTGGGCCGACGCGGGAGGGGGAGCAGCACGTGAAGGGCCCCGGCCGGGGGCCTGCTGCTGCCGAGCCTGGGAGTCCGGGCCGGGGGCCCGGGGCGGGGCGAGCCTCCCCTCCAACGGACCCCGCCTGGGCGCTGCCCCTGGTCCGCCCCTGGAGAGATACAAAGGCCGCCGAGCTGCCCGGGGAGGACCGGCCCCCCCGTTTTACGGCGGGAGATAGTGGGGAGGGCAGAGGCCCCGAGGGGCATGGGGGATGACCTTCGAGATCAACCGGGCCCAGGTCCCTCACGTTACAGGGCGGGAAACTGAGGCCCAGAGAGGGGCGAAGGACTTGCCCAATGTCCCAAAGGTCATAGAATCTTAGATTGGTAGTGGGGAGGGACCTTGGGAATCGTATCTTTTGATCAGCCATTTTACAGATGAGGAAACTGAGTCTGAAAGAAGGGAAGGGACTTGCCCAAGGTCACGCAGGTAACCAGTTGAGCCACGTTTTAAATCTAGGTCCGCAGACTAACAACATCGTTTTTCGCTGCTCGGAGTTTTGAAGTCTTCAGGATCCAGAGAACGCAGTATACTCTCTTTTCCCCTTTAAAATTTTGTCTCAGGTCAGTGAGTGCAGCTTCTTCTTTTTTGGACGAGAGAGGAGATTGAGAAACCCGCAATTGAGAAACAGTTTTGTCTGTGTGAGAAAAGAGTCCGATTAACTGGAAAGGAGTAGAAACAGTTTATGAATGTGGATTTCTTGGAGATGTGGAGGAGTGCGGTCCTGTATCCTGTTTATCAGTGATGTTTACCTAGACTCTATACCGAAGATACATACATTTCTTCCGGCTGCTCTCTCAGCCATGGGAGCTTGCCACAGTGAAGGTGGTGGAATGCATGCTGCCTCCATGAAATGGCAGGGTTGGTTAGGCCCTTGTGTGTGTGTGTGTGTGTAGGGTGCCTTGCATGCTGTAAACACTTTGCAAAGCTTTCTTCAGTCTAACTGAACTCCAACTTGACTAACTATTGTAGGTTCTAGTCAAGAATCCCATATTTCTTTAGAATTAATTATTAACAGAACTATCTTCTGCCTTATCATTTGTTATTATTAATTACATTAATTGACATTCTGCAGAGGTACACTGGTGATCATGGAAGGGACTGTGGCTTTACAGGGGAGAAAAAGGGATGTGGTAACGGCCTCGCATTAAATTGCCTGCAGATATTCAGAAAGTATAGTTTTCCTCTATCCTGTATATTAACGAACACTCCCCTAGGTTGGTTGGAAGGACTTTATGTTCACTTTGACACTTGTTTGTTGGGGCATTGTGGAATTGTAGGAGAATGAACTTGGTTCTGATTGGCTAATTCCTAGCCAAATGCTCCTGAGCAATTACCCAGACCTCTGGGTCTTGGGTTCCTCATTTCTCAAATAAAGAGTTGACCAAAATGAAGCTGTTTTCTAGTTCCACCACTCTGAATTGTTTGAGTAAGTGAGCAAAGTTATAGTTGCAAAATGCCTTCGTTTTCCGGCTGGCCTCAGCTTACCTTTCCAGGCTTCTTGCTCTTTGTTCACCTTTACCTCTTCCTGGTTCTGGACCTATTAGGCCATTTGCCTGTTCTTGTAGACATTCCATCGTCTGCTTCCAGGCCTTTGCAGCTTTGCGTAAATTGCCTAGCATCTTTCAGGATACCCCTTAAAGACGATCTTCTCCACAGGCGTGCTTCCTTGAATTGCCTGTGTACCTTTCCTGATTTCCCTGGATTGCCGGTGTACCCCTCCCATTTCTTTGTATTTACTTTGTATATGTTTTCTTTGTAAACCTGTATCTATATGTGTCTCTATATTTTGTATTTATATTTGCTTCTATGTATATGAGTGCACATAACACTTCCCTACTAGAATATGACATCCTGAAGGGTAGGATGGTTCATTTTTGTCTCTGTCCTTAGCACCTGGCACCTGGTAGACCAGGAAATGCTTATTGAATATTGAATGAATAAAGCTGAATATAAATGTTAGCAACCTGTTTTTAGATGAATTATTAGGCATCATAAAATAATCAGTGTAATTTACTGAAGAAATGGCTATCCCATTCAGTGTATGTGAAATTACATCCATTGGGAAGCTTGTTTCTTATTCTTTTCTCTTCTTTGTGCTGTGATAGTCCCCTTAGTTACTGTATCACTCATTTAAGCAAATCCTTTTAAACATTTGGGTATGCACAAAATAAATTTGGAAGTGATTTCTAAAAAGGGTTTTCCATTTTGGTTCTAGGGTATGAATGGATTAATTTAACAGACAGGTAGATTCAGATGAAATAGTGAAACCTTAATGCTTTGACCTTATTTTCTTTAATTACTATGAAAAGGAAGTACATAATATTTGGAGAGAATGTGTATTTTTTTGAAAAATAGTTGGGTGAAAGTTTGTTTCAGTGCTAAGAAAGTTTAGGACAGATGAGTTTTATGAGGGGGATGGTCTCCTGTCTATCTTTAGGACGGTTTCTTGTAAGCTGCTTTTAAATTTATTTCATGTTCTTGCCCCCACTAGAATGATCAGAGACTTTGGCAGGTTATATATTGTTCATTTTTAATGAATGCATGACCTTACTTAATCTCAAATTATTTTGATTCAGACTGTGGTTGAGGCCTTGGAGGTGGAGTTTTGTGGAAAAGTAGAAGAAATACAATCAATATTTTGGCCTGTTTGTGTTTGATATGAATAGCAGTAGAATGGCTTTATATCATAGGATCATGAATTTGAGTTTGAAGGTCACTTGACCCAGTGCTCTTATTTAACAGATGAGGTAATTGGGGCTCACTGAAATTAAGGAACTTGTTCAAGATCAGACTTGGTAACTGAATTGTCCGCTTTCTTTTTTAAGGGTGTATTATTTATTCCTATGTAAATGTAGTCTGTTTTTTTGACTTATATTCAAACCTTTTCCAACTTGATAGGATCTGCAAAAGCTTGTGTGCTCATGGACATGTAGACTTTGAAAACCGCAGTGGAATAGTTCTTTATTTGTGCTCCAGGGACCTGACTTTAAAAAACAGATATTTTGATAACTATATTTTAATAGACTTGATCTTTGTAATCCTATGTACATTTTATTTTACACATTTGTAAATCTCCTATTCTGAGGAGTCTTTAGGTTTCACCAGACACTGCCAGAGGGTTCCGAGGCACATGAAAGGTTAAGAACCCTGGCATAAGGTCACCTGCAGACTGTGTTTGAGGTGCTGGAATAGGAATAATATGGAAGAACAAAAATTCTCTCAAAATTTTTGGCCTATTTGTATCTTATTATGGTGAGTAGCAGTAGTGCTTTGATTTGCTTAATTTCCATCTGCTTTTGCTTATAAGGAAACATTAAATAAAAATGTTGAGGTCACCTGGACCTAGCAAAGTTTGGTTGTGAAATGTCAGGATCACATTGACAAGGCTTATTTAGCCTAGTATTTCAAATATCTCTTCTTAGACCAAGGAAACTGTCTATGCTTGTACTCCTTGAGTTTTGGCACAGTGTAGTAAAAGAATTGTCTGCTTTGGGGTAGGTGGTTTGGCTTTACATTTTGCAACCTAAATTATTGTGTATTTAAATGAAGCTACTTTTCTCACAATGTGCAGTGATCTTGATTCTGGTTGTTGTTCAGTCAGTCTTAAGTCATGTCCAGTTCTTCTGGATCCCATTTGGGATTTTCTTGGCAAAGACCCTGGAGTGGTTTGTCATTTCCTTCTCTTGTTTCAGTTCATTTTACAGATGAGGAAACTGAGGCAAATGGGGTCTTGATAAATAAAATAAACAGGATCATGAACTTTATTCTTGTTTCCATGTAGAAATGCCCATTTGCAATGTGTAAAGTCTACAGGCTAACTTTTTATTGGTCTTGGTAGTATATAAATATTTTTTGATAACAGGCATCTGAATTGGGGAGTCTAAAAGATTTTCCTCTTTTTTTCTTTTCTTTCTACATTAAAAAAAATCTGAACTTTAACATGCATACCAAAAGAAGCCAGTCTCCATTTCACTCTGCTTGCTTTAAAATATATGTGTGTACATGTATGTGTAATAAATTCTATGAGTTCCTTTCCAAACTGCCTTGCTTCTGAATATCCTTCTGTTCTTGTCTGTGTGTTTTTGAAAAAATATGGTGATCATTTGGCTGGGGCATCACTATTGCTAACCACCTTTTCTCCCAAACCTTCATTGCCTCTATTAAAAACTAAAGGAAAAAAGAAAACCCTCTTAACTAATAAATACAGTCAAGCAAAGTAGACCTACCCAGTGGCCATGACAGAAACTTGGGTCCATCATTTCTCGATCAAGAGAGAGGTTACAGGCTTTGTCCTCGGGCTGGGTTATGATTTTGAGGAGAGTCCTTAAGGCTTTCTGAATTGTTTTTCTTTGCAGTGTGGCTCTCCTTGTGTACACCTTTCTCCTGGTTCATTTCATTCTCCTCGGTTCACACCAGCAAGGATTCCCCGAAGAAGTTTCTTTCTACATTCCTTATGGCACAATATAATATTCCATTACATTCATATGCTGCAGTTTGTTCAGCCATTACCCAGTGGTCTGACAGGCAGTTTGAGATACCCCTTGTGTTCTAGTTCTTCTCTAGCCTCATCCCCCTTTTAATCCCTCCTTCAGAATAAGGAAGTTTATTTTATTTGGTGACTATTGCTACCCTGGTATTATTTTCCATCTTAATTCCTTAGCCACATAACCTTCCCCTCCCCCCCATCCCAGCTTGTTTTCCTTTTGAGTTTGATGTGTTTCTATAACAAATTGTGTATGTTCAATCCTCCTTTGTGCATTTCAGATAAGAATGGAGTTCATTTGATGCCTCCTCCCTAAAACATTTCAAAGAGTGAATTTGTTTCTTGTACATTGATATTTTAAAGTAAATACTAAAGTGAAGCGTTTTTCTTTTTTCTTCTTTACCATTTATCCAGCTAAATAACAGACCTCATTTAATGCCATTAAAAGGAGTGGAGAGCCTTGCATTGAAGACACTGATGTAATAGCCCTGGAAAATTCCTTAGTGCAACAATGCTCAAACTTTTTAGGCTTGAGACCTGATTATACTCTTTAAAATTGGATATAACCCACTTCAAAACTACATGTAGCCACATGAATGGAACAGTTTTTATGTGGGTTATTTCTTGATATTTTCCATATTAGAAGTTAAAACTGATAAATTTTTCAAAAATTATTCATTGAAAATAACAAGTTCATCACATATTAACATAAATGATCTATTTTTATGAAGAATGACTATTTTCCAAAACTAAAGTTTTAGTGAGAAGAATGGAATCATTTTACATAGTTTTATAAATCTCTTGAATGTCTGACTTGCAGTGGAGAACCTGTGGCCTCTAGATCACATGTGGCCCTCTAGGTTCTCAAGTGTGGCCTTTTGACTGAACCCAAACTTCGCAGAACAAAAATTTGAATTCAGTCAAAGGGCTGTACTTGAGGACCTAGAGGGCCACGTGGCCTCAAGGCCACTGATTCCCCATCCCTGGGTCACTCTGGCTTAATAGAAGTCACATAGATTCTCTTATCTGCTTCTGCTTTCACTTGGTTGCAGTGTTGTGTTTTGGTTGTAGTGCATGAAGGAAATCTGGCTTCATATGTAGTTGGAAAAGAGAGGAATATTTTAATAGGCAAAATACATCCTAGTTATTGTGAAAATAGTTTTGATCTTTCTCAATAGTTTTGATCTTTCCCCTGAAAGGGTCCCAGGAACCCAACAGGAGTGGTGGGAAACTTTACTTGGAGAACTACCGTGCTAGCACATTGTTACTGAAGATGTACTGTAAGAGGCAGCTTAATGGTGAATGTACTAACTGGAAATCACCAAAAGGCAGTTTAAACAGAAAATTCATAGGAGCCTTGATGAAATGGAATATATACACATTTATCATAGTGTTTGTATTTTCAACCAACTGTTACTAGACATAGTATTAATTTGTATGCAAAATATCTTGTGTTCATTGATAAAACTCAACAAAACAAAACAGAAATTAAATGTGTACCAGAAATATTGCCTCATGCAGTCAGTGATGGGGAATGCTCTTTTAGAATTAAAAAAAAAAGTCTCGTCCCCTGCAGCATTGATTATTAAATCCTAGAGGGTATGAATTATGGTTAAAACATTTTTTAAAACTAGTTTGTTTGAGCACATTCTTTCCACAACCTTCCTTTATCCTATACAGATGTGTTTAGGATGGTCATTTGTGCTACTTTGGTAGTTCTTTTTCTTTTGTTATATTATCATCGCTGGTAAACATCTAATGTATTAAGCGGTCTAGCAATAAGTGATAAGAAGATATCTAGCCCGAGCATATCGTGGAGTTAATGTTTCCTGGAAAAGTTGACCTTTAGATATGTATTTTATTTTTAGAGTTGCCTGGAGTGCCACGCCAAGCTCATGGTTCTTGGCTGCTGTGAATACCTTGGAGCCTATGGTCAGTTCCACAGAAAATAGACATTACCTTTACTGGCAGACCCTTTGTTGATTCCTCCTCTCTCATCCGCCGGACTCAAAGATGATCCCTTCAAGGAGATCTTACTTTTCCCCTGATAACAGAGTAATGGAACAGCTACCCCATGTATGTTAGTGGTAACCAGCAGCAGTCTTGTGCCTGCTATCATTTGAACTTGACTCTCTTTTTCTAGTCAGATTTTGAATGAGACTTAAGTGTCAGGCATCTAGTCAGTCGTGTGTGGGACAGTGGTGGGAGGTGGTTATCTGTTAAATACCTTCCTGTTCTGTCTGTGCTTGGCCCTGGGAGGCGTAGAAAAACAAATGAGATGTCTCTAGTCTTCAGAAAGCATATAATCTAATGGGGATCCACTTTCTACCCAATGTAATTCCAAATGAGAAATGTGTGCTCAGCAAAGTACATGGAGAGTGCCAAGAATGAAAGAATCCCTTCTGGTTGAGGTGATGAGGAAAGCGTTATTTAGGGAGGAGGAAACATTGGAGCAAGACCTTTCAGCCAGAATGATTTCTGGAGTCGGAGAATGGACGATATTCCAAGATCTGTGGAATAGTGTGGACAAAGGCAAAGATAGAGGTGTTTGCCACTCCCATTGCTATCACTTTTCAGTTTCTCACACTAGCTCTCAGGTAGGGAGTAAGAAGATTTTCCCCATTTTTTCAGAGAAGGAAACCAAGTCAAAGAGGTGGAGTGACTTGCCGGGGCGGGGCGGGGGGCACAAAACAAGTGCCAAGAATGGAATTTGGACCCAGGGCTTCTGGACTCCAAGGTTGATATTCTCTTCAGTGTACCCCAATGCCTTTTTATAAGCTTATAGAACCTGGAGCTGTAAGAGACTTCAAATATAATCTAGTGCAACATCCTCTTTGTACAGATGGGGAAACAGGTCCAGAGGGAGTCGTTGGCTTGGCTAAGGTCCAACTGGTAATAAAAGTAGTAGGACCAGGATTCTAACCCAAGTCTGCCGACTCTAAATCCAGTTATCTTTGTGCTTTGAGAAATGGTAAACAAGCCAGTTTGACTCATTTACTTCAACTAAGGGCAGCTGGGTGGCACAGTGAATAAGGTGCTGAGCCCGAAGTCAGGAAGACACTTCTTCCTAAGCTCAAATTTGGCCTCAGACACCTAAAGCTGTGTGAACCAGGGTCCCTTTACCTCGCTCACCTCAGTTTCCTCATCCCTCAAACAAACTGGAGAAGGAAATGGCAAGCCACTACAGTGTCTTTGCCAAGAAAACACCAAATGGGGTCACAGAGAGTGGGACATGACTGAAACAACTCGACAACTTCAATTAACCAGTATAACTATAACCTATTCTACCCTCGAGTTTAGAGTGCAAAAGAAATATGGATAAGCCAGTGGTCAGAGGGTTTACATACACAAATTCACGGAAGTTTTAATTAAAACAAACATGAGAGGAACACATTTTGATGAGGCTGTTCTATTTCTATGCTAATGACTTTTGCTGCTGATACGATAACTTCTTTAAAGTTGTGTTTAAATATGATTTTTAAAATTGTATTTTGTATGTAACATTCACAATAAATGTAAACATGATCAAAACAAACATAAGCTCTATCAGCTAAAAGTCTCAGATTTAAGTCATTTTCATCTTTGTTAAATTGGCAGAAAGTACCTTTTTTAACAAAATAAAAACTGCAACCCATTAGGAGTGTACTATCTAAAAGGTTTGGATTTTCAAAATATGAATTTAAAAACATCTTTAAAAGGAAATTATCTTTTGTTTTACATCACCTTCATTTCTAAATATCCCTTCCCCACCTAGTGGTCCATTCTTGATTTAAAAAAATACAAAAGAGAAAACAAATGGTTTAGCAAAATTAATCAACAAATCAACTACATCTAACAGTATGTGCAGTGTTCTCTTCCTGTAGTTCCCTCCTCTACAAAGAAGAAGCCAGGTGCATTTTTTTCATTTATTCTCTCTGGCCAAATTTGGTCATTATCATCACCTAACGTTCAGTCTCCATTTTTTTATTCTTTGCATCAAGATCGCAAGGTGGCATCCTCAATGGAATAAGTATTTATTAGGCACTTAATATGTGCTGGGTATATAAGGAAGGGCAATGAACAGTCCCTGCTTTAAAAAATTCTCACAGTCTAATGGAGGAAACTATGCAAACAACTATTTACAAACAAGATAGACACAGGATAAATTGGAAATAAATCACAGAGGGAAGGCCCTGAGATTGGAGAAGGCTTGTGGCAGAAGAAGGACTTTAGCTGAAGGAAACCAGCGAAGCTATAGAACATGAGATGGAGGAGGGAGGATGAGTATTCCAGGCATGGGTAGTGGCCAGGAAAAATGGCTGAAGGTGAGAGTTGGAATATTAGGTGAAAGGAATGTGAGGAAAGCGATTATCAGGATGGGGACCAAACAGCCTTGGAGAACACTTACTTTAAGGGTCTAATACAGGTCTCAGAGAGGTAGGCTGAATTCAAGGAGAAAGCAGTATCCTGGAAAGCAGGAGCAGAGGATCAAGGATAGTCAGAGGATGAGACTTAACTAGGCCATTTGATGGGTGTTAGGGAAAGAGGTAGGAGACTGGTCTAAGAATCAGAAAGAATCGTCTTGGTTTGGCTGCTCCTTGGCTTTGCAATGTTAGGTTTTCCTCATTTATAAAATAAAGGAGTAGACTGCCTGATTGTCCAGATGCCTCTCATCCCCATGTATTTGTGTGTAGTTGGCAACGTCGTAATCTTGGAGTGGCCTTTCCGTGGAGCCCGGAGAATAAAAGCAGATCTCTAGAGATTGAGGCATGAATGGATGGTAAGCAAATAAAGGGAGTGATTTAGATTTTTTTTTTTAGAAGTTTGGTAGAAAAAGAAAGAAGGACAGTGGCATTTGAGATATCTGAGGTGGGGAGGGAGATGAAGGGGTGTGGGTATGAGTAAACTGAAGATAACCAGAGACATAGATAGGTCTCCAGCTAGAGGATATGGAACCAATGGAGAAACTGAATTAGGACAAAAAGGATGAATTTAATGTGAAATCAAAGTTTTTTAAGAAGTAAGGGGATAGAATGGAGAAATAATTGGGGATGGAAGGAGGGACTTCTCCTTTCTTCTAAGAGAGGGACAGGAGCATAGACAAAGGTAGAGGTTTGGGGATCTGGGGAGTTCACATTTGGTGGGCTGATTGCAGTAAAAGAGGAAGGGAAAGTTAATCTGCTAAGATTGAAGAAAGGTTCTAGATTGAACTTAGTTGAAATCTTGGTGGTAGTGTTTTTGTTTTATTTTGTTTGTAATTGGTGAATTATTGATTCATAGCGGTGATTTTGACTACTTTTTTTTAGAAGTTTGGCAGTGAAAGGGAGAAGAGAAATGGGATGGCAGATTTTGGATTGAATGTTGGAAAATTAACTCTTATAATTAGATTTTTCAGTTTTTATTTCTGACAATTGATTCTTCTAATGTACCATGATGTATCCTAGTGTAAAATGAATTAGTACTAGTGAATGAATGAAAAAAATTGTGTAATGTAGTCATTGGAGGTATTGTAAGAAAATAAATGATATCGGTGATAACTTTTTGTTCTTAGGCATGTCAAGAGAATATCTGGGCCAATTGAACATAGATCTTTTAATGAGATTGAGTCTTTGGCTGGTACTGTTGGGCCTTCTCTTTGTAGTTCTGCATGGAGGGTTGTGGTTTAATCTTATTCTTTCTTTTTGGTGGCTTTTTGCTGCCACCATCACCACCCCTTTGTAAGCCTGTCAGTTTGATACTTAAGAGATAAAACTTATATTCATGATACTAACTTCTTGTCTTTTTTCCCAACATTCCATACCTTTCTTCCTTAGTACACATCTTAATAATACTAGCTTACATCTCTTGAGTGCTTTATACTGTTCAAAGCACCTGGATGTATATTATCTCATTTGATCGGCAGAACAGTGTAATATGAGGTCTGGAAAGTTTGGGCTCATTAGTCCCATTGACAAAAGAGGTGATGGGACTATCCAGGGTCACTACTAAGTAGAGGTAGAGCTGAGACTTGAACCTAGGTCACTTGTCTTAGTACCACCTTTAGATATGGCATCTGACATATTAAATATATTCTGTTTGACCTAATTACCTGAAATAGTCCTTGTCATGTAAGGTCTCATTTTAGGTTCACCAGCCACTATTAATGTGACTTCTGCCTTTGTATTTGCTAGTTTAAATTTAAAAATTCTAAATGCATTATGCTCTGTGAGTGCCAAAGGAGGGGAACAGAGGTATAGATTATACAAAAGGCGTTTATTTAGCTTTGGAATATATTTTGTACTCATTTAACTGATCAAAAATTACTTAAATAACAAAACTACACTGTGAAGATTTATTCTAGAAGTTTATAAGTGGTCTAGCTTTCCTTGTCTGTATCTTCCCTACCCCTAACATAGAAGTACACTCACAAAGTTACCTTAGATCACAGAGTAGAGGTGGATTTCCCTAACTCTTTCAGGATCACTCAATCCAGATTGAGGAGATGGAGAGAAGGTGATACTATCAAACAAACTGAAAACTAGAGTTCCCGTACAAGTCTTTCCAAAAAAGGAGAACGTTTCTGGATTTTACAGAAGAAAATTCACTCAGAATAATACTGCTTCACCTCAATTTCTGGAGCCCAAACTAGGGCAAGGTCAGGAGACCTGATCTGGTTTTAAATCATAACCATGCCTACAAGGACCTTGGGAGACTGGATGTTTTGGGAATTTTAGCCTGGTATCCAGGAACTTTAAAAAAATTGGTAACTATTTCTATTATAATTGGTTGCCCTTATAATTCTGTATATTCAAAAAACATTCCGAGAAGAGTCCACAAGCTTTGCCCGACTGCCCAAGAGGGTCCATGACATAAAAAACATTCCAAACCCCTATAGAGTGTGGTTCGTTCTGAGCCTGCCTTACTTAAGATGCTTACCTCTGAAATTCCCTCTCTTAATAAGATCATCTATAATGGTAGGGTTTAACTTTATTGCTGAATGGTTCTCTCCTTCCTCTAATTCACTTCTAGGAAAACTTGACTATGATATGCAAGCATCAAATTGTTATTTTGGTTAATCTCTTTGTGTAGTTTTGTCTTTATTGTGTGCCAGTCCCACTTTTAGAAGGTGTTTACTACCAGTTTAAAACAATGACATTTATCCAGTTGGCTGTTTTAGGAATTAACTCAGATAATAATAATATATTTAACACATTGTAGCAAAATCACGATTATTTTTGGTAATGGGGGACTCTATAGTACTAGCAATCCAATTTTTATTATTTCAAAATTTTTTAAAGCGGCAGCTTAAAACAAATGATATTAATGTTTCTTTAAAAAAAATTACTTTCATTTCCTACTAATTTGTCATGCTCCAATAGACCTTTTCCATGTAACAAGTGTAGTTCAGCGAAACAAATACATGGGCCGTCTCTGAAAGCATCTGCCCTACCTTGGCCCTTTATTAGGCATTCAGCCTCAGTCTTGAAGTCACGGTTTGTCACTGCATTGATTAGATTTTAAAGTCAGTGTTTTCCTTTATGGCCTTACGGTCATCTTGTGAATTGTTCTGTTTTTTCTTATTTTCCTTTGCTACCAGTTCATATAAGTCTCTCACATTTCTTTGAATTCTTTGTATTTTTCATTTCTTATTGTGCAGTTGTATCTCAGTACATTTGGAGATTACAGTTTTTGTGACCATTCCCCACTTGACAGGTCCATCCATACCTTCTTTCCAATTCTGTGCTACTACCCCCAAAAATGCTACCATAGATATGTTTGTATATATCATATAAGACTTTCCTTATCTTTATCTTTGGCCTCCTTGGGGTTATATAGCTAATAAATGTATTACTGCGTCAAAGGGTATGTAGATTTTTAGTGACTTTTTGGATGTCGTTGTACATTGTTCACCAGAGACCAATTTACAACATTACTAGAAACCCTTCCTGTGCTTACATTCCCAAAGCCCTCCTATGTTCACCATGTTTGTCTTTTGTCATCTTTGGCAACTTAATTAATGGCATGTGGTAAAACCTCAGAGTTGTTTTAATTTACATTTCAGTTATTAGTGATTTGTAATTGTTTTTCAAATGTTTGTTAATAGTTTAGACTTTTCCTGTTTGTATTTTTTGGTTATTTTAAAATGGTGCTTGTTATACATTTATGTCAAGTGTTTATGTATCTTAGATAGCAGGCCTTTATGCAGATATTTTTCCCAGTTAATTGCTTCTCTTTTCAGTTTGGCCGTGTTGATTTTGTTAATACAAAACCTTTTCAATTTTATGTAATTAAAATTTTCTCTTTTATCTCTTTTGATCATTTTTATTCCTAGTTTAGTTAAGTATTCTGTCCCTTGTCATAGTCATGTAATATGTGTGCTTCCATTCTCATTTAGTTTTTAAATGATTGTGACCTTTTCTATTTAGATCAGGTATCCATTTGAACCTTACTATGGTGTGTGTTGCTAAATGTGGTGGGTCTAAGTTCTGCCAGAGTACTTACCAGTTTTTGTCTTAACAGGGAGGCTATACCCCAGTACTTGGTGGTCTTGAGTTTACTGATGGTTGCTGTGTTTGGTTGTTTCTGGGTCTCCCTTTTCTTCTCTATTCTATTTATCAACCCTTTTGTTTTTTCAATTTGTATTGGTTTTTATAATTTCTGCTGTATAGATTATTTTGTAATCTGGTAATGCTAGGCCCCTTTCATTCTTACTTTAAAAATGTTTCTCTTGAGATTCTTTATTTTTTCTTTCCCTATCCAAATTATGTTATTTGACTAATTCTATAAAGTGATCTCTTGGTTAAATCTTTAAGTACTGTTGTTATTTTGATTTTATTGACATGGCTCAGCTATGAACAATTAATGTTCCTCCAACTATTTAAGACTTCCTTTATTTCTGTAGAGTGTTTTTATGGAAAATTTTGAGTACATCTTAGTAGATTCACTCTCAGATATTTTATGCATGTTGAGTTTTTCTATTTCCTCATTCTGAGTTTTGTTTGTTGTCTATAGACAGGTGATTTTCCTGTTCTTCTTTTGAAGTTAGTAATTGTTTCACTTAATTTTCATTGAACTTCTAATTCTCTAAATCATCGTATAATCTCTATAGAGAGATATGCAGTCAATCTTGAACTTTCACGGATATAACATTCCTGGAAAACTGCATGAAAGTAGAACATGCAAATGTGGATATGTTGTACCTGTGTGAAATAGGGGTTTGGTTCCTGTGACCACCCAAAACTGCAATCTTTCAGTAGAGATTGTTGAAAATACACTTTTCTGAATACAATTCTTAAAACAAAACATTAAACCTGATAATACACACTTTTCCTAACCATAAAATAACTCATAAAAGGAAGTACACAAAATAAAATTGATAACAAATAAAACATTTTTGCTAGTAATTCACTAGAATTCTGTGACTTGATGCTAAAATCTCAACAAAAAAACATTTATTTCAGATAGTATTCACTTTTCATAATACATGAAATCTGCTGCCCCATAAATACTGTGCAGCAAATAAAATTCTTAAAACTAAAACTTTTTTAATCTGAATCTTACCTACTACTGTGTCAGATGACAGTATGAGGGTGTTATACTATATACTATACTGCTGTAATATAAACTTCTGTACCTTGGTTGTCCTCTGAAAACTAAGGGGGAGGGCACTGGGACCTTAATCGCTGCTGCTGAAACACTCCAGGCCAGCCTCAACATTACTTCTGACAGTCTGTCCTTCATGGGCTGGTGGATGGCATTGGAGATTGTAAAGGATACACTGACTTGAAATAATCTATCAGCAAGGTCAGCTTTGTGGCCTGTTTGAGATTCTTGGAGTTTGAGAGCATAGCACAGGTGAGTTGTCATTTGACCTTGAGGCTGTTGATGCTTTGATGTCTCTTGCCAGCTGGTCATTAGGCCAACAGCTACTGTAAACATTCCAGCATGAATAACACCTTTATTTTCTCACTCAGCCACATTATTGACTTTGCACACTTGGGCTTAGAGCCCAAAGGACTTGCACCATACTTTGGGGACATAATTGCAGCAGAAAACTTGAGTTTTAAAGGCATACAGTGAAAATATGTAATGAATAACTTGGGAGTTCTTTACAGTGGTAGGTGAAAAAGACCAGTGAAGCACCCAATGAGATATCAGATGCTCCACATATTTGTAGGCACCATGCCTTTCAGTTTTTTCTCTACTGTATGTAGCTACAAATGTGTGAGATTGCCAATATGGAAATGAATAAAATCATGTAAATCCTTGAAGTTGCTGAAAGTTAAATGCACAAATGTGGAGGATTGACTAATTTTTCCTCCGTTGCTTGTCCTTATTTCCTCAATTTGTTTTTCTCCTGTCACTGCTAGAGTGAGCATTTCTAAAACTTTATTAAAGGATAAAAATGAATCCTTGCTTTAAATCGTTTTTGCTGGAAATGTTTCCAGTTTTTGTTTTTATACTTTAGTGTTTGTATATGACCACTGATTTTGTTAAGTTCATGAACAAAAACATTCCTTTTTTTAAAAAAAGACTTCTAGTATTTTTTCATGCAGATAATGCTGGCTCTTGGTTTAGATAGATAATATTTACCATATTAAGGAATGGTCAACTGATTCCTGTTCTACTTAGTATTTTTAATATAAATGAGTACTATAATTTGTTAAAGGCGTGTTCTATGTCTTTGATATAATTTCGTGATTTTTTAAAAAATTGTTTTATTTATATTGTCTGTTATGTTTATAGTTTTCATAATGCCAAATCATGTGTGCATTCCTGATTGATAATAATTCCAATCCAGCCATAGAGAGTAATCTTTTTGCTGTAACCTCAAGGAGATAGCAGAGTACAGTGAAAAAAAGCTTTGTCTCTTGAGTCAGAGGAACTCAGTTCAAATGCCACCTCTGACGCTACCTTTGTAACTGTGGACAAGTCACTAGCTGTGTGACTGTGGGCAAATCACTTAATCTCTCCCTCAATTTGTACAACTGTAAAATGGGAATAATGATATCATCTACTTCAGAGGGTTGTGAAGGATCCAATTGGATATTTTTAAGTTGTTCGCAAACCCCTTTGCAAAAATGAAGGGGTTGGCCTAGCTGACCTTTAGGGTGCCTCCCAGTTCTGGAGTCCAGAGCCTGTGCATAAATATATTCAGAAGTGACATTGATGTATAACTGTCTTTCTCTTTTTTCTCCCTAGTTTGGATGGTATTAGTTATTTGCCTATAGAAACAGTTTCCATATTCTTTTTGAGAATCATTTATGTAATATTGGAGCTAATTGTTTTTGAATGATTTATTCATTTCTAAGTCCATCTTAAATTTTTTTTCCTTTGGGAGTTAATTTCTGTTTTGTTCAATTTCTTTTTCTGAAATTGAATTGTTTAAATGATCTATTTTTTGTTCTTTTAATGTGTTAGGGGTTTTTGGTAAACCTTTTCTCATCTTATCTAAGTTTTCAGTTTTGTTGGCAGAATAATTGCGTAATAATTTCTAAAATTTCTTCATTTTTTGTGAATTTCCCTTTCCTCCTTTTAATTTTATTTTAGAAATCCAGTTGTCCTCAGTTTTAAGTCTTAAAAATCAATAACTAATGGTTTCTCTATTAATCTTTTTAAAGGGATAGTTTTTGTTTTTTTTAATTTAGTGGAATATTTTGTTTTTCATGTTATTTACATTCCATCGTTTACTGAAGTTGTTGTCTAGCAGTATGAGCAGTGGAGAGGTTAAAATTTAGTCCTCTGTAGGGCTCAGATTCAAAAAACTCAGATAATCCTCCACACTCTCCCCTTAACCCTTCCCAAATGCAGAGCGACTCGATGAAAGATAGTGTTGCCACTTCTTATTGATAATGTTAGCTGAGCTTGTACTCAAGATTTGTGTTCTCCATCTTGATGATAGTAATTCCATTCTTTTAGGTGACATCTGCATGGATGATGATTAAAATCCACTTTTGTAACTCTGTAATTCAGATAAATGATCATCGTAGATGCTAAAAGGCACAATGTATACTCTTCTTTCTACAGTGTTTATGGGTTTGAGTGATGATTAGAAGAGCCTTTATTAGAATCAGAAATTTGCAACTTGGTTCTGAGGTTGGGTAATATTGATAATTCATTTCTGATTTTATTTTCTGGATTATGTAAATATAGTCAGAATAAAAGATTTCTATACTTATTTTTGAAGGAAATAAGAATGTCATTTACTTTAATGTAAAGTGATAAAATTTATCATTTCTATTTAAGAAATGTATAATCACTTTTGGAGTCATGTTCCAATGCATTATTTGTTATATATTTTTTCATTTGCTATAATTAGCTTTTTTCACAAGGTATTCGACATTGTGTATACATTCCTTAAGGGAGATGTTAATGGTTGTGGTATGTTCTGACAGGGCAGAAAAATAGGAAAGAATTTCGTTGTCTTATTGAGCAGATTGAGAGGTGTAGGTGAACCCTGGGAACATACATGTCTTTGATTTGAAGATGTTCTACCAGAGAGGGAGGGATGTCTGTCTTTCATCATTTCTGAGCTTTGCTAGGGACACTAGAAAGTGGCAGCAGGAATTTGTACTTTTCTACTTTGTAATAAAGGGAAAACGATTCTAATAATGACATGTACTACTATTTAAGATTTCCTAAGCTCTTTCATGACAGTTATTCTGGGAGTAGAAATTAATCTCAGTTTATAGCTGAAGAAACGGAGACTCTGAAAGGTGGTGGACTTACCCATGATAACACAGAGGAAGCGGGATTTGAGTTGGGCACCTTACTCCAAGTCTAGACATTTCACCAGCTACAGTCTGCTGCTTTTCAAAACTTTGTTTGCTTTGTTAGGGAGAATAATTCTTTGTGGCAGGAGTCTTCCTCACTCATGATTATTTTTAAAGCATCATGAAAGTATGACTGGAGTCAATGATAACCTCTCTGTTTGCTGAAGTTGGAATGTAATGTTAGTGTTCTCTGTAGTGTCAGTCTGGTTAAATTCTGTTCTCTAATTAGGGAAAATAAATGATCAGTTTTTGGTTTCTGATCATTGGTCTTCATTATTTGAGGTGCAAGGACTTGTCTTCTTTGGGCTCTCCTGACCCTCTCTCACCTAATAATAGCTTTTATAAGATTAGTGACTTTCATAGATACTTCTGATAACTCTTTATAATAGTCTACTGCTTACATTGTCGTAGAATAACTTTTCCCCCTTTTAAAAAACTCGATATTGTCTGTCTGTCAGATCGGTGTTCAGCTTGGCTTTGTTTAGAGGATACTTTATAATTTTTGGAGAAACGTTGGAATTCTTCCTCTACCTTGAGCCTTTGTAGGTGTTATTCTGGAGAGATCAACTGTAAAAGGCATCATTCTTTTCTTAGGTGAAGGGAATTTTTATCTTTTCTCTCAAGATAACACAGATACTTAATAAATGTATGCTGAATGAGTAAAAGGAGCTCTGTTACTTTGAAAATGTGCATTTAGGTAGATTTTTGGCTTTACATAAGAACAGTAAGCTAAAAGCCAGGTATTCCTGGTGAGAGAGAGCTAGCGGGAAGGTGTCATTACTCTGTAACAGATAAATTTCCTATGATGTATAACCTAGAAAGGATGAAGATCTTAATATCCTTCTGTTGGAGATTTAAGGAGGAAATAAAACATTAAATTCATATTGTTATGCTACATCATTTGCACATAATTGTAAGAGGCTGATTTTGTATTGGAGAGTATAAAATGTGAAGCTGGTCCTTATTATCCCTTATACCAAGAACATGTGAGTCTAGTTTTAGTATAATGTTGAGGCCAGCTTTGTGTGTGTCAAAGGTTTTATTTTAAACTAAATTATCTTATTAATACCTTTTGTTAGTACCTTCATTTCTGAATCTCTGTCTCTCACCACCTCTGCTCAGGGAGCCATCCTTTTTAACAAGGAATAAAGAGGCCAAAAGTAGTTCAGCAAAGCTAAGCAGCTGCCAGCCAAGCTGTCTGTGATAGTCTGCTAAGTGTTGTACCTTCATGCTCTTCCCCCTCTTCCAAGAAAGGAGGGAGGTGCTTTTCTTCATCTTGTCTTCTGGGCCAGGCTTGGTCATTGTAATTGCACAGCATTTATTTGGTTTGGGTTTTCTTCTTCCATTTATATTACAGTAGCCTTGCATTTTCCAGGTTCTATGGTCGTCACTCTCCACCATCTCCTGTGTCCCTAGGCTCTTCTGAATTCTTCCTGTTCTTTTTTTTATTAAGACTTAGTAATATTCCATCACATTCAGGTACCATAATTTGCCTAGCATTTCTATAATTGATGAATACCTCCTTTATTTCCAGTTCTTTGCTGTCACAAAAAGTACTAACATTATTATCTTGGTGATTAATCAAACTTTCTGTCCTTCTTTCCCTGGGGTGTGACCTAGCAGTCAAATGGCTTAAAGACTATGGACATTTTTAGCATTTTCAAAGTTTCTTAGAATTGTTGGAACAATTTACAGTTCTACTAACAGTGTATTAGTGTGTCGTATATTTTCAAATAAAATGTTTCATGAGATCTTCATAAATACCCTGGGCTAATGAGTTGTTGGCATCACAGTCAGCTCTGGCAGTGGGAAGGGCTTTGACAGGACTTTACAGCTCAGCTGCTCCAACTTCTTCATCTTAAAGATGTAAAAATTGAGATTCCACTGCCATTGTGGGGCAGGAGAAAAAAAAAGAATGCTGTATTTGAAATCCGAGGCCTTTGGCTCAAAGTCTGACTGCTTTCTGTGGGATTTTCCTTATTCCGTAGAAGTTGATAATCGCACCTTCTTCACAGTTGTGAAGGTCAAATGAGGTCATGTTTGTAAAAAGCATTTAATGCAGTGCGAGGTGCATAGTTGGTACTTGATAAATGCTAAAATCTACAGGAAGGGTTAGGATGGGTTAGGGTTAGGGTTTAGGGTTAAGGTTAACCTTTCTCATCCTTCTGTTGTTTCTTTCTTGTTTATCCTGTGTATAGCCGGTCTGTATATATTTATCTGCATGATGTGTCTCCCCTTAGATTGTCAGCTTCTTTAGGAGAGGGACTGTCTTTTGCCTCTCTTTGTGTTCCCAGGGCTTACCACCGCCTGGCTTATAGAAGGCATTTAATAAACACTTATTGTCTCCTTGCCTGCTACCTGTCCGATGTGGCCAAGTCACTTTCCCTCTCTGGGCCTCAATTTCCTTGGCTGCAGATTGAACATTTAAGATTTCTTAAAGCTCTATAGGTCTGATCCTACTGGGTTCAAGTGTCTTGCCTGAGGTCACATGGCTTGTAATGACAGGTGAGTTCAGGTTCTGAGTTCAATATTCTTTTCCCTCTATCACACTCATTGTTGCTCCTGTCCCAGCAAAGCTTCTTGATTTTTCACTGATAAGTGATAAGAAATAGTTGGTTGTATGGATGGTGTGGTGATGGCTGATGGAGCACCTGAGTTTTCTTGGTGTTAATTATTAGGCCAAAATTAGGACAGGTGGCAGAGAATTGTTCCATACTTTGTTGCATCTCAGCTTCAGAGGCTTCATTGAGTGCATAATCATCTGCAAACAGAAAATCATGCACCAGCACTCCCTCTACTTTTGTCTTGGCTTGTAGCCTTTTCAGATTGAAGAACTTACCATCAGTACAGTAGTTGATCTTGATGCCGTGTTCATCCTCATTGAAAGCATTTGACAACATGACTGAAAACATCATGCTAAAAGGCATGGGAGCAAGCACACAGCCCTGTTTCACTCCATTGGTGACTGGGAAGGCATGAGAGCATTATCCACTATCCTTGGTTCTCCTTGGTAAATAGGAGGCGATTGGCTGGGGGCCGAGAGGCCCCTTGGACCTTGATGATTTCTTGACAGCAGGATTTTATTACATGCTTTTGGTCTCAAGGGCGAGGGCTTGGTAGGAGAAGATAACCTGTCGGAGAAGGCACCTAGCTGCTAATTTTGCTTTTGCCAAAAGAATGTGGAAGCATTAATAGGGACATATACATTTATCATGTAAACTAAATTAGTAGTTCTTAGGGCATTTTATTTTCCTAACTTTTTTGAAGATTTTATTAATTTACTAGCAACTAATATGAGTGTTTACTGTCTATATCATTGTAATGGGTTTTATGTTAGGGAGGAGGAAAAGTATTGAAAAATATAAGACATGATCCCTGCTCTTAAACTTAAGAGGTCATTGAGAAAAATCACATCAGAAAATTTAAACAACAATGAAAGACTGCATAAGTGGTAAGTGAATTTTAAGATAACTCATGCATTTAGGAGTCCAGAGGAATGAGAAATCACTGTGGACTCTTGTGGTGAGGGAAGGCTTCATGTGGAGTGTCGGGTTTGAGCTGCACCTTGAAAGGTGTGTTGGATTTGACCTGGACATTCCTGGTAAGGGGACTAAATAGGCTGAGCAGCAAAGGGAGTGAAGCAGGCTGGCAGTTCCCCAGAGTTCCATATGCAGACTGAGGTAGACACACACCAAGGCAATTCTCCAAGGCTCTGAGTTCTTGCAGACCTGCATGGGGAGAGGGAATGTTCATCTTGAGGAGCTCCTGAGAGAAAGGGAAAGCCTTCTCCAGACCTGTTCATCCAGAGGCCGGATGAAACCCTGGGAGAGAGAACAAGGAAGGTACTATTGTTCCTTGAAGGAAGTTACAGACCCAGCTAATACTGGGTACAAAGTAAAACAGGACACAGGAGAGGCAGAAACAGAATATTTGCTCAGCAGGACCACAGAAGGAAAAGCTCCTCAGTGACTTTGGGGATCAGGGAAAATTTGGCATAGGGGTAGGGCTCTTCATGTAGGCTCCATGGAAAGTCAGGCAGTAAGTATTTCTTAAGAACCTACTGTGTGGGGGGCAGAATCCAATAGGAGACAGACTGTGGCAGATTCACAGCCCAGGACAGACTGGAAAGTTGATGGGAAGGATCTGTTGCGTGGGGCTAGAGGAGCACACAGTGCACAAGCTGCACCAGTGGGTCCTCTCTGTGGCAGGGCCGAGCAGGAAACCCCGGGCCGTCTGAGGTAGCAGCCGCACTGCGGAATCTCAGGCATATCAACCCAGGATGGGAGTTCAGTGGAGCTGAGCAAGTGAGAGCCCAGAACCCCAGGTATCTGCAGCGGCTGTTCCTGAGACTATCAGCCTGCAGATTAAATGTCTATTAGTCACCTACTTGAACTTCCCAGAGCCACAATGGTGAAGTGATTGATAAATGCTCTACCCCTCCCCTTGTTGACCTTGAAAGACCCATAAAATATTTCCCCAGGAAAAATCCTGGAACAACGGGATCAGCAGAAGGGGCAAACAGTCTCTTAGCCTATGAGGCTAGAAAAATCGCAAAGGGGGATCCCTCTTGCTGTGGCTGAAGGGGACCAGTGCAGGACCAGAGCTGTCCCAGACAGCCCCACCTCAGACTTGACAATATCTTCCAAGAAATCATCAAGGAAAACTGCCCAGAAGTCCTAGATGCAGGGGGCAAAATAGTCATCAAAACAATCCACTGTTCACCCTGAAAGGGATCCCAAACTAAAAACACTAAGGAATATCGTTGCCAAATTCCAGAACTATCAAGTGAAGGAGAAAATACTACAGGCAGCCAGAAAGACACCATTCAAATATTGAGGAGCTACAGTCAGGATCACACAGGACCTTGCAACTTCTACATTAAAAGATCAAAGGAACTGGAATATGATATTCCATAAAGCAAAGGAGCTGGGGCTACAACCAAGGATCAATTACACTGCAAAGTTGAGCATAACATTTCAGGCAAGGAGATGGACATTCGATGCAATAAGAGATTTTCAGACCTTCCTGATGAAAAGACCAGAACTCAGTAGAAAATTCGATCTTCAAACTTGTCTCAAGAGAGGCATAAAAAGGTAAACGGAGGGAGGGGGGAGATAAACTTGTTATTCAGTGTGAACAGACTGTTTACATCCCTGTAAGGGAAGATGATATTTGTTAATCTTGAGAATTGTATATTTATCATGATATATAAAAGGGATATAGATAGAGGGAGCATACATAAAGTAAATGATGTGATGATAAAAATGTGACTTAAAGGTGCTAAGGGATTGTAATGGAAGATGTGGAAAAGAGGAGGCAGAAAATGGTAAATTACATCACAGAACAAGGCACAAAAATATATTACAATAGTTGGAAAGACAGGAGGGAGATGAGCACTGTTTGAGAGTTACTCTCATCTGATTGGATTCAAGGAAGGAACAACAAACTCAGTTTAGTGTAGAAATCTAACTAGCTCTATAAGCAGTAGGAGGGGAAGGGGGAAGGAAAAGAGAGGGGAGGCTAAAAGGGAGGGAAGAAGTAGTAATGCAAAAGGGGCATAAAAGGGAGGGGGGCTGGAAGAAGGAAGGGAAGACCGAGGGAGGCGGTGGTCAAAAATTAGAACTGTTGTGGAGGGGAAGGGAGAAGGGAGAACTGAAAGCATAAATGGGGGGAAAGACATAGATAGTAATCATAACTGTGAATGTGAATGGGATCAGCTCTCCCATAAAATGGAGACGGATAGCAGAATGGATTAAAAACCATAATCCAACAATATGTTGTTTACAAGAAACACATTTGAAATGGGGGGAGGGGGCAGATACACACAGGATAAAGGTAAAAGGTTGGAGCAGAATATATTGTGCTTCAGCTGATGTAAAAAAAAGCAGGGGTAGCAATCCTAATCTCAGACAAAACAAAAGCAGAAATAGATCTAATCAAAAGAGAAAAGGAAGAAAACTATATCCTGCTAAAAGGCACCATAGACAATGAACCCATAGACAATGAACTATGTACTCCAAGTAGTATAGCATCCAGATTCTTAGAGGAGAAGTTAAGCGACTTACAGGAAGAAATAGAGAGCAAAACTGTACTAGTGGGGGACCTCAACCTCTCCTTCTCTGAACTTCATAAATCTGACCTCAAAATAAACAAGAAAGAAATTAAGGAGGTGAATAAAACTCTCGATAAGGTAGATATGATAGATGTCTAGAGGAAATTGAATGGGGATAGAAAGGAGTATACCTTTTTCTCAGTGGTACATGGCACATATACAAAAATTGACCATGTATTAGGGCATAAAACCCTCACAGTCCAGTGCAGAAAGGCAGAGAGAGTCAATGCATCCTTCTCAGATCATAATGCAATAAAAGGTATATGTAACCAAAGGCCATGAAAAGATAGACCAAAAATAAATTGGAAACTAAATAATCTAATCCTAAAGAAGGAATGGGTTAAACAACAAATCATAGAAACAATCAGCAACTTCATTCAAGAGAATGACAATAATGAGACAACCTACCAAATCTTATGGGATACTGCAAAAGCAGTTCTTAGGGGAAGTTTTATATCTTTGAATGCCTACATGAATAAAATAGAGAAAGAGGAGATCGATGAATTGGGCATGCAGCTTAAAAAGCTTGGAAAGGAACAAATTGAAAATTCCCAAGTAAATACCAAATTAGAAATACTGAAAACCAAAGGAGAGATTAATAAAATTGAAATTAAGAAAACTATTGAACTAGTAAATAAAACTAAGAGTTGGTTTTTATGAAAAAACCAATAAAATTGATAAACCTTTGGTCAATTTGATTTAAAAAAAGGAAGAAGAAAACCAAATTCCCAATATCAAAATTGAAAAGGGTGAATTAACCTCCAAATGAGGAAGAAATTAAAATAATAATTAAAAATTACTTTGCCCAACAGTATGCCCATAAATTTGACAGTCTAAATGAGATGGATGATTATTTCAAAAAATACAGATTGCCCAGATTAACAGAAGAGGAAGTTGAAGACTTAAATAATCCCATCTCAGAAAAAGAAATTGAACAAGCCATCAATGAACTCCCTAGGAAAAAATCTCCAGGGCCAGATGGATTTACAAGTGAATTCTATCAAACATTTAATTCCAATATTCCAAACAGTTAATTCTAATACTATATAGACTACTTGGGAAAATTGGGGAAGAAGGAGTCCTACCAAATTATTTTTTTAATACAAATATAGTTCTGATAGCTAAACCAGGAAGAGCCAAAACAGAGAAAGAAAATTATAGACCAGTTTCTCTAATGAATATAGATGCAAAAGTTTTAAATAAAATATTAGCAAAAAGAATACAGGATATTATCATGAGAATAATACATTATGATCAGGATTTATTGCCAGGAATTCAGAGCTGGTTCAATATTAGGAAAACTGTTAGCATTATTGATCATATCAGCAGCAAAACTAACAGAAACCTCATGATTATCTCAATAGATAATAGAAAAAACTTTTGTCAAAATACAACACCCATTCCTATTGAAAACACTGGAGAACATAGGAATAAATGAAACTTTCCATAAAATAATGATCAGTATCTACCTAAAACCTTCAGCAAACATCATATGCAATGTGGATAAGCTGGATGCATTTCCAGTAAGACCAGGGGTGAAACAAGAATGTCCATCACCACTGTTATTCAGTATGGTACTAGGAATGTTAGCTGTAGCAATAAGAGAAGAAAAAGAAATTGAAGGAATAGAATAGACAAAGAAGAAACTAAGTTATCACTCTTTGCAGATGATATGATAATATACTTAGAGAATCTCAGAGAATCAAGTAAAAAAGTACTTGAAATAATGAACAACTTTGGCAAAGTTGCAGGTTACAGAATAAACTCACATAAATCATCTGCATTTCTATATATTTCTAACAAAGCCTGGCAGCAAGAGATAGAGAAATCCCATTTAAAGCTACTATAAAATATCTGGGAGTCTACCTGCCAGAACAAACCCAGAGACTATATGAACACAATCACAAAACACTTTTTGCACAAATAAAGTCAGATCTAAGGAAGTGGAAAAACATCAGTTGCTCTTGGGTAGACTGAACTAATATAATAAAAATAACAATTCTACCTAAATTAATTTACTTATTCACTGCCATACCAATCAAATTACCAGATAATTATTTTCTAGAGCTAGAAAAAATAATATCATAATTCATCTGGAAGAACAAAAGGTCCAAAATATCAATGGAACTGTTGAAAAGAAATGCTAGGGAAGGTGGCCTAACCCTACCAGATCTCAAATTGTATGATAAAGCAGCAGTTATCAAAACCACTTGATACTGGCTAAGAAACAGAGGGATAAACCAGTGGAATAGGTTTGGTACTCAAGACACAGTAGTCAATGAATATAGCAATGAACTGTTTGAAAAACCCAAGGACCGCAGCTTCTGGGATAAGAACTCACTGTTTGACAAAAACTACTAGGAAAACTAGAAAATAGTGTGGTGGAAACTGGACATAGACCAATGCCTGACACTGTACCCAAGAGTAAAATCCATATGGGTACATGATCTAGGTATAAAGATTGATACTATAAACAAATCAGTGGAGCAAGGAATAGTATATTTGTAAGATTTATGGAGAATGGCGGAATTTTTGACTAACGGAGATAGAAAACATTATGAAGTGCAAAATGGATAATTTTTATTACATTAAATTGAAGAGTTTTTGCACAAACAAACCTAATGCAACCAAGATTAGGAGGGAAGCAGAAAACTGGGAAAGAATTTTTTGCAACTAGTGTCCGTGATAAAGGCCACATTTCTAAAATATACAGAGAACTGATTCAAATGTACAAGAATACAGGTCATTCCCCAATTGCTCAATGGTTAAGGGACATGAACAGGCAGTTTTCAGAGGAAGAAAATAAAACTATCTATAGTCACATGAAAAAATGCTCTAAATCACTGTTGATTAGAGAGATACAAATCAAAAGAACTCTCAAGTACCACATGACACCTATCAGATTGGTTAACATGACAAAACAGGAAGATGATAAATGTTGGATAAGATGTGGTAGAGTTGGAACACTAATTCATTGGTGGTGGAGCTGTGAGTTGATGCAACCATTCTAGATAGCAATTTGGAACTATGCCCAAAGGGGTACAAAAATGTGCAGATCGTTTGACCCAGCAATATCCCCTCTAGGACTGTATCCCAAAGAGATCACAAAAATGGGAAAGGGTCCCACATGTACAAAAATATTTGAAGCTTCTCTCTTTGTGGTGGCCAAGACCTGGAAATCAAGGGGATGCCCATCAACTGAATAATGCCTGAACAAGTTGTGGTATATGAATGTAATGGAATACTATTGTGCTATAAGAAATGATGAATAGGAAGACTTCACAGAGGCCTGGAAGGACTTATATGAACTGATTCTGAGTGAAAAGAGCAGAGCCAGGAGAACTTTGTACACAGCAACAACCACAGTGTGGGAGGAATTATTCTGGTAGATTTGGAACTTCATTGCAGTGCAAGTACTTAAAAAATTCCCAGTGGACTTCTGAGGCAAAACACCTTGCATATCCAAAGAAAGAACTATGCAATTGGATCGCAGAATGAAGCAGACCATTTTTCTTTTGTGTTATGTTTTGTTTTATGGGTTCTCCCGTTCATTTTAATTCTTCTATTCAACATGACTATAGTGAAATTTTATTTAATAGGAATCCATTCATATATGTAGAACCTATATAAGATTGCAAGCCTTCTCTGGGAGGGAGAAAGGAGGGAGAGGAAGGGCAAAAAAAAAAATCTAAGATATATATAAAAGTGATTATAGAACACTGAAGACAAAATAATAATTTAGAAAAAGAACTTACTGTGTGCTGTTTATACAGATACTAGCCTAAAGAAATTTTGTCCCTGTCCTCAGAGAGCTTATTTACATTCTAATGAGTGAAGAAAATACATAGCTGGACTCTGCAGAGAGGTTTCTTGGTAGAGAAAGTCTGGAGAGTAATGGAGAACAGAGGGAGAGGCTGCACAGGCTCAGGGTACTGCCAGTGTGCAAGCTTCTGGGCAGGACTGAGTGTCCAGGGGTAAGATGATTCTGGGGCACGGTAAAAAAAAGAGTCTGGAGGGCAGCCTAGATTTCAGGGGGTTGTGAACTAATAAGTTGAGCTTCTGAGTACTGTCTGATTGCTAGTGATATTATGCCCCAAAACCTTTTTGGGAGACTAGGGCCCCCTTTATGGATTTCTTTTTAGAAAGGATTCTTATACATTCTCAGTGGCAATTGGTCTTTGGTTTTTTTGGGTGGATTTGAATTTTGTGAATAGACAGAAGTTTCAAGGTCAGTAAAAGAAACTGAGTGTAATATTTAATATTGGCTGTTGTTTTTTAAAGCTGTGACTGACATAATAATACATCCAGGTGTCGGTTTTGTCTCTGGGAGAAGTGGGAGATTGGATGCTTTTGTCTAATGAGGCTGTCCTTGCTAAGCTTTTAGAATGGAGCTTAGAAGGCTCTTTACCCTGACTTGAGAATGTTCTCTTAGATTTCCATGAATGTAGATTAAGGTTCTGCATAGATTGCTTGTTGAAGCCACAGGTGGCCCTTGGCGTTCAGTGAGGCCTACATGACCTCTGCAGCCAGTCCTATCCAATTCTGTACTTGTACAGAATTTCTTTTACCTAAATGCAGAACTTTGTTCATCTTGTTGGTTTAGTCCAACCCAGCTTGTTGGTCATTTAGATATTATTTCCAGATTTGTGTTGTCTGAATATTAAATCAACATGACTTTTATGTTTTCAGTGCCAAATTTTTGATGAAAATGTTGCCCAGTAAGGGCTAAGAAAAGGAGTAGCAAAGACAGGCATGTGAATATTGATGGAGCTGTGACTTGCTCTAACTTTTTGGGATGAGTCTGGAAGTATGCATTAAATATGACTATAATGGCGATACCCTTTAATCCAGAGAGCCTGCTGCTCAGTCAGTTATCCTGAGGAGTTCACACAGAAAGAAAGGTCTCATGTATATGAAAATATCAATAGCAGCAATTTTTATTGTAGCAAAGAATTGTTAAGAAAGTAGTTGCCCATAGTTGAGGAAATGGCTGTGGTCTGTGAACATAATGGAATATTACTGTGCCCCCCCAAATGAATATGAAGAATTCTGAGAAGCTTGAGAAGACTTCTGAATTAATGCAGAGTAAAGTCAACAGAACCAGGAAAACAATGTACATGGTGACTAGTGTAGTGTAAATGGCAGGAACAAAACCCTCCAAACTGAACACTATGAATGATCATAACCAAGCTTGGTCCCCTGAAAAGAGATGAGCAAATGCACCTCACTTCCTTCACTGCAAAGGGGGGTGACTTTGAGTATGGAACATTCCATTGGCTGTTAGATTTAATTGACCCATTTGTTGTTTTGCTAAACTATTTTCTTTTTCTTTGTTAGAAGGCATGGATTACTGGGCAGAGGTAGAAGTATATTTGGAAATGAAGATTATATAAAAACATAAAAATGTGAAAAGGGGTGCTTAGGGACCCCGAAGCTTGACACATACTAAGTTCTTAAAAAATATTTGCTGACGACTCTCCATGGAGGCTAGGTGAAGAGCCCTGACTTCATGTCTAGTCCCAGGCCTATTACTGTAGCAAACTTTCTCCCATCCCCAAAGCTGCTAAGGAATTTTCCCTTCAGTGCTCACACTGAGCATTTTGTTTCTACCTCTCCTGGGTCTTGTTTCACTTTGCCTCACAGTATTGGTTGGTGTCTGTAACTCCTTTCCAGGCAGACTGTGTGTTGGGAGCACACATTTGTGACCTCAGTGCCTTTCGGGGGGGGGGTGGGGGTGGGGAGAGAGAGAGAGAGAGAGAGAGAAAGAGAGAGAGAAAGAGAGAGAGAGAGAGTGAGACAGGGAGAGGGGAAAGGCAGAGAGGGAGAGAGAGTATGTGTGTGTATCCAGATATATACGTATAGGAATGTGTGTATCTGTCTCTGGTTTTTCTATTAAGTCTCAGATCAGATGTTTTTTTGTTTGTTTTTTTTAATGCCCAGTAATCCAGATAGGCTAAGTGCTTATTGAAATGAAGTGATATGTTGTAAATTGATCCATGAGCTTAAGTTTCTTTTGGAAACTAGAACTATATGTTCTTATCTATTTATTGACAGATTCCACAGTGGATGTGTACCTTGATTTACATCTTTTTAAGTTGATTATTTTTTTTTGCTCTAGAGAATGTTTTAAAAAAATTTGAAAACAATAGGCAGATCCTTAAGTAATGCTGAGGGGCTTTTCTCTATAGCTGAAGTTATTACTGAATCATTTTGAGGGGCTTGGAATTCTTCCCCTGAGCTTGTTTGCTTTTTTTTGATCACGTTCTTTTGATCTTCTGGCATAACTGTTTTGCTTGGATGTTTAGGCCACAAGAATCTGTTGCATGGATGGGTTAGGTTAACTGCTGTATCACATTGGGGACACTGTTCTTTTGGAGTAAACTGACTGACTCTTAAGTGCAAGTACATGAAGTCATAATAATAATCTCAGGTACTCCTGAGGTCATGTGGTATATATAAAAGCAGCCAGAAGCCTTGTCAGCGTCCTGGTTACTTTTGTGGCTGATGTATGTTATGGAAGGTTAGAATTTAGGGTTAAAGTTTGTGGTTTAAGTGAAAAGACAACTTGGAATAAGAGTGACCTGCTTGTGTGACTCTGGGTAAGTCACTTAACTTCTTGGAGTCTCAGTTTCCTCATCTGTAAAATATGGATCAGATACCTGTAGTATCTACTTTATAGGATAGTTGTGGGGATCCAAGGAGATGAGATTTGTGAAAGTCTTTGGTTAACTCTTGGGAGATACGTGGGTTTCACTTGTCTTTGTTAGTATGGTAGCCTTCTTCTCTAGAGTAGACATTTAGCTCTTCGTGACTGAAATGGAGCAGAACTTGATCTGCTGGAAGTTCTCTGTATTTGACAAATCTGAATCCAGAGCCGAGTCACTTTAATTCTACTTTCTGTTCTACCTTTTCACCGCATCGGACTAGGAGAATCATACAGTCAGCATTTATTAAGTTCTGCTGTGTACCAGGCACTGGTGCCTTCAAGGAGCTTACATTTTAGTGGTGGAAAATAACATGTACCTAGAATATTGAATGAAAAGTGTATATGAAGTCATTCCTCCAAGACTATACTCTACTCCATGCTTCCTCAACTTGGACTGTCACCTCCATGCACTTTGTTTCTGTGTCCCTTGGCTGTGATAGGTCAGTTTTTGCCTTAGGCTTCCAGGCCAACACTGACCCAAAATTGCGCTGCTCCCTCGTATGTGTCCTTTTCTCCCTTTTCTGCTCTCCTAAGGTATTTTCTTCCCTTATTAGAATGTAATTTTTTTGATGGCAAGGACTGTCTTGTTTGCTTGTGTTTGCATGTTTGCCTCTCCTAGCACCTAGAACAGTGCTCAGCATATAATAAGTATTTAATAAATGTGCCCATCAGAGAGTGCTCGGACTCTCTCTTTCCCTCCCTCCCCCTCTCTCCCTCTGTCTGTCTGTCTGTCTGTCTTTCTGTTTCTCTTCACTCCCTCCCCCCAACCTGGAGAGATCAGCCAAAACCTTATGTAGGAAACCAGGGAATTCATGAGACAGAAGTGGGGGGAACTGAGAAAAGAATACTGATGTTAGCCCACATTTAGAAATTGCTTTCCAGTAGAAAGCATATTCCTTACCTAAGCCTTTTGAGGTAAACTGTACAAGTATAAAAATCTTGCCCTTACAGATGGGGAAATGGATCTAACCTGGCCTTACAGACATGAAGCCTGTAGCTTCTTAAGAAAGTAACTTTATGGGGACCCTTCTTCCCCAAAAGGAGGGCTCCATAGCAATTTTTAGACCCCGTTTAGTCATTCAGGGAGTCAACAGGGAGATGGAGCAACCTTTCCTTTCAAGGGCTACTTATACTCCCTCCACTAGACTCCTACTTCATATGGTCTGAGTTTCTTCTGGCTGCCCTGTCACAGGGGACTTGCTGCCAGCCTCCCTTGAAGCTCAGTACTTTTGAGCTAATAGCTGATGACCGACTGACTCAGCATTCCCATGGGAAACAAGCTTCTCTTTACACCCACACCAGCCTTTGGGTACAAACTAGTACTTACTCTATTCCCCTCTTGTCTTGGAAGAAGGAGGGAACACATGATTTCATGAGAGTATGGAGTTCCTAAGAGGAAACTTTTGCTACCTAAGCAGCTGTTCTCATTTAAGGAATGCCTGGGACAAAAAAAGAAGGTTAAGTGACTTGTCTAGGTTCACCTAGCTAGTGTGTGTCAGATGAAGAGGGTTTCAGCTCTCTACTCTCTGGTCCTTTGCCACCTGGGGCAGTCACTCCCAATCTCCTGAGAGTCTCACCTATTTACCAAAGTACAGATAATCTGAATCGTCCAAAGTGACAGAGAAATTTGTGGTCACTTTTTTATGATCAAGATCTCACAATTTTCCTTTTACCTGTCTCACTTTTGTAGAGTGAAAGATGTCTCTTGAGTGAATCTTCCTTGGGGATATTGATTTTTTTTTAAAAAAGGTGGTTTGCAGTTGGAAGGTGCTATTTGCAGTTCAGATTTCCTTTCCTTTCCTTCAGGTTAGAGGCCTTAGCAGCTGCTGTTCTTTTTTACCTGGGGTTCTTCTCAGGAATGGAAGATTTGGGAAGCCCTTTGACTGGTCCTGAATTCCCAGACCTGGGGCAGGAGGAGGAAAAGGGCTATGAGAGAGAGCCAGATTTGAGCATTTGGGCCTTGTTGCAGATAAAGTCATGTGACCAAGCACTGTGCCTGCCATTGTGGCAGGGATGGGAATGGGGATTGGATTTGTGAATTCGCTTGTGTAGGGAACTCCTGAATCCAGGTAAAAACTTTGTCTTCAACTTAGAATTTGAAACACTAAGGACTGCAGTAAGTGATTGCCCAGGTACACAGCCAATTCCATGTGTCGAGAGGGTACACTTGAACCTAGGTCTTTCTGGTTAAAGGGCTATCTCTATCCACTGTGCTCTTGTTACTGCCTGTCTTGCCATTTTATGTGAGAAAAAAATAGTGTGCCTGGAATGCTATGGGAAAGAAGTTGTTTTCCTTATTTTTTTACTTCTCAACATTTATGTGTTGGGAAAAAGATGCTGGAAAGGAGAAATGCATGCGTAAATGTGGTGTGCCCAGAGATAAACAGAACTAACTGTAGTATCCATGCTAGTAGGGAAGTGGGTAATGCCAAAATAATTTCTTTTCACTGTGAGTTTCGTTTTAAAGTTTGTGTTTATATGTTTGTTTTTCTTGAACATTTTCCTTGCCTACAAACATGACACCTGGGAAGCTGAGTGAGGCATTTGGGTGTAAAAACTGACTGTAGGTAATCTTCAGGAGCATAATGAAATTCAAGCATGCACCCATACCCATCTCCGTCTCATTTGTTGTTTTAGTTTGTGTAAGGTTATTGCTCCTGTTACAGGTGTCTGTGAGAGGTGGAGTGTTGTAGTAGATAGAGGAAGGACCTGGGGCCAAGTCCCTTTGCTTCTTTAGGTCCCTGGGCCAAAAGTGGCCTGTAAAACTCCCAAGAGTCACCAGCTTGAAATGTCATTGGGAAATGTTTAACAAAATCAATAAAAATGCAATATAACAATGTTAATTTGAGGTTTTTTAGTTAATCCCCTGCAGGGATCTGGTTCTTTTTGAGTCTGACACTACTGCTCCAGTCAGCTTTCTTAGGTGCAGACCTACATCAGTAGAAGGGTTTTCCTTACCTGGAAGTTCCATCTGAAATCACAGATCTGGTCCCTATCTCCCTTAGGAGATATACAGGCATGTTTGTAGATCAGCTCAAAAGCTCAGTGTCTGTATTTGGCCAGCAGCCCTTTGCATTTTCCCACCTTATCTCAGAACTTCTGCCCTAGTTTTTTCATTTTCCTAGGATCTCTCAGTTTTTCCAAAAGCTCTCTTATTAGGTATGAATCCTGCCCTTCCAAAATTACCTTGTATCTGTGTATGTCAATGTGTTCTCTCTTGCTGCTAGACCATCAGCTCCTAAAGGTCAGGGACTGGTTCAGGTTTTCTTTGAATTCTCAGAGCTTATTATGGTGCTTGGCACATACCAGGCATTTAATAATCCTTGCAAATCAATTGTTGGTTGATACATACCTGCTTTATTGCTTTATGGCAGTCTGTTGGTGGTTATATATAGCAGCCAGTGGTTATCTCCCAGTTTTATAAAAACTTCAAGCTCAGGGACCATGGATTCCCTGATATAGTTTTATACAGAGAGGAAACTCCTGGAGCTCCATCACCTGTTAGACATTTGGAAAGACTGTTCTTTAGTTTATAATGAAGCAGTGAATAGAGAGCTGACTTAGAAGCCAAGGATACCAGCTGGTTTAAGTCCCACTTCTTTCTGTCTCTGTCTCTGTCTCTCTGTCTCTCTCTCTTTCTCTCTCTGTCACACACACACGTACACACACGTGTGCGCACTCCACTGTGTGACCTTCAGTGAGTCACTTAACCTCTTAGTGCTCTAGGCTCTTTTCTAAGATTCTTAAATAACACAGAAAGCGGTCCTGCATTGGTGGAGGAAGTTCCTCATACTAATGAAACCACATCTCCTCACCTAGTAATAGCTATTTATAGCACTTAGAAAGATTTGGTTGATGAGGTTGAAATAATTCATTAAAATGAAATTTGCAGATTAGTTTTGGATTTGTTTTAGCCTTGCTTTTGTATTGACTCCACTACCAGGCTTGCTCCATACTGAGTGTGAAAATGTTGAGCCAGAAAGATGAATAATAGTGATAGATGAAGAAGACTCTTTATTCTGTGTCTTGTGCTGTATCTCTTGCTGGGTGAGATAGAAAAATAAGTGAGATCTACAAGGAGTTGATGAAGTAGGAAATTAGTATGGAATTTAAAAAAAAAAATCATTTCACTTAGCAAATATCCTAGTGATTGAGAGCTATTCAAAACTTTTGAAGTTTGGTGTCAGTTTTTTAGGACTATCAGTTTTATCACTGTATGAAAGATGGAATAGAGAGGAGAGGGACCAAAAGAATTTAAAATAGGGGTGATATGAGCCTCCTGGAAGCATTTTATAAAGATTTGTATATTTTATCATAAAAATCTTTCTTTGAAAAATGAATCTAACCTTTATTTAGAGAGGCTATTATTCAGAGAAGTATATATACATAGAAGAAATTTTTTTTATCAGCCAAGATCCACCTTTTCACAATCTCACCAACTCTCTCACTTTCACCAATTGAGAACACAAGAAAAAAACACATTACAAACGTGTAGTCAATTAAAACAAATTTCCGCATTGACCATGTCCTAAAAGAAATCAGTGTCATTCTGCACTGAATCCTTCAGCTCTCTTTCAGGAGGTAGGTAGCATGTTTCCTCATTAGTCCTCTGGAATCCTGGTTAATTATTATTCTGATAAAAGTTCAGCACACTAGTAGTCTGTCACATTTACATACCAGAATTCATTCTTTTGTTCCCAATTATGGGTATCCTCTTAGATTCCCATCCTTTTTGCCACCTCAAAAAGAGCTATAAATATTTTTTGTACAGCTTTAGTTTACTTAGGACTCGTCCCTCCCTTAAACTGCTCTCCCCTAATTCCTCTTCCCCCCTTCTCCCCTTTCTTTATTTTCCTGTTGAGTGAAATATTTCAACTGTTGCTGTGAATTCTTTCATTTTTTGACTTCGGATGAGAGTGAGGTTCAAATGTCAGTCACTCACTGTATCCACCTCCTAGTTTGTTTAGTTGTCTGTGTACACTGATGAGGAGATAATTTTTCCTAGCCTTTTTTCCCCAGTGTATTCTTCTCTTTCCAATTTTTTTTAAGGTCAAGATGTAACATAAACTCTCCCAGACCTTCTGTAAGAGGCCACGTGATGATATTTCTCCCTGTATTTGAATGTAAGCAGTTTATCCTAGTTTAGTCCTTCATCACGGATCATTCATGTTTACCTTTTTATCATTCTCTGCACTTCTGTGTTTGAACTTTAAAAGTTCCTTGCAGTTTTGTCCTTGTCATCGGGAATGCTTGGAAGTTCTCTGTTTCATTAAAGGTTCATTTCAGCATTGTGCTCAGTTCTGCTAGGAAGATTATTCTTGCCTTTTGCAGTGTCATAATCCAAGTTCTCTGTTCCTTTGTAGTGGTGGCTACTAAGTCACATGTGATCCTGACTGTGGCTCCTGAGGACTTGAATTCTTTCTTTATGGCTGTTTTGCAGTATTTTTTCTTTCACACAGAAGCTTGGTTTTAGGTATGATGTTCCTGGGAGTTGTCATTTTGGGGTTTCTTTCAGGAGGTGATCTTTATATTTCTTTATATTTCGACTTTGTCTTCTGATTCTAAGACATCTGGGCAGTTTTAAGAGTTCTTCAGATATGAAGAGGTTTGTTTTTCAGGCAGGGCATTGAGATAGTCCAATCATGCTTCATTTTTTTCTTTTGATCTTTTCCTAGGTCAATTATTTTTGCAATGAAATCCTTTAATTTCCTCTCTTTTTTCAGTATTTTACTTTAAAAAAAAATATTTCTTCTGTCTCATGAAGTTATTGGCTTCTCTTTGGCCCATTCAGATTTTCAGGGAGAGTGTTCACTGGGCAAGGTTTTATACCTCTTGTGCCAAGCTGTTAATTCCCTTTCCAATTCTTTCTTCTTAGCTCCCATTTCCTTTCCAATTTTTTTCCTCTAGTGCTCTGACTCTATTTATAAAAATATTTTAAACCTTTTTAAAGCTCTTGCTTCATCTCTTCCAGGAATTCTCCTTGAGTTTGTGCCCAGGCTGTGATTTTTCTCTGAGGCATTGCTTGTAGATGTTTAGGAGTCATTCTCTTTTGCATTTGTGTTGAACATCTCTGTCACCGTCATAGCTCATTATGGTGGGGTGTTTTCTTTTTGTTTGTTGGTTTGCCCCTGTTTTCATTGCCACTTTCTGACGTTGGACTTGGTAGTTACAGCTGGGCTCTGTCACACTTCTGGAGGTGAGATCTAGGCTGGTTCTCTTGTTGCTTTCTTGGGTTCTGCTATGTTTTTCCAGAATCTTAGGGACAATCTTGGACCAGCAGATGTTCAGTGCTCCGAAAGTGGTTAGAGTCAAGACTGCTGCTGCCTCATCTGGGGTCTTCCGGTTCCTCACCTGGGTTTGGGTTTGTGCAAGACTAGGCTGCTTCTGGACACCACACATTTCAGGCAGCTGGGAGATGTCTGTTTGCAGTCGTATAATTGTCTGCTGCCCTTTGGTCTGAGATTCCTGCATTACTGCACTCTTGAAGTGAGACCCTCCTGTGCTCTGAGCCACATGTTGCTGCTGCTTCTGGCAACTTCTGGGCTTCCTCCTTTGTTGGTCCCCTACTCAGGGCCTCCCTACCTAGGTGTGCCATCTCTGCTGCTCGGATCTCCTCAGTTGCCCATGTATCTGTAATCAAGAATTGGGTAGTAGGTGACAAAGCACCCAATAAGCACTTGCTCCTGTGCAAAAGCCGAATATCTGTTGTACTGCAGATAGAGGAGTCTCTTAGACTGGTTCACAGTCTTCCCTGAATGCTGGATGAATGTGTTTTTTCTAATCCTTACTTGGAGCTCAGAATGTGTTTTCTCTTAGAAACAAAGGTGTAAAATGCTGTTTAGGTGTAGTTGAAATTTAGCAGTATACTTAAGGGACATTATGGTTTAAATAGCTGTTTTTAGACCCATTTGTAAAACTAATTTTAACTTAACATTTCTTTGGAAAAATGCATTCTGATTAGGAAATAATTTAGAAGCTTTCTTCTTCTAATTTGAGAACTCCTTACATAGGAATTTGAAGCTCCTGCTTTCTTTCATTTCAACTATTTTGGTGGGACTGAAATTTTTCCTGTTAAATAAGCTCCTCAAAACTTAAATTAATGGAAAAAATTTCTTTAATATCATTACATTCAAAGAGCAGTATAAGCTATTGTGTTAGGGTTTGTGGAGTGTTTGAGCATGGAAGCAGAACATAGGGGTGGGCCTTTCGTGAAAAAGATGAGATGAGGAAAAGAGATGGAATCAGAATGGCAGCTCCTTGAGGACAGGAATTTTTGCTCCATTTTGATTTGGCATTCCCAGTACCTAGCCTAGTGCTCTGAATAAACTATCTAAATAAAGTTTAATTAATGCTTTTTAAATTGATTTTGTCAGTATTAAATAAAACAGCTATTTTTTGTTTAAGGGCAGGTTAAATTAAATGTGAGTTATCTAAAACAGGTACTTAAATCCAAGCATTATAGAAATATTTTCATCCTTAGTAATTTTCCCTATAGACAATTTCTAATTTTACTGGTCCAAGAGTCTTTGGCTTAACCAGCCCTAAATGTATTTTATCTTCCAAATTTTTATCATTCTCTTTATTTTGGTTCATAAAGTTTAATGATCTACATTTTAATCTATTGTAGGATCTCATCCTAGGAAATAACTTGTCAAGAGATGAACTAATGACCTGGCTTCATTGGTGGATAAGCTGGCATCCAGCCTTCCTTTGTTGAAGGCTCCCCTTCTGTCAGTGGTGCCACCACCCTGCTGGCCCTTTAGATTCCAACTCAGAGAGTCAGCATTGACTCTGTTTCATAGTTTGCACCAATCCTTCCCCATCAAATTAATTTCAAAGTCCCACTGACTCTTTCTCTGAAATACAGTGGTAGCCCTTTTCATTTCACAGCTGTCATTGTTAAGGCAGGCTCTCAACATGTTAGTTTTAGAATACTGCAGTAACCTTTACACTGTAGTTGTATTGACCTTTGTAAACCCTATTTTTCTAAACCCTATTATTGCCTAGGTCAATGTAGGTCAATTTACCCAGAGTTTGTGTAGATATTTGCCCAGAAGCCATTTGGTATCCATTTTGAATTGACATCATCTTTCTTCCACACCTTGAACTGCTCTTAATTTAATGTCATGTGCCTTCCCCATCTTCTGTGATCTCATCATTTCTTTGATCTGAAGATGAGTTATATCCCTTTTCACTAAACTATAATTTGTTCCTTTGAATTCCTTCTCTACTGTTTTTCTTCAAGTAATGAATTCCAGCAATAATTTCCTCAAATTCATTTGTAATTTCTCCCTTTTCATTGGGGACTTCCCTTTAAATGGAGGGCCTTAGATTTCTCTTATTTAAAAACATAAACCATAACTTCCCCAAAAACCTGTCTCTTGAGCCTGACATTCCCTTAACTATTGTCTTATATTCTTCCCTGCACTGCCGAACTTTTAGAATGAGGAGTTTATACCGGCTCTGGTTTCTTCAAGCCTTATCACGCCACAGTCTGCAGGATGGTTACTTGTGAGACCTCTCCCCTCGCTGGCTCTTTTGCATTCTCCTTGCCTTGAATCAGCATTTGACACTGTTGGCCAACTCCACTTTCTTGACAACTCATTCTTCCCTGTTCTTCAGGGGAATTGTTTTCTTTTCAGCTCTCTTCCTAGAGGATGAGGGAAGGGTGACTGGGAGAGAGAGGAAAGATAATAGCGACCCTATGTCTTGTGATTGGGGACATGGCTGAACTAATTGTGACTTTTTATTTTGTGACTCATTGTTTTGGTGGAATCACCGCATCATAAGAAATGACTTACAAAGAAAGATGGCAGAACTTGCATAAAATGATTCAAGAGGGAAGAAAGCAGAAGCCAAACCCCAGTATATCCATATCATAGGACAAAACCAAAAAGGGCCCCTAAGGGAAAATGGTTGTGAGGAGGTCAGAGAAACACAGACCATCTTAATGCCTTGCTAAAGCTAATATACATTTTTTAAAAACTGCAAATAATAGAATTTTGTTTCATGAATGATTTTTTATTTGTATATTTGAGTTTTGAGAGGTGGCTATTCATAAGAAAACATCTTTTCTTACATAAGCACAGGTGTTGGTTTATAGAATTTGTGTATAATTCCCAGTTTTTTGAAAGGTTAATGGTTTCTTTAAAGCAGTGTCCCCAGACTAATTTGTTCAGGGAATAAAATACTTTGGGACTTGAACTGTATTAGCTAATTCCATAAATGCTATATAATATAATAATATAAATTCTATAAATCTACAATCCCTGTGGATGAAGGTAAGGGGGATATTTTGGAAGCTGAGTGATTAAAATAGAGGCAATATTGCGTATTTTTAATACAGAAAACACATGCAGTAATTATTTTTGACAGAAGCCATAGATTAGGGCTGGTTGCCAGGGACTCCGGAAGTGTACATGTGTCATCTGGGTCTTACAGGCTTGAAAGTAACAACTTGACTCAGACCACAGGAGTCCCCAAAGCCTCTCTTGAATTAAAAGGAAGTATTAATGGTGCACTGTCCTTTATTTCTCTTTACTGATGAATTTTCTTTTGTTGCAGCCTGCCTCTGAAAGACTCTCAAGTTTAGACCACTCCAGTCTTTTATAAAACTGCGCTGAGATCTTTGCTTTATTTATGAAACTTTTGCAAGCCCTTTTACCTTAATGACGTACTTAAGGGAGGCCTTTAAGCAGATACTCTTATGGGATACTCTGCTCTTTCTGTCCTACACATCTGTACAGGGAGAAAAAGATATTTGCTCTCTTTTGAACATTTCCGCTCCTCCTCATTTTCTAGGAAAGAATTAGCAGAAGCTTTGGGACTTTCTCCTGAACCCCTGTTTACATTGCACAGAACACCAAGGCAGCGTAGAACACTGGAAACAGCTCCGGAAGTACTGTCTTAAGAGATTGTTTAGGCGCTTAGTTATTTATCTTGTAGGTATTTACATGCTCTTTTGCACCTGTCCTAGCAGGGAGAAAAGTATGTGGGAATATCTGTCAAGTTTTGCTTCTCAGTAGTCGCTTTAAAGGGAAAGGGTCATGGAGCAGTAAAAGGAATATTAGTTTCTCATTTGACAAGTACTAGTTTCCTCACTTGTCATATATGTAGGTTGAACTACATTGGAAGTCTCTTCCCATAGCAGAGCCATCAGCCTTGTGGCAGTACTTGAAGGTCTGGGATTTGCTGGTGTGAATCAGAGCTGCTGCTCCTCTGTACACGTTAGGCCGACTTGGCCAAAGCATTGATCTCCCTTGGACCAGCCTGATGATGAGCATCTCCAAACAGGTTGCCCCTCAGATGACAGACATCCATATACCCAGGCAAATTCCATCTTGACCAGGCCTGCCAGAAATTGGGCTTGCTGGCCTGCTCTTCGGAGATGCTGGTTATAACGCATGCCATGATGAGGCCATGATTTCAAATAATCATTTTAGGGTTCTAAATGAAAGCTGTGCTATTGTTGATAGAGCTTTAGGAGTTAGAATTATGAAACCTGGGTTTGAATCCTGCCTCCGATATGGACTAGTTATGTAATCAAGTTGTTGATTCCATGACAGGGGCAGTATTTGCACCCCTTACTTCACAGGATGGTTGTAAGGAAAGAGTTTTAACTTGAAAGGGAAATACAAATGTGAGTTGTTCCATCTTTCACCCATACTGTCTCTGTCCTCTATTGGTATGAACAATTGAGAGTTGACTGTTTGTGCACTGGGTTTCAGCCAGCTGAGGCCAACTGCCACCAGAAGCTAACAGTTAAATGTGAGTACAAAGGTAGGAAGCTAGGGACCTAATCTCTGTCTCTTCATTGAAGAGCACTTTGAACACTTTACCCTATTTAATGATCTCTTAGAAGAAAATAAGGTAGGTTCTCTCTCTATTTCTCTCTTTTTTTTTTGACTGAATTTCCTGACTATGTGACCTTGGGCAAGTTTCTTAACCTCTCATTGTCATAGGCTATAAGTCTCTTAAGTTGCAGAGGAGGTGGAGGTACTTTACATATTGGAACTGCCCTGGGACCTAGGAAATCACAGGTTTATTCTCTGTCTTCATTTGTGGAACTGTAGACATCCCTGAAATAATGCATCTTCTTGTAGCCTTTTTAAAAATTCAGTCCAACTTAAAGCTAAAAACATTTTCAGAGAACTGTGGTCATTTTGTTTATTAATAGGATTGCTAGCCTTCATAATTAATCTTATGCTACCCTTCAGACACTTATGTAACTACTTATATTATTCATGATTATGTTAGGGCACTTTAAAAAAAATGTAAGACCTGTTAACATTTTCCAAACTACTGTGTCTTCTATTATGTTAAATAAATACATTAGGAAAAGCTTTTACTGGTAATTGTTGTTTTGTTTAAGTAACTACAGTTATAATGTATTACAGGTGCCCTTGGTGCTTTAGCTCTTATCAGTATTCTTTTTTTCTCTTTGATTTAGGCGGTTTCCCAGAACCATGATTGCTTGATCTCACAACCCAGTGAAGACTTCTCTCCTGATAATGTCAAATTCAGGCTACCCTCCGAACCAGGGAGCCTTCAGCACTGACCAGAGTCGCTATCCTGCCCACTCTGCCCAGTATACCTTTCCCACCACTCGCCACCAGCAGGTGAGGAGGAGTGTTGCCTAGCTCTACATACTGCAAATGTATTCCTTTTCCCTATTTACTTATGTATATAGGTAAAAGATCAAATCCCACTGTCATGTAAGAGGGAAAAAATAAAATGATGTCCCCAGTTGTGTGACAAGGGCAGTCGTTAGGAATACATGCCTGGGCCTTTTCCCTCATTTGACTTTGGTGCTATGTTCAGCACAGGCCCACCATTGCCTTGACTTCTGGAGCTTGGAGGTAGGTGGGGACTGTTTGTGGATAGAGTACTTTTGGCTCTCTGAGAGTGTGTAAAGTTGGAACTATGCAAAGATTAGCCTGGGTCACTTGAGTCACTTGTGAGTAGACCCAAAGAGGCCATCTTTCCTGCACATTCTTTGTGATGCTGGGATGGAGGTGGCTCAGCTGACCTGGAACAGCCACTGTGATTGACTCTGAAAAAATTTTTCTGCAACCCTTAGAATGGGGACACTGGAATCATTTGTGGTAAAGGGTCAGTGATTACCAGTATAGAGGAATTTTGAAGCCTCCTTCACATCTCTGCCCTATGCTGTGGAACAAATTAGAATAGGTTTCATTTTGCTGGTCAGCTCTCACCCCTTGGGCTTCCTTGTTACATGCATCTGGCCTAGAAGTTTGTTAAGAATTAAATTGAAGTTTACTTATTGACCATTAGAAACAACGATCACCTCAACTTTCCTTCAACTTAATTTGATTTTTATCTAAGATAAAATTGGACATTTTCGCTGAACATTTCAGCGCCCGCCTACATTAAAACAATGCCTCCATCTAGATTTGAAGATATAGCTTGTCTGCTACCATGACCACCCCTGTGCTTTTCTCCTCCCCTGTGTCAGGTGTTGCTCAGGTCTCAGATCTGTTTAATCTCAAAGAGCTCCTGATTTCCCCTCCTGAAGTGGTGATGTGTAGTTAAGCCCTTAGGTCCATGTATGAGTGAACATTCACTGGGTATCCTCAGTGGGACTTCAGCTGCCAGTCTGTTTCCAACTCTGGATATCTCAAAAGAAAAATGTCATTTACTTTCATCACATCATTTTGCGTATGTGCATGCACATGGCACATGCTAAAGAGAGGAACGCCTTTTCAGTATTAATTTGGCATGGGTGTGAAAGAATGTTGTCCAGATCTCAGCTGGGTAATGTTGATAGGAAGTAAGCATTAAAATGATGAGCCAAATCGCACGAATAGTTTATGCTGTGGGTGTTTTATGTTGTACTGAAATATGGGGACTGAACAATTTTGAGGTTGTGGCAGTGAGGATTCTCATCTCTAAGCATTGCCCATGACTGTCTGTGTACCGCTGTGCAGATTTCATGGCCCTTTATAGTCTTCATTAACGTACTGATGGTTTGTTGTTTGAATACCAGGAGTTTGCTGTGCCTGATCATCGATCTTCTCATCTTGAAGTCAGTCAGGCATCACAGCTTCTCCAGCAGCAGCAGCAGCAGCAGCAGCAGCAGCAGCAGCAGCAACAGCAGCAGCAGCAGCAGCAGCAGCAGCTGCGGAGGCGACCTTCCTTGCTTTCAGAATTTCACCCAGGCTCTGACAGGTAGTTTTCTCTTAACTTTTCATCCAGGGCAGATGGTGGAGTGTGTGTATACGTATACATGTTTATGTAATATATACATACATAGGAGCACATCTACAAAATTGTTAATTTAACACTGTAACTGCCTTTCTTGGTATTGTTTGTATTTTCTCTTATAATATACAGGCTTCTCTTAGTCTGATAAAGTCATGACTGAAAGGTTTAAAACGTGTCATTCATTGTATGTGCTTTATTATCCCTTATTTTCTGGTCTCAGTCAGTCTCCAGTATTTTAAATTGACCTCAAGCACTGGCACCACTCCTCTGGCTTCCTATAACCTTCTGACTTTTCAGAATCTCATTAAGCCTCCCATTGCCTCCATCAGTTTAAGAAATTAGGATGTAGCTCAGAAAACTTGGTGCTATTTGAGATTATGTTAGATGAGGTTATGCAGCTACATGAAAGAATCCTTGCTTATGGTTACTGTCCACACATTTCCTAGATTTCACCTGCATAAAATTAATACATTTGAATATTCACCAGGGGGTATTTCTCTAGAGAAGAAAGAAGCAGCAGAGCTCATGGATAGTTTAAATGTCATGAACATGAAAATACTTCATGGACTGCAGAAGTGTAATGAGCTAGGTTTATACAAAGGTTTATAACAGAGGAAACAAATCAGAATCTGTTTTTCACAGTCTTTCAGAAACCTCTTTATTGGTTATTTAAAGTTAAAGCTCTTCTACCATTTTTAAAGAAACTCCTTTCTCATTTGAAGATAAAATTGAATTAGGTCAAGATGGTTCTCTTAGACTAATGTGGGTCACCCTTTAGGTAGCTTTGTCTGTTGTGTCTGACTCTTCGTGACTCCTTGGACCTCTCTTTCTTTGGGATTTTCTTAGCGGAAGTTCTGGAGCGGTGTGCTGTTTTCTCCTCTAGTGGCAAATAGAGGTTACATTTTTTGTCCGAGGCCACACAGCTGGGAAGTTTTCTGAGACTGGGGATTGAACGCTTGTCTTCCTGACACCAACCACTGCACCACCCGTTTGCCTATATAATGGTTTAAAATAGTATATCTGGATATATTTTAAGGAAGAACTACTCATAATTTTAATCTTATATTGGTTAAGAGAATTTTTGAGTGAGCAAAAAAATCAATAAAATTCTAGCCTTTTTTGTGAAAAATTTACTATCAATTGCTTAAATATAAGCATGAGTGTCTTACCATGAATATGGCAGGGCAGTCCTTTACATCCCAGATTCCGTTTTTTTAGCCCAAGCTGGCATCCAAAAGCAAACTGTTGGTTTGTTTTTTCCAAAGTGATCCTAGGATTTTAAAGCCCACCCCCACTGCCCTACCTTTATAAATTATAGTGCTAATACGTAAGGTTTTTTATGTTCAAGGTATTAAAAAAATGCAATTTTATCTGTCAGAATCACTTTACATATGGACTGTAACTGCCAGGAGATTTGGCATGTTAATCACATGCTCTGACTTGTGATTGTGTGTCATCTTAAGTATTATGTCTAAAATCTGTCATTTTTCCTTTGATTTCTGCTGATCTTTGGTAATAATGACACAAGATATTCTCTGTCTCTCTGTCTGTGTTTGTGCGAGTGTGTGATTTTTAAAGAGCAGTTGAGATTCTGTGCATTGACAGAATACCATGAGGAGTATAGAAAATTTGTTATTGAAGTGACAATCAATAACTTAGATACCATTTCATCTTCTGACCTGGAAAAATAGAAGATTTGTTCATCTCTTGAGTGAAATATTGATGTTGTGGGAGACATGAGTCTAAAATATGTAGGTACTAAAGCAGAATAGTGACTGAATTATAATAAGCAAATTAAGTCAAATATTGATTGCTTATTTATATGCAAAGCACAGGACTCTTTCAGATAGAATGGGATACATAGTCTAAGCCTGTCTTGATTCAAGGGGCTTATAATATTAACTGGAGAGAAAACACATAAGCATATAAAACTTAAATTGTCAAAGATATAAATGATAGTTCAAAGGCTTGATGACTAAATGTTCAGGTGATTGGTAGGAGAGCTCAAAGGAAAGTGGCCCGACTTGCTTGGGGTCTCTGACAGGATTTGGACACTGGTGGAGGCAGACAAGAACAAAGCTGCTCCCCTCCTGGCACCTTGGCAGGCTGGGCTGCTGGATTAGAGAAGCTAAAGTTTATGTGGCTGTAAGAAAACTAACAATTCCTCAACCTTCTCGTTTTACACATACTTTTAAAAATCTCCTGTCAAACCCTTTAGAAATTATGGAAGTCCTCATAGAACAGGGAGATAAAAGTATAAATTCCAACAAGCTTGAAAATAATAGCTTCTTGCCTGTGTCAACTTTGCTCTCGTCCTGTTTTGTGTTCTTAGACTGATCCAGCTGTCTTTGGTAAGCATCTGCTGTCTGGCTGTGTTGGTCCTCTGTTCGGTATCAGATTTTCTCTTACTTCAGGGTGAAAATGGTCCCTCTAGTGGTCTAAGACTCAGACACATGCAGATGTAGGCAAACACACTCACACATATACTCTGACAGACACAGGCAGACACGAGTGTCCAAAGACACACACACACGCCAACTAGATTCCTTTTGTGTATTTTATCTAGTCTATGAATCATCACCTGTCGTCACTGCCTGTTGGACTGCTAGATTTCCTTTATTTCTCTTGCAGGCTGTTTTTTAAACTAGCCTCAGTTGAGAGTCTTGGGGAATGCAAGGGGATATGAATGTTCTTTTCATCTGTTGTTATTGAATTATAGGCTACATTTGAAAGTCAAATGTCAGTGATTCTTAGAATTACCCACTGCTTCAGACTTTCTATCCCAGTGTGCTGAGCTCTGCATAGCATTGATAGGCAGGAGAGTGATGGAGGTAGGATCAGCCTTGGCAGCCAAGGGATCTTGCTTTAAGTCTTAGCTATGCTTCTGGCTTCCTTTTGACCCTGGCAAGTTACATAACCTCTCAGTGCCTCAGACTGGGACTTGAGAGGAGTTGCCATACTTGTATGGTAGAGGGACTTTCCCCAACAGAAATCCCCTGCACCAATCAATACGGAACAGTGGTCTGTATTATTGTCACCCCCCTCCCCCTAAATATAACTTTAAAAATTAAAAAAGAAATTCGCCAGTGTAGTAGGATTCAACTTTACTGAGCATACCGTTTGAAGGTTTCTTTTCCTTTAGTATCATTTAGAGAAATTGTAACTTCTCCGTTGAATCTCCATTTGAAAGTGAGAGCAGCATTTATTTCAAGGCCAGGTAGAGTTGTTATCGAGGCAAATTGTATACTTTCAAAATGTTAAATGTTTGTTTTCTTTTGTGTATTTTAGGCCTCAGGAAAGGAGAACTGGGTATGAACAATTTCATCCAGGTCCTTCCCAGGTGGACCATGATTCCCTGGAAGCTAAGCGACCTCGGCTGGACCAGGTTTCTGACACACATTTTCAGCGGGTCAGTGCTGCTGTCTTGCCTTTAGTACACACACTGCCAGAGGGGCTGCGGGCATCTACAGAGGTTAAGAAGGTAAATAAATATTTGGTCTCTTAATTTGAGGAGCTGGAGGTTTGTTTGTTTAACTGTTGAAACTCAGTGTCTACAGGAGGAAAAGTAGAGTTAGAACAGGCTTTCAGATTTTAGTTAGCCCATGAACAGATAGAAAGTCTAACCTAAAGGTTTTCAGGCTTTTAAAATGAAGTATGTCATCTTAAGAGATCCTCATTTTAATGATTAAGTGGGAATTGTTAATGAAAATTTGGAGATTAATTCTAAGAAATATTTCCCTTGAGTTGTCTTTTCAGCTTTTAAAAAATTCTATAGCAGCCAGAATTTAAGGAGAAAAACATCTTTTGACAGTTTTTGGCCACTGAATACAGTCTAGACAGTGTTTATTTCTTTCTATGCAACAACAGCCCAATGTTAAAAGAAGATACATTATTGGAAAAGATTCTGATGGAAGAACTTATTGTAAGATTGTGAACAAAAGAATGTAGTTTTTCCTGCCAACATGGAGAATCTAGATGAATACACTTGCTGTTTTATCTGGCCATGTACTGTTGTAATTAGTAATGATGCCATAGTAGCTATTTCTGTTTCCTATTTTATTCTGAATTACTGCAAAAGAATGTCCGAGGAGGATCACCATATTTATTCCCTGCATGTTTGTATTCATAGAACTGTGACTGATATGGAGCAGTATGCATATGTGGGCCTTCTTTCTAGGAGCTTCCATTTTGGTTAGAGAGATGAGATGTACACATAGACACCCTCTTTACTGAAGTCAAGTCCATAAGCGTTTAGTAAGTGCTTACTTTGGGCTAGGCTGTGCTGCTAAGTGCTAGGAATATAAATAGTCATATAAAATAACAGTCCCTGACCTGGTAGAGTTTATGTTCTTTTGGGGAAGGAGGATGAAAAGGGAGGAGAAAGAAGCTGTGCTGTGACCTTATTGTAAAGAAAGTTGGGAGACAAGTCAGGAATGCAGCTTGGAGGCAGATGAAGACATGGGTGACCCACATGTCATCTTTCTGATAGAGGTTGTAGAATAAATCAGCCAATCAGAAGCAGGAGGTACCGAGGTACCAAGGCAGTGGGTTCTTTCAATGTGAACGAGTCCTCTTCATGCTGATATTTATGTGCATTGTAGAAAAAGTCAGGGAGAAGAATCAGAAGTGTAGCCCTCAGAGGAATGTAGACATAGGTGGTCTTGGTTCTTTGAAAATTTCATGGTACTTATCTCTTAATACATTATCTAATATTGTTTAGATATCTTTCCAGCTAGATTGTAAGATCCATTTTGATACAACCATATATTTATTAAATTTCAGACTTAGTCATGCCAAATCAGTGATATAGAAGGTAAAGGTATATTTCATCAAAAAGATTGGGGTTGTTTGAGAGGTTTCAAAGGACATGGCATTGGAGCTGGACTCAGAAGGGTAGGTGGGCTTTTGATTGGTGGGAAGACAAGGGATGTGCTTTCTAGGAAAGTAGTGCAGAGTGTCTTCCAGGATATAGTGATTCTCCATCTTCATTTTTGTTTGTCAAGAACTACTTGGGATATTTGCGAACCTAAGGGATAGCAGGGAAGCCTTGTAGCATGGCCCTTGCAATGGGCTTCAAATAACAGTATTTTTAGAGGTGAAGTGTTTAAGAAGTGTTAGCTTTACAAAAAACCTTTTTGTTCAGCGACTAGTCTAACTCTAAAGCTTATAGAAGTATTCACAAGACTTTTTTCTAAAACTAAAATTACCATTCTGGATTATGTAAGACTTTTGATCTTTTAATTATTGGAGCATTTTAAATGCATATGTGGAAATTTTCTTGATTGATATTTTCAGAAGGTGACTTAACTTCCTCATCGTTTCAGTGCTGATTTATGGCTGTGATAAACTGGTCTGCAGGAGCTAGCTAGCCACTGGCCAAACTGAGTTTGGATCTGTACCTCATTTTCTGGTTCCTCAGATCCATTTGAGGGAATCTCAGGGAGGGCATCCAGCCCAGCAAGTGGCCAGACATGACTTGGTAGTAGTTAGGTATTTGTAGTATTTATACTTATAGCTTTAGATCGGGGTCATTGAGCGAAGCTGGGCGCAAGGGTTTCATTCGTTTAGGGACAGAATGGTCTGGTGGCTCGGCTTCCTGTACAGTGGAGAGTTTGAATGAGATCGCCGCTCCTGTCATTATGGCTTCTTTGAGGCTCAGGGTCTCCCTTGCCCGGACTCCTTCCAACGTAAGTCCCTTCATCTGTACAAGACCATTGTGAGGAAAATGCTCTGGAAACTGCAAAGTGCTGCGTTAGATATGAGCATCTCTTATTATTGCTAGAACGTGAACTCTCTCGCCAAATTCTTTTCCTCCTGTTTTAATTTGTAATCTTACACTTTCATCTAGAATTGGTACCACATTTTGGTAAAGGAACCGAATAATAAGCATAACAAAATCATTTGCACTTTAAAATACATTTTTATGATGTAAAAGAGATTTATTAATTTGATTCCATAGAGGTAAATTTTGACTAAATCTCAAGAAATTTACTCAACTGATAAAATGTAGAATTCTCTTGTGTTACTGAAAGAATAAATAGTATTTGGTTCTGTTTTCTTATCTTTATTTTATTCTTCTGTTACTACCTGAGTGAGATTAGTACCAGTTAATTTTGTTAACAATGAAAGAGTAGCTGTAACAGATATTTCTAAGTGCCTAACCCACGGTCTCTTGAAGTAACAAAATTGCATTGAAGTGAAATAATTTGGGCCTCCCTTTGAAACTGACCCATAATGTGATCTAACATGCAGTACATTTTCTATTAAAGAAATATCAGTGAGATGTCTTAGGTGTGCAAGAACATATTACAGATTTTTTGTATGGTTCGGTTTGAGCACTAGATTTCATTGAAAATACCTCCCTTTCCTCCCATATTAGAAATAGGATAATTATAAACAAGCCATTTATAAATTCCATATAACCAACATAGATCTTTGTTCCTTTTTCTTTAAAAATTCAAGTCCAACCATTTATTAGATAATCTATGCTGATGTAATCATTTTGCCTCAATACTTCAGCATATTCCGAGTTCGTATTGGTGCGGAGAGTCCTTCCAAAGTTGCAGATCACAACTCTTCTTGTATTCTTGGCATGGCCAAAGATTCTCCTCCTAGAGACAGCTTGGTGATGAGCTGCTATACTTAAAACCTCTCCAGCGTGGTAGAGCTTGCTTAGAAACATAACCTTTAATTAAAATAACTGTTTTATGATGGTTTATATTAATGATATCTAGTCAGATCTTTGATCTCCCTCAAGTGTCACCTATTTCTCTTCTAGAGGGTCTTGTCCTGCCTTGTGACTCTTGCCCTGAAGGGCCAAAGGCCTTCCCCTGGCCCTTCTAATTCCTTTATAGTGCTGTTGGCCTGTGACTTGACTGCCCTCTTTTCTGGTTCCATATTTCATCATCATTGTAATTTGTTGCATATATTGGGCACAAGAGATTATCAGCCATATGTTGCAGCCTCCTTATGCCTACCACATATATGTCTTTCTTTGCCTCTTAAGTTATTTATAATTGTTATTCTCCTGAGACTAGAGTGTTTTGCTGCTTTATAGCATCTCTGGGAGGAGATTGGTATATAGCACTTTTGGAGCAAAGATCAGTTTTTGATCACAGTTTTTATATATATATAGCATGTCACAGTTTCCCAAATGTCATCTGACCCAAAAGTCTTCTCCTCCATCTAAAGCTAGCCCATTGTGTGTCTGCAGCTCCTCTTACGTGTGTATGTGGCCTCATTGGCGTCTGCTTCTCACTACGTAGGCTTTTGTGTAATTTTAATATACGTACTGTCAACATTAAGGAAATTCAAGACTGAATTTTCTCCTGTTGGATAAAACGCGTTTAAAAAATCAATAGGGTGGATAAACGTAGGTGAGTTGTATCTTTTTCATACCTCGTGTAGTTTTATGGCCATAAAAGATAGAGTCTTTTGTAAACGTTTTCTTATTCCTTTTTCGTGATTTATTTTGCTTTTTCTTCTTAATCAAGTAACTCCAGTACTTGGTTTGGCTCCTCTCAGAAGTGTTTGCTGACAATGACCAAGTTGGTATAGGGCTGGTGGAGTATTGGTCTGCCTTGAGTGCTGCTCATCACTTCCATGGCTGCTGGGAAAGCTACAGATAAGAGTTGGCCAATTTGCCCCCATGTTTTAGTAAAAGTATCATTGCTGTGATATTTTCTATTCATTTTAGAATCTTTCCTTTCTTTGAAAAAGCCAGAAAATTGTGCCACCTCCACAGTGCATTTCTTCAGTGTTTTATATCATCTGGTTCAAGAAGTCTTCTTTTATCCTTTTTGTTTTATCTATTTTTTTTAATATTATAATTATGACAAACATCAACAAATGAGCATTTCCGCATGCAGAGAAAAACACAAAAAGAGGATTGTGTATTAAACTGAGAGTCTCTGTTATGGATTTTCTCTAAAAGTATATATTTCAACACTGTAACATACTATCCAGCTTGTCAGGATTCCCTTCTGTTCTCCTTTAGAGTGGATTTCTTGTATGTCTCATTGCCACTCTTCTTTTTTCCCTATTTATTCTTTCAGGCTCTCTGGAACAGAAATCTTGTCCGCTCCGCTGTTCTATGGCTTCTCCTGCTCCCGAATTTATTGGCAGCTCTTTTCTACACATGTTTCATGGGCTGTGGGTTCGGAGCTAGCGTATTTGTGTGTTTCTACTCCGCCATCTTGGCTCCGCCCCCACCTTCCCTATTTATTCTTAACTTCCTTTGCACTCATAGTTTTTCAGGCATGAAAGGTGGTAGAGTTTAACCAAGGTAGTTCCACTTTTGTCTTGAAGGAGATCCCATCACTTCACAGATGTCCACAGATTTGTTCTCCTTCACATCCGTTCTTGCTTTCCTTCAGGTTTCCTCTTCTGCAGAAGCTTTGACAGTGACCTGATTTAATGCCTGAAGCCCCTGCACAGGATCTCCTCCCTCCCCCCAACACTTTTTCCAAGATAGTTTTTGCTTACGTTGACATAACTTGGATTAGTGAACTTTGTCAAATTTTCCATAAAATTCCTCTCCCATTTCTCTCTGCTTCACAGCCGTTGGAGCATAAATTGCAGTTATCTTTGTGATAGTTGTCTTTTTGTGAACATTGCAAGACAAAATGACCAAGAAGTCCATGAAAGGGTGTTTTCTTGTTTTCTTCGTATCTCCTAGTTTCATTTATAGTGAGAGAATTTGTATGGATGTGGTTCATTTCTTCCAGTAATGGTTAATAGAGCCTTTAAAAACTGGAGACAAGTGTCCTAGCAAGGTCTTGAATAATCAGGAAATGAAGAAGGCCTTGGAGTTAAAGGAAAATATCACATATTTTCTGAGTTCTACAAGACATGGTGGTACTTTTCTTTTTAGCCTAAAAAAGTGAGGTAACCTGAAAGTACCAAGAACTTTATCCCACTGTTTGCAGTCACAGTCAAATTAAACACAATGCAGCTGAATACCACAGCTACTAGTTACTTATCGCAGATTTGTACTGGAAACATAGCTTGTTTTCCATAATAGTTCACATTTTATTTTCTTCTAAGTTTGAAAAGTGTTTCTCTTGCAACAGTCTAACAACATTGGTTGCATGTTTTTTATCATTGCAACAATTTGAAAACTGACTACTCAGTCAGGCTGGATTCAAACTCATGTCACTTGACTCCAAGTTTGTTGTTAGTTCTAACCATATGTGGCAGCCTTTGAAAAAAATTCATTTTTTATTGTTGTCGAATGTTAGCATTAGAAGGGATAGATGAATGAATGGAAACTAATGTCATCATCACCACCTCCACAAGTGCGCCATTATGAGCAAAACTCCTGATCTTAAGGTGTTGTGACTAGAAAGGAGACAGAGAAAGATGGTCAAGACAGATTGGAAAAGCTCCAGAAGAAAGTAGTTCCTGTCTTAAGTTCAGGAGGCGGTGGTGTCCTGAAGCAGGTCCTACTTAGCAAGGTTACCAAACAGTGCTGAAAATGAAGTCGTTGACTTTGGTCATTACAAGGAACCTTGGAAGGAAGTTTGAAATTTTGCAAATGGGGATGGCTAGGTGGTGCCATCGTGTATAGAGTGGTGGACTTAGAGTCAGGAAGACTTCTTCCTGAGTTCAAATCTAGCCTTAGACATTTTCTAGCAGTGTGACTGTGGGCAAGTCACTTAACCCTGTTTGCCTCAGTTTCCTCATCAGTAAAATGGGCTGGATATGGAAATGGCAAACCACTCCAGTATCTTTGCCAAGAAAACCCCAAATGGGATCATGAAGAGTTGGACAGGACTGAAACGACTCAACAACAACAGATGATGAGAGAAATGATAATTCAATCAATTTTGTGAAACCATCTGATTATTCTTACTATTATTATTAATTGCTGTTAAATTAGGGAAAGAAGATTTTAAGAAGGTTAAAATTCAGTGCTGGTGGGGCTGTGAAACTGGAAGACTTATATGGCTGGTGAAGCTATGAAATGATGTAGCATTTTTAGAGAGCAATGAGGCAATTTCAGAAAGAGCTATAAGACCCATGATTCTGCAACCAGGACTTTAGGGATGTTATTGAAGGGGGTGGGGGAAAGACCTATATGTGTAAAAATATTCATAGCTGCTTTATTTGTAGTGACAAAAAATGGCAGTGACCATGTGACTGATGTTGGGAGTTTTAGTGAACAATTGTGATGATACGTGAACGTATTGGGATGTCTTACTGTTCCATAAGAAATGGCAAATATGAAGAATACAAAGACCTGTAGGAGAACTTAAATGAAATGGAGTAGAAGGAAGAAAGCTGGAGCGGAGAGGCAATGCAGCCACTGGCTGCTACTCTGTTACAAAGCTAAGAGAATCTAAAAATACTCAGAAGATATAAAGGAACCTAGCAAGCAGAATTATTCTTACTCTTTTGTTAAAAGAAATATATACATTTGAAAAAAAATTTTCAGTAACTAGCAGTATATGGTTTTATGTATGGTCATTTAAAAGTTTTGTTTGAATTTTTCTGGATTACTGTATTTAGAATAATATGAATTTTAAAAAGAGAATGCAGTTTCAGTAGAATGTTGAGGACAGAAGCCATATTGCAAGGAGTTGAGAGATACTGTGAATGATGAGGAAAGAGGGTCATTGGATAAAGAGAACTCTCTAAAAGTAGGAGGCTGAGTCGTCCTTTTGAAGTGTGAGAGATTCAAATTCAGTTGGAGCTATAAGGAGAAATGAAGAGGAATGAATGAATGAGGCATCTCTTAAGCATTTCCTGTGTGTATAAGCATTGTGCTAAGAGGGAGGAAGGGAAGGGAATAAGGATGTATTAAAGTCCTGCTGCATGCTGGACATGGTGCTAAGGATTTTACAAATATTATCTCATTTGAACCTCACAACAACTCTGGGATATAAGTACTATTAGTATCCTCATTTTGAAGTTGAGAAAACTGAGGCAAACACAAGTCAAGTTATTTGCCCATGGAAATATAGCCCACAAGTGTCTGAGGCTGAATTTGAATTCAGGTCTTCCTGCCTCCAGGCCCAGTTCTCTAGCACTGAGGGAACAGATAGAAAAGTCAGAGAGTCTCTGCTCTCAAGCCGCTCATTCTCTAAGGGGGTAGATGACACATGTGGAAGGTCTCAGCTGCAGATTGTATAGAAAAGGCCCCAGGGTCCTTAGAGTGGTGCAGCAAAGCAGAGAGCAGGACCTCTTCTTTAACATCATGGCCACTGATAACATCATATCAGTTTCTGATTTTAAACCATTTGACAATGCTAAATTCTTGGTGACAAGAATTTTCTTTTCTGGGTCTTCAGTCGATGTAGGTGTAGCACCTGCAGGGGCAGGTGTCAGACTGCACCCTCAAAGGGGTTAGAACCATTGCTGTGCCCAAGGCTCAGGGTCCAAGCAGGGGAGACGGTGGTCAAGGGAGTGGTGGTGGTGGTGATTGGATCTGCCTGGTACATGCTACTTTTTATCTCTCTCCCAGGAGTTCTCTGTTGCATCAGCTAGTCTGGTTTGCCTGCCCTGTGAATGGTAGTTGGTTGACAGTTGGTGGGAAGGCCAGACCCTTCTCCACAGTATTTGATTCTTGGGTTGATGGCTGTGAGGGCTGGGCTAGAAGTTGGAATGGTAGTCTAAGGTGTGCTGCCACCTCAGAGCTCTTATACTGATACCTTCATGAATGGCAGTTGGCCAACAGCCATTGCTGATGGTAAGAAAGGTGAACTCCTCCACAATGATTTCTCCCCTCAGTGATGGCTGCAGGGCTTGGGCTGGAAGCAAGTCTAATGGCCTGAGGGACACTGCATTCCTAAATCTCTTGTATTCAGTGTCCAGGGTCATCTCCCTCAGGGGGCAAGGGGAGAGATGGTGGTCAAGGTGGTGGTGGCCATGGTCTGACTTGCCTGATACTTGCTATATTCTGTCTTGCCCTTGTCGTGTGAGATGCAATTAATAGTAGAGCAGCAGGGTTACTGAATGATGGCCCTTCTCTCTTTGGACTACAGCAGGTCATCAGGCCTATGCTGCAGCCTTCAAGGATTGGCCAGAGTTTGTGTTCTGCTCATATCTTTCAGAACTCTCAGGGCCACCTCCTAGCTACCTCAAGGCTTCTAAGTAAGACTTGAGTCCTCTTTCAGGAGAGAGGGGGCCCTTCTGGAAGTTTTCAAGTGAATTACAGGTGATCACTTAGAGGAGATTCCTGTGAAAACGTAAGTGGAACAAGAGAACCTCTGAGCGCCTTTCTAAATCTGGAAATTCTGAAAAATTTCCCAAGCATTTCAAACAGTGATAATCAAGGCAGCTAGGTAACATAGTACAAAGAATTAGATCATCCCTCTGACGGTTTCCTCCTATGTGACCCCAGGCATGTCATTGAACTCTTTTAGTCTTAATTTTCTTACTTGTAAAATGGAGTTAATAATAGCATCTATAAATGAGATAATATATGTAAAGTGCTTTTCATGTCTTAAAGCACTCTCTGATTATTGTCTATCCAATGGGATAATATTTGATTTACCACAGTTTAGATGTATAAAACTTTTAGTATAGCCTTGTTGAATAAAGTGAAATGCCATGTGCATCCTCTTAGGAGTTAATGTTTAGTCTAGGTGTTATGCTGTCCTAATAGTAGAAATCTCTTCTCATAATATGACTTATTGCATTGCTTAATATTTCTGCACTATGATCAAGGACAGGTTAAAATGTCAGCTGCACCCATGGCCAGATCTCCATCATTTTCTCTTAATTGGAAGAAGTGGGCTTGTATCTTGGGCAAAATCACACAGTCTTCAAGCTCAAGGATCAGCTGTCCTCTCTGAGGATGACAGCAAGTATTTACTGAGTGCTATTTCAGGCGCTGTACCAATGCTGGTAACACAAATACTTGCGACAAAGACAGTGCCTGCTTGTGTTCTAATGGAAGAAGACAGTCTCTGGAAAGAGGGTGGGGAGGAGGAGTAGCTGCTGTGGGGCATGAGAAAGTCCTGTGGAGGGGAGTCCATAGTGCAGCTTGAAGGGGCATCTTTGGTCTGGAGAGCTTCTGTGAGGAGCCAGTCAGTTAGAAGGTCAAGCCTGCTTCCATTGGGAGAAATAATCTATAGGTGGAGGGACCTTCCACCGTGAAGCAGGATCTATGGTATGGTCTACAGTCTGCAGAGGAGCCTGGAGAAGAGAGAAGAGCCATTAAGATGCTCGATAGAAGCTCCAGAAAGAAGAGGAGTCCAGATATTGTCATTTGCATTCTCTTATGCAGCTTTCTGCACCAGATACTGCATCCCACATTGGGCATCTAGACATAGAGAACAGTAGCCCCTTTCATTTACCGCACCTGCTGTTGGATTTCGGAAAATTGAAAGAAGTGGCCAAGCAGATACTTTCTTCCTTCAGTCTTCAAATTCAGGGCTGCTCTTATGATACTTCCTTGCTGCTCCTCCTCCTTATCTGCTTACTAATATGTAACTCTGGGATTCTCAAAGTGATTTTTATTTGTAAAAAGATATTAGTAATAATTCTCTACTTGATAAGGTACTATGAAAACCAAACAGGGTCTGACAAAGCTTAGGTTTTAGATTAACATTTTATACCACCTGCCACAGTTAAGTTCAAAATGGATATGACTTTAATACTTTTTAAAAATCACCACCTGAAAAGTACATTTCACAGCTTTGGCTTAGAGGAAAATTCCTAACCAAACAAGGGACAAAAGTGATCATGAAGATAAAATAGATAGTTTAGATAACATAAAATTAAACTCTAACATGAACAAAATGCATGCAGCTAGGTTAAGGGAAATCTTTACATAAGAAAAGAGCCTAACATCCAGGATGTATAAGGAACTAACACAAAAATAAAAGAAAGTCATTCTCCAGTTGGTAAGTGGACAAAGAATATGAGCAATAGTTCTCAAAAGAATTACCCGCTATAAAAACATATGAAACATTGCTTTAAATCACTAATATTAGGACAACTGCAAATCACAACAATTTTGACGTTTTCCCTCACATTTGACAAATTGGAAAAGGTGACACAAGATGAGAATAATCAGTGTTGAATAAGTGTCAGAGAAAATGCAGGTACTCTAACACCTTATTGATGGAACTATGAATTAGTAAAACCATTCTCATTTTCAAAAGTGATTTGAAACTATGCTGAGAAAGGAAGGTCCGTTTATACACCAAAATATTTATAGCCACACTTTTTGTAGTAACAAAATTCTTGAAGCGGAGTCTATCGATTAAAGAAACGGCTAAACACATTTTGGTACATGGATGTAATGTGTTGTAAGCCATGATGAAGATGAAGAATATAGAGCGATGTGGCTGGACTTACATGAACTGAAGGAAGCAGAAGCAGGAAAAAAACGTATATGCTGATGACAGTAGTGTAATTAGAAAACAGCAACAACAGAAATGGAGCAAGCTGTTGATCCCAAATAGAGATAGGCTATGGAAGTAGAGGACCGTAGGTACAGAACACACCTTGGTTGGTGTACTCATTAACTCTTCCTGAACTGCTTTTCCCTTTTTATTCATTCTTAAAAGGGTTGACTCTGGGAAGGGTGAGAGGAAGGAATATGTTGAAAATGAATGTGATGTAAAGGTAAAAGATATCAATACAGAAGTTTTGAAGAGGATTATCTTAGAGGACATTAATATTTTAAGAAAAGGTGCTCTAGTACAGATTTACTTGACATTTAAATTGTTACTTAAGAAATGAGTAGGTTGGACTAGATCATCTCTACCATCTTTTATCTCTTGAAACATTACATATTACATCAGCAGGGCTTTATTGCCTCGAATAGCATGATGTCCATAAGATGTAAGTTTGTGGTCTCTTCTCTTTTTGTTTTTTAAAATTTTGACTGATTCATTTGAGAGAAACCTGTTTTCATCATTGGCCCCATTGATTTTCTCCTCAAGGAGCCAGCTTTTGGAAGCAAACATGAAGCCCCATCTTCTCCTATTTCCGGCCAGCCCTGTGGAGATGACCAGAATGCTTCTCCTTCCAAACTTTCCAAGGAAGAATTAATACAGAGCATGGACCGGGTGGATCGAGAAATAGCAAAGGTAGAGCAGCAGATTCTCAAACTGAAAAAGAAGCAGGTAAGTACATTTTTCAAATAGTTTTCATGCTGTTTGTATTGCCACTGCTACCACTCAGCTTTATTCCTGCATTTCCCTCTCTGAAATGTGGGCTGCTGCTAAGTTCATTCTAGAGCACAGCCTGGTTACACTGGGATCATCAGACAGAACCCTTTGATGGCTCTCACTGTCCCATCTTCTCCACCCCTCACCCCCAATTGCCTGTAGAATAAAACGCAGACTAAACTTCAGAAGTTCTCTAGCTCTGCCCATCCTCTAGGCAGAGTGAAATCTTTAGCTGGATGGAATAACTGACCCTTTCCAAACAGAATGAGTGCACTCTTTTTTTAATGTTGTTCCCTCTGTCCATCTCTCTGCCCTCTGAAATTCTATGTTGCTCCAAAACCCAGTTCCGATTCCTCCCACAGCTACCCTTGACTTTCTACCTGCATGCTACGCCTGTGCCCCGAGGAGACTGGAGGCTCTTTGAGCCCTGGAGAACTCTCATTTGTCTTACTAACTCATGGGCCTTCATTAATGACGAGCAGGATTTGAATGGAGAGGGGGTTGCCCTGGACCCATGACTTCATTGGTGTGGGAAGATCTGATGAAAAACATGTTTTCACATCCACTCCCCTACAGTTTTAAAGAGCTGCTAGGGACCCTGAGAAATCAAGTCACTGCCCTAGGGCCACACAGGATGTTTCAGAGACGAGACTTAAACCGAGTTCTTCCTGACTTCAAATCCACCTCTCTCTTCACCACCTTATGTTACTTCTATGTTGAATTGAATGGGAGGGATAGATTGTATTAATTATATTACTAGTAACGTGTGTGTAAGATTATTTTGGCATGTAGACAGGTAATCTGGCCTACTTTACAAGTAAAATGGTTTAAATCAATGACAAATGATTTTGAAAATTAGGTTCTTCTAAATGAAGGTGTTGATAAACTAGTTTCCAATGCTATTCCCAGTTTCTGTTGCTTTATTACAATGTAAACTTCTGTTTTGATTTTTCTTATGATGAAACATTGTAGATATGTTGAGAGTAATCTGGAATTGAAAAATAGTTGGGGCAAGTGGGTTTAAACTAGACTATATTAAGGGATCATCTGTGCAGCAAACCATTCTGGAACTAGTGGTACTGCTTAAGTTTTTTTTAAAGCAATTTTATATATAATTGACTCTTACCAGCTTCATTAATAGAAATATAGAATAGTTTTATTAGTGCATTGATAGAAAAACCTCTTTATTTTATCTGTTACAACTCCGTAATATGTCATCTAACTTTGAAAAGTTGGTAAACTTTTAAGTAAAAGTAACTTCGTCCTAATCCTTTTAGAGCTAGTTACTAGTACCAGCTATATGAGATATCAAGGAAATAACAGATAAGTAGGAATAGGAAGCTTTGGAAGCCTTATTAAAAAGGAAAAAATAGTGAAGTAGAAGGCAGCCCTTTTTCTTACTGGGACCTGAAGGCCCCAGGCCTGGGTGTTGTGGGCGGCAAACTCTGGACTTGATGGTGGCCATTTCTCTGTCTTCAGGTTTTTCCTGAATGTTGTGAAGCATAGAGCCAGCTTCTTTCTCGAACCCAAAAGGCATTCAGGGCATAAGCACCGCTGGCTGGCTAGGGAAACTGTTGAAACGAATTCACTCTGCCAAGAAGGCTTAGAGCAAAAGCCTGACTGTCAGTGTAGCTGTGGTGTGAAGCTACTGGAGCCATGGTGCCCACCTGAAGGCTCAGGAGAGTGCGGCACAAGCTGCAGTATTAGTTCGTTGTTCTCAAGCTTGGAGTAGGACTGCAGCTTCAGAGCTGAAAGGGACCTTCAGGGCTACACACTCGGTTCAGCTCCCTTCTCTTGTAGCTGAGGCTTGGATTGCTCTTGGCCCGGCCTGTGTCTTTGGTAGAGCTAGAATGTAAACCAGGGTCCTCTGACCCTAATCCAGTGAGCCATAGACAACTAGGGAAAAGCTACAGAATTGTTAGTTGTTTTTATTTAAAATTGGATTTAAACACAGTGTTTAAGAAAAATGCTTTGGGGGCTCAGGCCCTTGATTTTACTGGTGTAGGAGCTTGCAGTGAGGACCCTTCCCACTCAGTGTAGACCAGTACCTCCTCCTTTGCTTAGAGTTTTAGAGAGTTGCCTGGGGCACTGCAGTGGGGCAGTGATTCACCAAAGGCCACACTGTCAGGGTTTGTTGGTGGCTGGCTTTGAGCCCAGGTGTCCTTAGCTCTGAGGTCAGTTCTCTGTTTGCCCCTCCATGCTGCCCTCCACTGAGGAGAAGGCCAGGGAAATCTATTTTTTATAAAAAGTTAGCTTCTGGTTCTTCTGGGAAGTCTCATTGATCAGAATATAGCCAGTATGTTCCCATTGCCTTGTGGCCTGCAGCGTAGTAATCTATTGAACTTGCCACATGGTTAGGATTTTGTTTTGTTAAAGTGACTTTATAGAGGGATGATATGCTTCATAAATTTTTGTCATTTGCAAGTTTGATGAGCATTCTGTCGATGCCTTTATGTATGTCATTGATCAAAACGTTAAAAGAGTAAAACATTTTTGCTGTGACTCTCACAAATCCCTGGAATGCTCTACTAGAAACCCTCTGCCACATTGACATTGAACCATTAGTGATGACTTTTAAAAGTCCAATCATTCTTCCAGTTCCAAATCTCTCTAATTGGCTAGAGTTGACATCTCTCCATTTTCTCCACGAGCTTTATGTCAGTAATTCTTTTTATTTTGTCCTTTCCTAAATATTCCATGGATCCGTTCAGCATGCTGAAGACCTTCCTCTAGGTTGCTTGACATTTTGCAGGCACCAGCAGAGGCCTTGGGTTGTCCCTCAGTTATGACCAGCCCACCCCCTTTTCTAATTCTGTGTTTTCTTAGTGACAATCCTCGTTCTGCTGTCTCCACTGACCTCATGACACATCCCTTCCAACCATTTCCTCAGGCCAACTTGCCAGTGCCTGCCACTGTAGTGCGACTTCTCCCCTCTTGGACTAGCATCTTGTTCACGGAATCACCAAAATCTATGCCCCAAGTTCCTGTCAAGCTGTTTCATTCATTTTGAGAATCTTTGGCACTCCCACTTCCCTGGTGGGTCCCAGCGATCTTGATGGGTGGCCAAGTGCAAAGGACCCCACTTTAATTTGATATATAGAGCTGGCCCCAGACTATACACCACCTTACCAGCCCTCCCAGCTATCCATTTAGGCCATCTGGCTATCTTGACTATATTACTCTGTGTTTGTCTCCCTCTCTTCTCCTCCACGTCTTGCTCTGGGCCTGGTAATCACATAAATAATACCTTTAGCTCTGGATAGAAATGTTAATTGAACCTGCTGTGGGCCAACTCACTGTTCTTGTGATTCCCCATATTAAAACTTCCTAATCCACCAGTCATCCATATATGTGATCTCTTCCCATTCGTATGTTGGCTCCTTGTGAACAGGAATTGTCTCTCTTTTGTAGCTGTATATGTAGGACTTTAGCATAGTGCATGGCACATGGTAATGATTGAATTCTTTTCTTCTTAGTATAACCTCAGGCAAGTCAATTAACCATTCCAAGGCTCATTTTCCTCATCAATGAAATAAGAATGTTGGACTAGATGATGTTTAAGGTCTCTTTCGCATACAAATCTGTGATTTCCGGTCTTTAAGATTTAGTAGGGTAAGGTAAAATCAGGAGGTATGAATGCTGAATGTTCAACAGGCTCAGTAAAACCTAGGAAAGAATTGTCATTTGGGATTGAAGGACAGCAGAGAAAAGGGAATATGTGGAACTCAGTTTGTTTTAGAAGAATGTTGAATTCACTCCTATCCAACAAGAAATTTTGGTTGTATTCTGTGTATTGATGTATTAGTGTAGACCAGAAACAGAACCATGAGTGATTGGGATCTGGTTTGATTTGAGAACACACAGTGCCAGTCCCTTAGAATTTTCCCAGAACTATTCTGTCTTTCTAGGAATTTTCTCAGCTTGAGATGATGACACAGACTATGATAGGTGAATATCTCAATCACAAAGCATTTAATAAGGTCCTCTAGTAAGTGTCAGGCAATGGGATAGGGCCTATGGACATAAAGACAGAAATGAACCAAGTCCTGTTCTCAAGGAGTTTATGTTCTAGTGGATATTGTATTTGATCCTAGAAGCAAAAGGGAGACATTGGAGTTTGTGTAGGGGAATCATGTGGTCTGATGTATGCTTTAGGAAGCTCACTTTGGTAGCTATGTGAAGGGAGAGATTCCAGGCATGAAGACTGATTAAGAAGCAATTAAAATAGTCCATGTAAAAGTGGTGATGTACTGACCTAAGGTAGTGAAAGGGGTCAAATGTGATGTGTGTGTGTGTGTGTATGTGTATAGTCATACACAAACCTATGTACACATACATATATGCATGTACAAGAACACATATATACACACATTGTTGAGTTGTTTCAGTCATGTCTGACTCTTTGTGACCCCATTTGGGGTTTTCTTGGCAGAGATACTGGAGTGGTTTGCCATTCCTTCTCCAGTTCATTTGACAGATAAGAAACTGAGGCAAACAGTTAAGTGACTTGTCCTGGGTCACACAGCTAGTAATTGGCTGAGGCCAGATTTGAACTCAGGAAGGAGAGTCTTCCTGACTCCAGGCCTGGCACTCTATTCACTATGTCATCTAACACACACGCATGCACACGCATGCATGTAAGCTTATACACATGCACATATACATGCACACACATACCTGTGCACACATGTATGCCTGTGTGTGTGTTTATAAATAGGTCTAGCCAACTCATTGGCTCAGTGGGTAGGTGAAGATTGAGGAACTGAGGATAATCCTGTTGTTGGGAAACTGGGAGACCTGAAGAATCATGCTTTCCTTGCCAAAAATGAAGAAATTCAGAAGAAGGTTAGGTTTGCAGAGGGAGTGGGGGAGATAGTGAGATCTGTTTTGGCACTGTTTAATTTGTATGCCTATGGGAAATTGAGTGTGAAATGTGCAGTAGATAGTTGATAATGCAGGTGCCTGGCATTGAGGAGAGTCACTAGGAGGGAATCATCTTCATGGATTAACAATGAAACAGGGGAAATGATGAGTGCTTGAGAGGGTGTTGAGATATACTCCACATAGTTATGTGGATATGGATGAAAACACAGTAGAAGAAACTGAGGAGCTGGGAGGTAGAAGTAGGAAGAGGGGTGTGTTGGAATCCCAAGAAGTGAGGAGAGAGTGGTCTGTAGTTTCCCATGTTTTGGAGAGATCCAGAAGAGTTAGAGGACTGAGCAAAAACAGTTAAAGATGTCATTGGTCATTCGGTTGAGTGATAAAATCAGAAACTAGATTGCAGAAATTTCAGGGGCAGAGGAGGTGATGGATATAGATGGCTTTTCCAGGCATTTAGCTGAGAAAGGGAAGAAAGGTTTAGGACAGTATCTCAAGGAGATGCTAGAGTCAAAGGGAGGGTTTTAGGGTAGAGGAGTCATGGCTAGTTGGGAATAATTGGATCACATGATTCTAGAATTGGAAGGACCCTGAGAGATGGTCTTTCCCAGTCTAGCTCCTAAGGCCAAAGATGCTATGTAACTGCCTAAAGGTCACATGCCGAGTTAATAATTAGTCATTGTTTTCTATGGTTCATGGGATGATACTGGAGAAAAATCTCACTAATAGTGATCTATTTTTGGTTGTTTCTGAGGAGATATTTCCTAGGAGTGCCTGCATAGCCTCACAGTGTAGCACGTGACTGCTCAACTCTTGAATTTCTATAAATACCTTGATACATTATTTCCTTTTAAATAAAATTTAGCAGACCTGTTCAAAAGTGCATTTTCGTGATGACTAATGATCCTCTGTGTGAATTTATTTACCACAATTTTAGTCTCCCTTTTTCTTCTCAATTCTAATTTGTAAGAACACTTTATTACTGTTCCTCATTAATTTTCTCACTGGTTAGGCTTTGCTGTATAGACTGGTCATTCTAACCCCTTTTACTCCTGCCCAGGCACTGAATCAGTTTTATTGCTTTCCTTTGAAACCTTGCCAACTTTTCCTTGCCAGTCATCTGCATTTATTGAGCTTCTTCTTTTTGCCTAGCATTCTGTCAAACCCTGGGGGAGATGGAGTAAAGAGATTTAAAGACTTTTCAGAAAGAAAGACTAAGGACTGCATATGATATATAGAAACACAGGGCATGCACAGTGTTTATATAGGTATACATACAAACATATTATGTTGTAATGGGGAGAGATGAGAAATAAAATATTTATTTATTTGTTTATTTTTATTTATTTATTTTTAAAGCCAAAGAAAACAATGTTTATTAAAGATTCGCCAAATTGGGTTGGCTCTTAAGGAACCTAAGCATTCGTAACGCTTGTATTCACATGCGGGCCAGATAGAATCTCAGCTAGACGGAGTCTGAGCTGGATTGAATCTGAGCGATAAAATATTTATTGATGTTATAGATTCTCTCCAATTCTGAATAATTAGTGGAGCAAGTCTCCTCTGTGGAATCTTACCAGGGGAGATGAATATAATTTGGCACCAGGTAAGTATGTGTGTGAGATTGGGAGGATTTTGCATAGCCTGTGACTGGAGGGGATATCAGATGTCTAGAGAGGCTGACTCCGTGATGACTCAAGCTTGGACATGGAGGAAGTGGTAAAGGAGGGAGGAAATGTATAGATTTCAAAGTCTGAGGATTTCAAAACTTGCGTGTAGATCCATACCTGTGGAGGATTCTGTTGCAGAATCTTCATCTTGCAGCTTCCTTTAGTCTTTAATTTTTAAAAGGATTTTACTACTTGTGCTATCAGATGATAAAACATATGCAAATAAGGGTAGCATGTGTAAAAACCTTGGAGTACTGTAGCAGTGTCAGCTGTTAGTATTCTTGCCTATCATCTCCCAGTTCTCATTTTATATCTGTGCTGTTCGTCTTGCCTATTTAGTGTTTGTCATTTTCATGATAGTTTGAGGATGACTAGAATATGTGATTAAAACAGAATGGTTCTTTTCAAGTTTATCCATTATTATGTTTATAAGTTGTATCACTTTAAAAAAGGTTTGGCTTTATTACAGAATCATGCTTTTGATTTGCTCTTTTGTACCTTTACAATTTATTTAAAACCATTTTGGGGAGTATTTATGACCTAGTTTTATTAAGAAATAACCAATCACTGTGCTTTCCTTTTTTTGTGTGCTAAAAAAAATTCTAGGGTGATTTTTACTTGAATAAAAACATACCTTCTGTGCTCATCAATTCCTATCTTAACTGTCTTTTGCATTTTTTTTATTAGCACAGAAAATAATGGTTCTTATTGTAATCCTGTTCGTTTCATTTTTAAAAAATAGTTATACAACAGAAGTAGCCACCTGTTGCTCAGTAGCCCATTTTATCTCTAGTGACTAATTATTAGTTGGGGTAGCGTGCTGCAGATGTTTGATTTCTTTTTCTTTCTGTTTCTTAGCAACAACTTGAAGAAGAAGCTGCTAAACCTCCAGAGCCAGAAAAGCCTGTGTCCCCTCCTCCTGTGGAGCAGAAACATCGCAGTATTGTCCAAATTATTTATGATGAAAATCGGGTAAGCCGGAATCTGCTGGGAGATGACTCTTGAATGTAATCTTCAGCATTTTTGTGTTAAAACCCATTTCATTCTTGGTTTTGAGTAGAGGTTTCAGTAAGCTTTTAAAATGTGCATTTTGTAAATCTTTTAAGGTTCATGAACTTTCACGACTTGAATATGATTTTTTTCTTTTCACCTTACTTGGTTGAAACCTTTTGATAACCATCTTTTGTAAGGAAACAGGCCTGATTCTTAAGTGCAATTCATATTTCATGAAATAGAAATTGATCTGGTTAGTTTGGGGGAAATCATCTAATTACAGATTCTTGGTTGCAGTGTGCGTTATCTGCTGACCCAAGTCAAAGAGAAATCTCCTTCTCTGGTTTAAATTCTTAGGGAACGCTTATTCATTACTAAGGAGCTGCAGTGTCCCAGGTGGAAATTGTCTCTAAACTTTATTGTAAACTTTAAAACTTATACTTGGGACTCCCCAGAGACTGTGGACCTTTCAAACCAGTTTCAGCTTTCATTACTTTGTTGGAATAACTTCCTTGTCTCTTGTTTTCTTTGAACCAAAAATTCCCACCGGTTTGAAATAGCCTGAAGTAACAGTAATATTAGTAGGATGTTGGTTTCACCTTTTTTTATGTGTGTTCAAACTATCATAACAAAATATTTGTGATAAAAATTAGTAGAGATAATGGTAGTCATTTGTATATGCACAACGGTGAAGCATGTGAATTTATAAAGCTTTGGCCTTTTCTCCATGTTAGTCAGCTTTTAACATTTACAAAATTTATATAACAAGATTGTTCCTTTGTTTAGAATTCCTATATATAAAATTTTACAATTTTAATCAGATGCAGGCCTAAAATTAACTGTATTTCCTTAAATGCTACATCTTACTTAGCTTATAAAGTTTTAAATGATAAAGGAAAAGGAATTGTTCACTGTAAGCTATCATAAGATATTCTGTAAAATCTGCGATATTATTCAGTTGACTTGCTGTTATGAAAAGTGTAGCCATCAAAATATAAGGGTCATGTCTGATTAACCAGCTTAGGGGCCAAAAGGAATTAGGCTTGACTTGAAACAGGTGGAATAATGGAGGCAATCACAACTGGTTCAAGATGAGAGCTTTGTGATTCTTCCCTTTGACAACGTTTTTTAATAAGTCACTGCTGTAAATTAGTATGATATTGATAAGTGAAGAGCTGATGGGATTGTTTATAGATAGCAAGCTTCTTCATAAGTTTGTTCACGAGCTAGCTTTATAGTTGTTTTCATTTTTTTCAGAGACTAACTTTTTTTTGAAATATCTTGCCTAGGAGATAAATATAAAATTTTAAGTATATTGTGGATATTGGAGAGTTAGTGTCCTGAAAGGCTACTATTTTCCTTTTTAAGTATTTTGTGCCAAATATTATTGACTCATTATCTTAACAGGTGGGAATGAAACATGAATATAAATGTAAATTCATTTAATGTTTAATTGGTTGTTTGATTTTACAGGTCAAATGTTAGTGAAATTCTTTCAGAAAAAAAGATTTGGTGGAAAGTTTTACTTACACTTAATTTTGATCATAGCTGATAGAGAAACTTCTCTTGTCCTTCTGAATGTTGTCCCCAAAGGAAAATATTCTCCCTGAATGTTCATTCTCTGGGCTGTAACGGTAGTGTGTATCCAGCTATTCTTAAAATTCTAAAAAATGGAAGATTGACATCACGTGAAATCTGTAATTAATATTAAGTCTTCTGATGGTAAAGATGTTAACTTCCTTATTAGTAATTATTGCAAAATTATATACTTTATAGCCTGATTATTGCTTGGTATTTGCCATGGGAACACCCTCAATATGCTTAAAAACTCAATCCTAAATAAGCTGGGCACCACAAAAAAGGGGAAGAATTTTAGGGGTAAGGTCTAGAAATAAAAGAACATTTTCTTCCTTATTCTTTCTTACTTACCTTTGCCAGTTTGACAGCAGATTGGGTCTATTGTACTTAAATTATTTATTTTTGTGTTAATGATTACAATGCTGACTTTTCCTAGCACTTTATTGTTTATTTACTCAAAAAACCTTTATTAAGTATATGCTAAGTCATTGTGCTGAGTCCTGGCAGTATATAGATGTACAGGGTCTCTGCTTTCTTAGAATTCATTCTAAAATAGGGAAGTCTGTGTTAAATACATTTGATTGAATTCAAGAAATGTTCATTAGGCCCTTAACTCTGTGTAAGGCTTTGGGGTTACAAAGACAAAATGAAAACCAAGATATAAGGAAAAATGAGTTAAGTCCAGAGGGAAAGGCAGGAATCTAAGGTTTATAAACCACTTTATATCATTTCATTTTATCTGTACACCAACCTTGTGTGAGACAGGTCATATAAATATTCTTGATTCTCTCCATCCCTCCCCCATTTTATGGAATTTAAATGTATGCAGCTTGAGTTTCTCATAAGATGATGTGTACATAAGGAGTTGTGTGAGAGACTTACCTACCATACAGTATGATGGTTGGAAGACCATGGCTGAACATTTTAGAATTAAGCTATTGTGAAAGAAAATTCTGCCTGAATAAGATTTAAAGTTCAGACTAGGATTCATTTGGTCTCCAAACATACCATTTTACCAGGGTAATACTAAAAACAGTCTCATGATGTGCAATTACTCCACACAGCTGTGGACTCCAGAAGTATTCATTGGTTCTCAAGTTTCAGAATAATACATTTTGGAAAGTAGTTATTGAAGTTTAGCAGAGCCATTTCTCCAAATATCCTATTTGTTTATTATTATTATTTTTTTGTGGAGGGAGTACTTTGCAAAAGAATGACATTGTTGCACAAGATGGGACTATAAATATGAATTATAATCTTGCCTCATGATTTAAAGCACTGTGGGAAAATGTGACTTTAATTTTGCCTAAATTTGTTAGGAACTTTGTGTATTTACTAGCAATTAAGCCAACAGTTTTGAACTTATAATATCAGAGTTGGAGAGGACCATAGAGATCAAGTTCAACTGGTGCCCAAATAAAAAAATATCTACTCTCATGGACCTGAAAAGTGGTCATCCAGCCTCTGCCTCCGGTAATGGCTCACCTATGTTGGGTTAACTCTTAATTCTTTCTCTTCCTGCAAGTTTCACTTGCTGGTCCTTGTTTTACCCTTTGGAACCACACAATGAAAGTGTGAATCTTTTGTACGTAGCAACTGGTCAGATATTTCAGCAGAATTGTTACGTTGCCCCTCCTTCATCCCCCCCCCCCCCCCCCATCCTCTCAAAGTGGTCTTCTTACTCCCAGCTCACCATCACTAGTTCCTTCAGCCAGTTATCCTTTAATGTGATCTTAAGACCATTCACCCTTCTGGTGAAAAATAGTATACTTTGGTCTGTATTCAGATGCAATCAGTTTTTTCTCTGGAGGTAGATATCAGTTTTCATCAGGAGTCCTTTGGACTCCCTCCTTTGAGTACTCATCAATGGGATTCTTTTCTTGGCCAGCAAGGATTTGATTGGATTGAAATTTGGGCACAATTTTTAAGGGGATTTCTTAAACAAATAGTGTAAAATAATATATTTCTTTTTTTGTATTTTTGAAGTGATTTTTCTTTCCACGTGCTTATATTTTGTTTTTCCAAATTAAATTGTATACTCCTTAAGGGCAAGACTTATATTAATTGTATCAGACAGCACCTTAGCCCTGTCTTATTAATAGGTATTCAAATACTGATTTTTGTTGTATACTAAATTAAGATTATATTACCATTTAAAGGAATTATTTTGTTTCCATGTGCCTTGAGACATGAATGAATATACTAACAATATTAATAGCAGCTAGATTTGTTTAGATTCCTCATTTGTTGTGTTCACTGTATAAATTTTATTTAGTCAATATCTCTAGCATGCAGTCCTTTTTATTCTAGTTATTTGTTAAAATCATAATACTTGTTACAGACAAGTCTGATTCTGTTTGATCAATATTGAATATTTAGTGTATGCTTGTCACTCTTTACCAATTCAGTATGACTTCATTTTAGCCTGAGTTAGTAAACTTTATTATACACTGGCAAGTGAAACCAATATTTAGGCCAGAAATATGTTTTGAGTTACTTTTTCAAATGAGTTTATAGTCAACTAATTTTAGAGAAAATTCTGAAATACTTAGCACTCTTTTAAAAAGTTAAGTTTTGCTGTTTAGCTGCTTAATTTCTATTTACCTTTAACAATTGTCAAAGATTTAGTTATTCCCAGTAAACACAGAGGGCAAAATAGGAATCACCCTATTCCTCACCAATGGTTGATGTAATTTTAGGATGGTATCAGTACACAAGATGAAGAGGAAATTAATGTCATGAACTTTAGGAAAGAGGGGGGAAATTATCCCTATTTGTAGAGTATATGATGGCTTATCTAGAACACTCCAGAAAATCAGCAAAGAGACTGACTGAGACCTTTTAGCATTGTGAAAATAACAATGCTCAAAATAAACTAGCAAAAATGAACAGTTCGTGTAGCAAATTTTTAAAAAAGAAAATAATAGAAAGTGAAATTATTCAAAATAATAACAAAATAGGACTTATTTGATTACAAAATACCCTAAAGAATTTGTGAAGAAGTAGAAAAAATTGGAAGGGTATTATTCATTGCCCAAGTTTGGACTATGTCATTATATTAAAATTATCGGTTCTGCCTAAATCATAGGTATAATGCTATGCCAATGGAGGCAGACAAAGTAACAAATTTATTTGGAGAAACAAAAGAATCTAGAATTTGTAGGGGTATGTGAAAAAATAGTGAGAGTAAATAGGAAATAGTATTTTCAGACCTCAAATTATATCATAAAGCAGGAATAACTAAAACTATGAAGCTGAGCAAAGACTTGAAAGTAGATCAGTGGAATAGACTAGGTAACTATGAGTCAGAAACAGTTGAACTCCACTTTGGCTTCAAGAAATCTGAGAACATCAACTTCTTGAGGAAAGATTATCTTCTTGACAAGAAGTATTGGGGAAAATGGAAAGCAATTTGGCAGAATGTTAGGTTTAAACCAGCATGTCTCACACCATGGACACAGTCAAGTTTCAAATGGTTATTTGAATTAAATATGAAAGATGTTATCATTTTGGATAGAAGTATTTTCCATAACCTTAGGGTAAAAATTCTTAAATAAACAAGAGGTATAAGAGATCCCTAAAGATAAAATAAATCGTTTCAATCTCATAAAATTGAGAGACTTTTCTGTGGACAAACTCAACACAACTACAATAAAAAGGAAGACTATTGACTTTAAAAACTTTGTATTCAGTGTCTCTAGTGATCTGAGAATTAAGATGTGAGGAGAAGCAACATAAATGTTTAAGATTGAGCCATTTTCCAGTGGATAAGTGATTAACCACATGAAAGAGTATCCTGAATTACTAATAAAAAAGTAAAAATGCAAGCCAACACAGATCAGATATTATATCCAGGAAATTGGTAAATTTGACAAGACATGAAACAATTAATGTTGGAGCAATAGTGGGAAAACAGGCACATATACTGTTGGTGGAATTGCAAATTGATAATCATTCTGGAAAACAATTTCGAATCATTCTAAGAAAGTGGATAAAACATCTGCCCCCTTTGACTGAGATACCACTGCTGGGCATGTCTATGTCCATATACCTATGTATCTGTATATACTTATATGTCATTATGTACACATAGACATATATACGCACATACATCATAAGGTCAAAGACGGAAAGGTCCCATATATGCCAAAGATAATCATCACAACACTTTCTGTGGTAGAAAAGAACTGGAAATAAAGGTATCATTCAGTTGGAAAATGACTAAACAAATTGTTGTACGTGAATATATCAGCATGCTACTGTGCTGTAAGACATGACAGGAAGATTTCAGAGAAATGGGAGGAATTCTGTGTACAGAGTATTGTAAATAATATAGTATGGTAAACCAAACCAGAAAGGCATTCTGCTTAGTGCTTTCAGTAATATACAGCCACCAAAAACACTTGAAGCTGACCATTGTTTAATTGAAATGACTGGGCTTGACACCAGGGAAAAAAACTACACCTCTCTTTATCGTAGAGGACAGAGACTTTGGTTACATATTATATATAAAATGTGTGTGCTATCCAAAAGAAGCACTGTTTTTGCTTTAGCTGAACTATTTTTTCGGTCTTTTCATCTGTTACAAGGGAAGGCTCTTTGGAGATAGCAAAGAGAGAAGGACTGTATTTGAAAATGTAAGAGCAAAACGTGTTAAAATTATCTATAGATATCACTTTAGATTATAATGCTAGTAACAGAACAGTCCAGTTTATTTGGTGAGAAGATATACAATACAAATCAAGCAGACATTAAATCTCCTCTACCCGTAACACAAGGGAAGTATATCTGGAAACAAGAATCTTCTAGGATGGATGTTTCAGTTATGCTTTCCAATATGTGATTATTTTGTTCATTTACGTATTCACTACAACAATATCTTTATCACTTATAGAAAAAAGCAGAAGAAGCTCATAAAATTTTTGAAGGTCTTGGCCCAAAAGTTGAACTGGTAAGTGAGCTTTTACCTTTCTCTTGTATTGTGGTGTGTTCCTTATTCTGTTTGCACCTTTTAGGACTTGTTCATTTTTTCTTTTTAAAAAATTGATGTCTTTTGTTTTTATATCATACATTTTTGAACGTAACTATCCCCCATCTCCTTTACCCAGAACACCTTTGTTTATAACAAAATTAAAAAGAAAAACAAGACAATGTGGAACTTATTCCCAATATGAGTTAGTTAGGCTTATGGTGAGTAATTCAGTGAACTGTTCCACACCTTAATAGACAATTGTTATGAGTTGATAGGGCCACAAAACGTTCTTCCCCTGATTCCAGCTATCAGACAGTTAGACTCTCCAAACTTCTACTGAGATTGACAGTCTTGGATAAAAAACCCTACTGCCATTGCAAAGACTAGCACCTTTGCACCATTGTGAGGCCTAAACTTGTGCTATTTCAGCTTCCCCTTTGGTAAACAAGAGTCCCCTTCGTACCTTCTGTGCTAAAGCATTCTAACCAAATCTGGGTGGATTCTTCATTTATCAGTCCAGACTGATTATCTAATCAGTGCCAGGAGCTCCTGATAGGTAAAATTCTTCTACCAGCATAGTTTGGCACCTTTCTTTAATTAATGGTCTTAAGATGTTTCCTAGGGTACCAGAAAGTTAAATGCTTTGGCCAGGTAACACACTGAAGAGGTGTGTCAGTGCTAGGGTGTGAACCTATGTCTTGCTAACGTCAGGGCTGATCCACAGTCCATGAAGCCATACTTCTCTTTGCTCTTTGTGAATAAGAAAATTGAGGTAGGGCCTGTGCATATCTTTTTTGTGAGTAGCCCACTGCCTCTCATCTGTCCTGTTCGGCAAGACAATAAGAGTATTCCCAGTGTATTTTCGATTACGATACTAGGGAGAGAAAGCATCAGTGATGATGCTAATGACCACCTTTAACATTCTTTGAAATTTTAAATATCCACGAAAAAAAGATTTTTTGTCATCAAATGTAAGCTCAGTTTCTGGATTTTTAAAACGCATTCTCACTAAAAAGAGGAAAAATGCAACAAAAGAGATGCCTTTCTTTGAGCTGTGGGTGTAAGTTCCAAATTTCTGAGTGAGAGTACACTCTATAATGTCATGGAATACATTCTGTTCCATTCCCCACAGACATCATGGCAACCCCTGAGTGATTTCTTTTCTTTTTCATTTTACAGCCACTTTACAACCAGCCGTCCGACACCAAGGTGTACCATGAAAACATCAAGACGTAAGTATTTCTTGATTGTGGAATCCCATCCTTTAGAGGCCACCCATAAACGCACGGCTCTGTCAGTGAGGCTGTCCTCTGTTGGTCACTGCTTGCTATAAGATCAGATCCTAGAGGCCTTTGAGACTCGGGCCTATATTCTCATCTTGTGTTAGCTCCCTTTGATTTCTTGGGGGTTGGGCGAGCAGCTTTGAGTTCCCCAAGACCAAAAGTGACATAGACTGTGACGTAACCTGGCTGGTTTTGTAATCGCTAGTAGAGAGTGGATACTGAACCTTGAAATGGCTTACCTTGAGGCTTGAATTTTTTGCCTCCTGTTTTGTCTTTTTTTCAGTGGAGCACCTGCAAGGCGCATGATGAAGTAAGATAATGAAGCTTTTTCATTTAAGACTAGTGATGACACCGTCCCCCACCAAGCCACATCTGCCATTGCAAAGTAGAAGCGCCACGGATCATTTTATCATTATTCACAATCCTATTCTAGGGAAATCCCTTCCATGCCTCTTGCCAGCTACGGTATTTGTAGACCCTTCTGCCATTTAACGTCCTGGCGCCTCGTGCCTTGGAAGCGCGAGGAGACTGCTCGCTCCCACAAAGTCCTTATCCTTGTGCATTGTAGGATGAGGCCTGGATGGATACCAGTTTGGGGGCTCAGAGCTTAAGTGAAATGGAAACAACTTGTGTGACATAATTATAGTGAGGTGTAGATCGTTAGGGATCTTGCCTTTTTTTGTTTGTTTTGTTTTTTAATTTGCAATTTTAAGATACTTTCTGGTGAATTGTTTGCTAGTGAGTTACCAGAACATGAGATGAGTTCCAATATAATGTTTTCATATACTTTATTGAATGTTTTGCTAACCATGATGAGAAGATAATTTATTGTTTACTAATATTGATGCCAATGGCATATATTGCTGGTAATTTTTTTCATTTCTTGCTGAGAGTACAAGTGAAACAGAAAACCCTCTGCACCCATGAACTTGTGGCAAAGATGAGTTATCAAAGAATGCCTAAGAATGTGTATGAATAACAACTGACCTGAATTTGGGTCTAGGATACAGCTCGTTAAATATGAGATTCACAATAAAATAATTGCACATTCTTACTGACTTCTATTGTGGGATACTATTATAGTGTTAGACTGCAGAAGGAGGTTAACTAGACTTGTAATAAAATATAAAGTATTTTAAATACTTTATATGAAGGGCAGCTAGGTAGCACAGTGGGTAGAACACTGGGCTTGGAATCTTGAAGATTTATCTTTGTGAGTTCAAATCTGACCTCAGATACTTCCTCACTGTGTAACCCTGGGCAAGTCACTTATCCCTGTTGGCCTCAGTTTCCCCATCTGTAAAATGAACTGGGGAAGGAGAAGGCAAACCACTCTTTCCCAAGAAAATCCCATATGGGTTCACACAGAGTCAGACACAGCCAAAACGACTGAATGGCAACAACGTAAAGTTTTAACATAGAATAGATCCGTGATGCATGCAAAAGTAGAATCAGACAAAAATCTAGACAACTTCAACTACCTCACTTTAATTACTTTGTGTGTGCATTACTGCCTCCCTCTTACTGTCTTCTATTTCATTTGTATTCTCTGGTAAATTCAGTACTTGTCTGTTTGACTGAGTTTTATGATATATTTGAGTTCTAAAAATTGTGATGAATTTGCATTTACTTCTGATTTCTCAAGAGACTAAAATTAGATAAAATGGAATGTATGTGAATTATTTGACCTGCATACAGTTAAATGTATGTTATCCATATGGTTATTGAACTTATGCATAGTATAATATACATAATGATTGTTTTTCTGTGGCAGTTACTTAGTTGATATAAAAGTGATACAATGTACTGCAATGATTCTCTTTAGTTCTTGGCTGCTTTTCCTGTAGTCCACTCTCAATTATTCCTGTTGATTCAATGAAACAGTGACATGGTTAATCCAAAAGTCATTTAGGTTTTGCTTTGGGATGTACTTTGTGCACAGATTTAATTGTGGGAAATTCACCAAACATCAAAGTGCTGAAAGCACGCTTCTTCCTAGAGGCCTCCTGCTCAGTTCTTTCCCTTGTTTCTAATTAGTTGCTGGAAATGGACTGAGCTGCTTCTCAGACTGTTAAAAACTATCTACAATAGACCAGATGCTTCCTGTGTAAGAAAGACACTTCCTTCCTCACCTCAGCTTGTCCTGGGTGATTGGGCCAAGGAGGGACCCCACCCCCAGCCCCACCCCCGCTCTTGCTTCTGCAGTCTCTCCTGCTTTGGAGCAGAGCCTGCTTATGGAAAGACAGCGGAGAGTAGGTGTGAGGTCATGTTTCATTGGAAAGCTGTATTTTTCTGTATTTAGTTAAGCAAGAATAATTGAGAAGTGACTTTATTTCTATGAGTTCCTTCAGTCTAGAAGAGGAAGCCTTCTAGGCAGTTAGAATTATTAAACGTACCAGGACAGAAAAATAATTTTGGGATAACCTTATTACGTGAAAATTATTCTCAGTCATCTTGAGTTGATTTCTCATGTCATTACACTGTTTGGGGAAGAAGTAAATCATTATTGACTTGTATTATTTTCTCACTTTCATAAATGATATTTTCTCTTCTAGAAACCAGGTGATGAGGAAAAAACTCATCTTATTTTTTAAAAGAAGAAATCATGCAAGAAAGCAAAGGGTGAGGGCTTCTCCTTATTGACTTGACGTCTATGAGAGTTGTACCAATCTTTTTGTTTGTTTGCGTAGGCAGACACTATTCTCCGCACCATGGCCAGGAGGAGCAACTGTGCACAGAGTTGTGCTGAGGAGGATGTTGACTTATCTGTAATAGACACTTCCACCAGCATTGTGGGGTCATAGTTTACGTAGTTATGTGTGTCATTCTTAGCTTGGGGTGAGAGTTTATGTTCTTTTTATCCAGCAATAAGACTATTGGTAAGTGGTTTTAACAATATTTGTGGAGATTGAGTGGGGTGTGCTATACTTTTAAATTAATGGAATGATTTTGCTTAGATTTCCCTTTCTTTATTAAAAACCTGATTATGTGGTAGAAATGTGTTTCATTTTAAAAGTGGCAAAAACGTTAGTTTTATAACATGATTATGCCTTAATTTTAAACCCTTCTTGAAAACACGTCATACCAAATTTTATCTCTATTTCTTAGCTTGTTGTATTCTTCATATGACATTTCTTAGGCAAACATTAGTTTTTCTGTTTACATTTACAGTATCAAAATAAAATATTAGACAGTCTGTAAGTTTAAAACAAAATGACTTTGTAGCTTTATTTCTAAAGTTCCCAATGTGGTATTTTAAGAAAAACAGACCAGGAATTGATGCTGAATAGAAGACTTCAGAAAACTTCATTTGCATTTGTTGTTCTTGTTAAGTCTCAAGCCTTACAGGTTTTTTTTCTAAAGAAATATCTTCAAAAATTTTCTTTTACTAATATATAAAATCATTTTTATCATTAGATAAATATTAATACAGTTATGACAATAAAATTTATATAAAGAGCTTTGGACAAGGAAGTCAGAATCCATGGTGTCCCAATTTTATCATAACTTTCACTGGTTGATCGCCTGGGACAAGTCACCAAACAACCTGTTGCCTTCATTGCCCTCGTTTTTAAAATAATCTTTTTTTTTAAGGTCTCTTTATTTCTAATGTTCAGGTTCTGACAGATTGGTTTTTCCTACTTGTAACTTGCTCATGTGGTTTACATGTCTTTGAAATTTAAGCATGAATTTTGTGTTTTACTTTTGGAAAGCATTTAAATCATTTACTTTTGGAGGACTATTTAATAATGAGCACTTTTGATTTTTTTTTATTACAGTGTTGTCAGCTGAGTATGAATTTAAAGTAGTCACCCTCTGTTATTAGCTATTGACATACATGCAGGCCACGTTACAGAGAAGGGGAAATGTGGTATGGTCCAACCAGCTGTAGCTTGTGGTGGTGAGACTTATGTGCTTTTAAAGCTTCTTCCCTAGTATCAGCCTGCTCTTAGGAATTTTCTACTGCCTTATCAGTCAGTGCAACCCACAGTATAGAGAAGCTAAGTTATACACATGCACATGCACAGACAGTAATGTTCTGTGACAACTTCTATCTAATTGTGTTGAGTAATGGAATCACCATTTACTTTGACCCTTCAACGCAAAGATTTACCACTGAGTGACCTGCCTGTTCAAATCCTTTTTGAAGTGTAACTCCCTTGACAAACTAGCATTTGGGTGACAAACTAGGGTAATGTTATTTAAAGACTTTCAGCTATATTTTGTCCATAATTAATTTCTGTTTTCCATATTTAATAGGAACAAAAAATCTGCCAACGTTATGATCAGCTCATGGAGGCATGGGAAAAAAAAGTGGACAGAATAGAGAACAATCCCCGGAGGAAAGCTAAAGAGAGTAAAACCCGAGAATACTATGAAAAACAATTTCCAGAAATTCGAAAGCAAAGGGAGCAACAAGAAAGATTTCAGAGGTAGTAATGAGTGGCTAGAATATTGTTTTTCAATTAAAAATCTGATTATGTCACTATACAATGTAGTAGACTTCCTTTATCGAATTAAAGAAATTAATGACAACTTTACTACATTTAGAATCAAATAATTGAGTGTCATCCATTGTTGTGATTTTTGTAAATTTTTCTCTTTGTTCATTTGACTTTGGGGGAAAATCCGAGTAGAGAAGAATATTTAAAAATTGTTTTCTAGTTCTTAAACATGTAACCCTCTTTGGGAATGATAGTGAATATGGAAGAGAATTCCATGCAAAACATCTGAGTTTCTGCATTATTGTCACTCTAATAGTACTTCTAAAAGGGTTTATGGTGGTGTTTGATCGCAAGCTATCCAGTTTAAGAAATTCTTTGTTTTTGTTAGGATAATCTTTTGGTTTAAGATGGTACTTGGTAAAGATTTTTGAAATCTTACTTTCTCTTGTAAACCAGAAATATGAAAATCTTTCTCATCCCACTTGAGTTTCTATATTGGAGGGTATTTTTTTTTTTAAACATTTGGCATATTTCTCAGCCTGCAATGCTACTCTTGGCTGAAAGGCAGGCCAGAGACTCCTGTCTGAAGTTTAGATGGAATCAGCAGCTGTAAAAAAAACAACAACCGACTCTAAGAATACTTTTCCAGAAGGTTCTCCCATATGTGCACTTGTTGAGCATGTGGCCTTTAAATGTTTGGATCAGCTTTTAAATAGTTACTCATTTACATAGTGATAGCCTCATGTTACCTAGCCTGCTTCTTCAGTCAAATTTTAAAGTTTTTCATGTTCTTTTTGTGTCTTAACAGGTTATTTAAAAAAACAACACTCCTCCAGAAATTAGTATAGTAAATTTAAAGACCATATACTTTAAAATGTAAAGATTTTCTAATCTGCTTGAACTTTCTTCTTGTGTCTAGGGTTGGGCAGAGAGGAGCTGGTCTTTCGGCCACCATTGCTCGAAGTGAGCATGAGATTTCTGAAATCATCGATGGCCTCTCTGAGCAGGAGGTGAGTCTTTCCCAGGGTCTTCCAGGTCTGTTCTGGAGGTGTGATGGTGCTGCTTTCAGCCTTAGCCCCTAGAGAGTTGGTAATCCTTTGTGCATCATTCACTCGGTGAATGATTGATTCCCTCTTCATGGTACATTTCCTCAGAGATCTTAACATCCACTGAGTGGACTGAGATTTTTTTTATGGATATAGCAACCAAGCTAGTTCTTCGTGGTTTGCTCAAATCAAGAATAGTTAGGTGAGGATAATCAGAAAAGGCAGCTAATTTAAACCCTTTCTTAATGAACTCCATGGGATATTTGGTTGAATTTCTTTGGATGCAATTTCATTAAAACAAGCACTCTCTAATTTATGGGACTGGGGGGTTGAATAGCCCACATCCAGCCACCCTGTAATTAATTAGGAAGTGAAAAAATATAATGTAATAATAATGAATGTGATGTAGTTTGGTGTAATCTCTGTAGAGGAATTATAATGGTTATGAATGAACCTTTCTTCATCTTTTACTCCCTTTCTCTTTTCACCCTTTTCATTTTATTGTCTTTAGATTGGTGACATTTTGGGGCAGGGAGTAACTTACGTGGTTGGGTTGTTTGATAAGTAAAGCAGGACAGAGAGTCAAGGAGTGGTGTGTTATGATTGGACAGAGGGTTGTAGGTTGAAGAACTCGGCTTTCTTTTCCGAAGGAGTCATGGGATCTGGCTTCTTCAAGTCACACAGCTGATGTGATTGGCAAGTCACTAGCTGTTCTCAACCTCAGTTTCCCCATCTGCCAATGACAAGACCTTTGTCTTGATGGTCCCTTCTAGCCTAGTTGTAGAATCACAATTTAGAACTGGAAGGAGCCTGAGTTGGCCTCATCTAGCCTTCTAGATGAGGGATAAGGACATGGGGCCTAGAGCATGTGACCTTTGAAAAGGCCTCATGTGACCTTGCACAGAGCCTCCACTGCAAATCTACACTTTTCCCACTGTGTGGCTGCCATTTGCATTTTTCATTACAGATACTTGATGGATACTTGGAGAAGAAACAGAGTATGTGGTTATGTGAAATTTGTTTCATGTACCTAAAGTGATAAAGTATTATTTCTCTATGGAACATTCCCTGGCAATGGGAAGTTTTTTAAAATGCAGAATCTCTTTATTGTGTTTGTCCTGTTGGAACTTCATCTCTATTTGTATGTGATATACTGTGTTTGACTTAAGTTTGCATTACCAACAAGTCTACTTGTTCAGGAATTCACAGAGCTTTAAAGTGATGAAGTCACATTGTGAAGACCCTCCCCAGGAGGACCTGAAAAGTTATGTTCTGCTTTCCAGACCTTCCACATTCTTCCATCTACCTATCCCCAACCCTGCTAAAGGAGGTTATATCATTTACTGTGTAGGCATAAACAGTATTCCTCTGGAATTGATCTCTTGTTGTAGAACTAATTCATGGAGGGTATGCCTGTAGTTTTGATATAGGTGAAAATCAAAGCACTGCATTTTAAGATGTGCATTTGAATCCTGACTCTAGTAACTTTTAGTGATCTCTTGTTTCCTAATCTATCAAATGGGTTTAATAATCATTCTCTCTGCCTACCTCTCTGTGGAGATCAAATGAAAAGCTGTAAAATTGTCTTAGTAAACTACTAAATTAAATCAGCTTTCATTATTATTATGCAATCTTCCCACTGTGGTTACTCAACAATGTGACAAATGTGACAGGTGATAGATGTGACCAATTTTTGCTTGAAACTAGCTTAGCTTCAGGTATAATAAAGAACCAAACTTTGGATCAGGAGACAGAGATTTGGATCCATCCTTACCCCTGACTCTTGCCAGCTGTGGAGCCACTGAACCCTTCAAAAGTCACAATTTACATTCTGCAAAAGGGCAGTAATACCTTCATCATACACTCTCCAGAGTGTTTAGGAAAGCATTTGAAAATGTGAAAGAGCATGAGCATTGTGTGTGTAATATTTTGTGTGGTCTTACATTTGAGTTGGAAGGATCTAAGTTAATAAAGAGTTGTTTAATTAAGAAACATTTTAGTTTAAAATGTACTATCCTAAAGCAGTCTATTTGTCTGTATTTAGATTATTATCTAAAGATGGACCCTTCCCTCCCTCCCCCCAGCTTCTCTCTGAAGAGTTTTCGTTGTGTGATCTTGGTGAAGTTACTTAACCTTCAGGGGCCTCCCTTTATCTTTAAAATGAGGGAATTAAACTAGATGGTCAGCAAGGTTTCTTCCTGCTCTCCATGCTACAGATTTTACACCTTGTTACACAGACAGGGGCGTGACCTTAGGAATCAGATCTCATCCTGAAACAGAATCTCATCTCTAGCCTTTCCTGTCATTGGTCACCTAGATTTTTGCTTGGAAAGACTGAATGAGGGGGAACCTACTGACTGTGAAGATAGCCCATTTTCATCAAGCTTTCATTTCTATTTTTGGAGTTGTAACTCCCCCACATTACTTGTAGTTGTGCCAAACAAAGCTAGTTTAGTCATTCTTCTACTCAACAGCCTTTCAAATACTTATGCAACTATTATGTACTCACCAAGCCTTTTTTCTAGGACTAAATGTCCATAGTTCTTTCTGCTCGAGAGCCTTTATCATAACATTGTGCTTCCTTTGAATGCTTTCATTTAACAGTGTCCTCCCTAGGATATACCCCTTAGAATTGGATGCTCCATGGCCAAAATTGATCCCTTGAGTCATTATCGTGGAGCTTCTCTTAATGCCATTTTCAGTCGTATTTGCTTTCGTGTCTTTCACATCATTCTGTTGACACATCTGGAGACTTTAAGTAAATCTCATACTTTTTTCAGGTTCACTCCTGTCTACACCTGCTTCCCCCCATATTGTGCTTTGATGGCTTTCAAGTCACAAATAAGTTTACATTCATTCCTAATCAGTTTTTTTTTAAATTTTATTTATTTATTTATTTATTATTTTTTTAATGTTTAACAATCACTGACATACAATTGAGATTTTATCCCCCCCACACCTATCTCCCATTACCGCCCTCCCTCCCCACGACTGCATACAATTCTGTATCCTAATCAGTTTTAATATATTTGATGCTGCCCAGTGTTCTGGCCTGTCAGACATTTTTCTGAATCTTGATTGTTATCCAGGATGATACAATTTTTGTATCACTGGCAGATTTAATAAGCACACCACATCATTGATAAACATGTTTTCACTAGAGAGCAGAACCTAACAGAGATCCCTAGGGTCCTCCCCAGGACAGTTCCTGTCCAGTTGACATTGGGTCATTAAGTCATTTCCAAACAGATCTAATCATATTGTTGTCTATCCAAACATCATTGCATCTTTTCTCAAAAAAACCAAAAAAGAAGTAAAAAGCACCAGGGACTGTTACTACATGCTTTGCTGAAATCTAGGTGAGCTGGATGTTCTGCAGTTTCCCCAGGACTTGAGGTCAGACTCATTGTATTGTAACTTTTTTATTTTCTGCCTGGTAGGAAATTATGATATTTGCCCTTTTCCCAGTGCTGCCCTAAAACTCTCCTAAGCTCTATCTTCTAAGATTACTGAGGGTCTCAGCAGTCACACCTTTCAGTTCTTTGAAGACAGTGATGTGATGTGATGCGATGCGATGCGGTGCAATGTGGTGTGGTGTCATGTGGTGCTCACCTGCACTGTGCTGCTTAACTTACAGACTATGTCTAAAATACATGGCAGTTTACCTGTCAAGACATGCACAGGAACCATATGAATACAATTACAAAATACTTTTCACAAATAAAGACAGATATAAATTATTGGAGAAATATTCATTGCTCCATGGACAGGCCAAAACTACTATAATCAAAATGGCAAAACCACATTTTTCTTGGTTAGCAGCTCCCCTTTTGCTTCCTCCTCAGAACTTTTTCTCTTTGTCTTCTGAATTAAATTCTTAGGAGATTTGTGCCCCTCCTGTTCTGATATTTTCTGTAGAAATTAATTCTATGAGGTCTACATATCTATCTTCAGAACTGTTTGCAATCTGTTCGCATAAAATTCAGAGTGTGTATCAGAGCAGTTCGGATATCATGAGTTCTAAGGCCTCATATGTCCCTTCATTTCTTCTCTAGGAATTAGTTCCTGTTGGTGAGAATGAGATCAAGTTTAGAGTCTATCCTGCTGTGTTCAGGCACTATGCTAAGTACTTAACAAATTATCTTATTTGATTCTTTTTTTAAAAAATTTTGTTTTCAGTTTTCTACAATCACTGCCATATATCTTAGATTTTTTCCCCCTCCCTCCCCTCTCTCTCCCTGAGATGGCTTGCAGTCTTATATAGGTTCTACACGTACGTTCCTGTTAAATACATTTTCACCTTAGTCATGTTGCATAGAAGAATTAAAATGAACGGGAGAAACCATAAAGCAAAACAAAACATAGCACAGGAGAAAATGGCCTGCTTCATTCTGTGATCCAGTTCCATGGTTCTTTCTCTGGATGTGGAAGGCGTTTTGCCTCAAGAGTCCATTGGAAATTTTTTAAGTCTATGCATTTCAGTGAAGTACTAAGTCTACCAGAAAAATTCCTGGCACACTGTGGTTGCTGCTGTGTACAAAGTTCTCCTGGTTCTGCTCCTTTGACTCAGCATCAGTTCATATAAGTCTTTCTCAGTCTCTCTAAAGTCTTCCTGTTCATCATTTCTTATAGCACAACAGTATTCCATTACATTCATATACCACAACTTGTTCAGCCATTCCCCAGTTGATGGGCATCCCCTTGATTTCCAGTTCTTGGCCACCACAAAGAGAGCTGCTATAAATATTTTTGTACATGTGGGACCTTTTCTCATTTATATGATCTCTTTGGGATACAGCCCTACAAGCAGTATTGCTGGGTCAAAGGGTGTGCACATTTTTGTAGGGCTTTGGGCATATTTCCAAATGGCTCTCCAGAATGGTTGGATGAGCTCACAGTTCCACCAACAATGAATTAGTGTTCCAACTCTCCCACATCTTCTCCAGCATTTATCATCTTCCTGTTTTGTCATGTTAGCCAATCTGATAGGTGATATGGTACCTCAAAGTTGTTTTAATTGGCATCTCTCTAATCAGTAATGATTTAGAACATTTTTTCATATGACTATAGATAGCTTTAATTTCTTCCTCTGAAAACTGCCTGTTTATATCCTTTGACCATTTATCACTTGGGGAATAACTTGTATTTTTGTAAATTTGACTCAGTTCTCTATATATTTTAGAAATGAGGTCTTTATAACAGATACTAGTTGCAAAATTTCTCTCCAGGTTTTCTGCTTCCCTCCTAATCTTGGTTGCGTTGGGTTTGTTTGTGCAAAAACTTTTCAATTTAATGTAAACAAAATTATCTATTTTGCCCTTCATAATGTTCTCTACTGTGTCTTGAGTACCAAACCTATTCCACTGGTTTACCTCTCTATTTCTTAGCCAGTATCAAGTGATTTTGAAAATTGCTGCTTTATACTACAATTTGAGATCTGGTAGGGCTAGGTCACCTTTCCTAGCAGTTCTTTTCAGTAGTTCCGTTGATATTCTGGACCTTTTGTTCTTCCAGATGAATTTTGATATTATTTTTCTAGCTCTATAAAATAATTATTTGGTAGTTTGATTGGTATGGCGCTGAATATGTAAATTAATTTAGGTAGAATTGTCATTTTCATTATATTGGCTCAGCCTACCCACACGAGCAACTGATGTTTTCCCACTTACTTAGATCTGAATTTATTTGTGCAAAAAGTGTTTTGTAATTGTGTTCATAGAGTCCCTGGATTTGTTTTGGCTGGTAGAATCCTATTTGATTCCTAAAACAATCCTGGGAGGTTGGGGCTGTTATTATCTCCATTTTAGAGATATGGAAACCGAGGTAAACAGATTCAGTTAGTTTCCCAGGGTAACATAGCTAGTGTGCCTCAGGTCGTCCTAACTCTAGGCCTGGTGCTCCATCTACTTGTTTTCTTGCCCCCTTGCTGCCCAGTCACTATTGCATTCTTCTGAGACAGGATTATGATCTGGTTCCTCTTTCAAAGCACATGGTCTCTGTAGTATTTATTCTCTTATGATAATATCAATAGTTTTTTCCCTCTCTAGAGTGTCACCCAAATGCTTTTTTGCCATGCACCCCTACTCTGGTTCCTGATTTCTTCCCATGTGTATACCTTCTTAATGTGCCATCATTACCCTTTCTTTCCCTTCTCTTTTTTTGTTTATTAGCTGTACTTTGTGCATTTTTGTATAGACATCTGAAGTCATGGATTTTTTTTACAGGCTATTTTCTTGAAATTTTTCCCAGTGAACTAACATTATTCTTTTTTAGCACATTTGAGTATCATTTTTAAAAAGTGAGCTGTATGTTTAGTGTATTTAAATTATATTCTTTGAGTACCTATTAGCATGGATAAGCTTTTATATGGTACTTTTAAATTAAAAAGTGCTTTATGTGCATCTTTTCTTTGAACTCTTCCAATAGAAAATGAATAGTATGAGCATTCTTTCCATTTTGCAGAGAAGAAAGTTGAGGCTCTGAGAGCTAAGTGACTTTTTCAAGTTTAGGAAACCCAAAGAGTCTCCTGTCCTAATTCTGCCCCAGTGCATTATTTTCCCCATAGCGTTCTCTTGGCTGTTCTACTGCCATTAAAATGTGTCTTCTCTATAGTACAATTTAAGTTTCTGCTCTAAACATTATCCCAAATAAACTACTTTTCTTTTTGTAGAACAATGAAAAACAAATGCGTCAGCTTTCTGTCATTCCACCCATGATGTTTGATGCTGAACAAAGAAGGGTGAAGTTTATCAACATGAATGGTCTCATGGAGGATCCCATGAAGGTTTATAAAGACAGACAGTTCATGAATGTTTGGACCGACCACGAAAAGGAGATCTTTAAGGAAAAGTAACTAGGCTTTTAATAATTCTTTACAAAGGACTATTGTATCGTGCATGAAACTGTGCTGGTGGCCCTTTCTTTTGAGCAAGTATTTAATAAGTACCTCCTGGAGATTAAAACACACAAATGAGGTAGTCTCTGCTCTCAAGTAGCTTACATTCTATTGAAGGAATTACATGTAGGCAGAGTATCTGCAGACTGAACAGAGAGTAATGGGGGGGGGCGGGGGTAGGAGAGGGAAAAGGCCACCAGATGGAGAAGATCACAGGAGCCAGAGGCACTGTGGGTAGCCTGGCCAAAGATCTAGAGACGGGAAATGGAACATTGTGTACAAGTAACAGCAGTGAATTAATTTGACTAGAATTTGAACTATATAAAGGAGACTCAGTAGGACTGGAAAGATAAATTGGCACCAGGTTGTGAGGGGCTTTAAGTGCCAAAGAGAGAAACTTGCATTTAATCCTTGAGGTAATTGGGAGACAAAAGAACTTTTTGAGCAACAGAACGTCATGGCTAGAGCTTATGTCTAGGAGGATCCTTCTGACACCTGTGTGGAAGATGAATAGGAAGGGGAGAATTTGGAGGCAGATTTTCCTGCTCCCAAATTCAGAGACTATTATATTAGTTTAGGGAAGAGGCTAGTATGGTGGATGTGAGTAAGACGAGAAAAGATGTAAGAGGTGTTATGGAAGTATAGTCAGTGAAACTTGTTAGCATTGATTTGGGGAATGAAGAGAGTGAAGGGGAGTTGAGGACTTCTCTAAGATTGCAGACTTAGGTCCTTGGAAAAATGGTATTACCCTTCACAGAGCTAGGGAAACCAATAAGTTTGGCCAGGACTAAAGATGAGTTCTTTTTATAGACATATTGACTTTGGGATGCCTAGTGGATATTCAACTGGAGGTGTCTACTAGACAGTTGGGGATGTGCAGCGGAAGTTGATTTTAGAGACCATGACTGGCTATATCACTTTGTCACTTGATTGCATAGATAGGATAAACCAATAAAAGCTGATGAAATCACTAGGAGAGTATAAAGAGAAAATATTGGAGAGTGTAGGGCAGACCCCTATGGTACCTTCTAGGCATAGTCTTTGGCATATGGATGGTAGTCCATCAAGGGAAATGGGGCATCCGTTCATGTGGGAAAAAGAGAAAGGACAAAATTATTAAAACCATGGAGGAGAACATATACAGGAGCGAAGTTTTGGGCCCCAGGTGTCCTGTGCTACCGAAGGATTGGTAAAGATGACCAAGAATAGACCCTTGGATTTGACAAGGGACCATTAGTAACTGGGGAAAAGGCGATTTCAGTTTTGCTGTGATTTGAAGCAAGATTTCCAGGTATTGAGAAATGAGTAGCCAGTGAGAAGTCAGGGCACTAAGTGTAGACAGCTTTCTTAGGGATTTGGCAGTGTAGGGAAAGAGAGGGAAAGCCTAGCTCCTCGGTGCGGTGCAGAAGGGTCTAAGCTTTCTCTGTGTACTTTGTTGCAGTCGTTTTGTCATGGCACCTTTAGGCTGAAAGAATATCTAGAAGTCCCATTTATTAAGTAAGTTAACTCAATGAGTATTTCTGTCCTAATAACTTGTAGCCTTTTGAAAAAATAATTCACATAAATTGAAAAAAATTTTATTTGGTTCTTAAACTCTTGCCACTGGGATGTGTGTGACTTTGGCCACTGCACCACTTCTCGCATCTTGGAATCAGACTGCACGCCACCACCCTCATTACCTGGTTTATTGATTTTAGTGCAGTGATTTTTGTCAGAGCAACCACCAGAATCCCAGCTTTACAGAGACAAGACATTGCAGATCAGAAAGTTCCGCATGTTACTGATGTAACCAAAAGCACAAGTAAAGAAAAATGTGTCTCAAACATTTGTGAACATCATGGAAAGGGAGGAGCACAGCCTGAGGTTGAAAACGGGAACTACTTTGAGCTAGGAGTTTGTGTAGCGTTCAATAGATGGGTGCTGCAGTTTTTCCCTTAAAAATTTAAATTATCCCATGGCACCCCTGTGAATTCCCTGTGGCAACAAGGTGCATGGTTTGGGAACTCCAAGGATAATATGATAAAGTGAAGGTGCTTTTTAAAGGTTGGACTAGAGCAAAGTGTGTTATAAACAGTAAAGGAGCTACTAGATGTTTTTAAGGACTGTTTTATTTGCACTGAGTGCTAGCAATTGCATTCATTGCTCCAGTTTATTCCAACTGTAGTGTAGCTAGTGACCTCCTACCAATTATAATCAGTGGATGTTTGGCCTAGTAGTTGATCTGAAAGGCAGTTTCCATTTCTCAATCCATGATCCTATTATAAACATTGCTCTGTGAATTTTCAAAGTGGTCAGTTTAGCTGATTAGTTTTCTTGCGTTGTCTATGTGTGAATTTTTTTTTTTTGATCTTGTGTTTTAGAGTTACAGGGCTTTTCATAGTTTACATTAAAAAAAATCATTTCAAAGTCAGTTGACTGGATAGTCTTATTCAAAAAGACTGTTGTTAACATCTTTTCCTCAATTACAGGTTTGTCCAGCATCCAAAGAACTTTGGACTTATTGCTTCCTACTTGGAACGAAAGGTAACAAAAATTTCTCATTGAGATTTTATTATAAAGAGGTGGTGGCAAAATTTTAACTGTTGCACATAATATTTATTAGGAAAAGTTTAACTAGAAATGCTTATTTACCAGTTTATTTTACAAACCCCTCAAGCACTATATAATTGCCACTTCATTGTTAACCTCCAGTCTGGTGAGGACTTCATTCCCTGAGTCTTCTTCCATACTCCTGCTGAACTCAAGCAATGTTTATAGAGAAATAGAAGAGTGTGCTGATGAATGTTTAACCACCAGGTTCTCTTCTCTCAAAAAATGCATACACACTTTTAAGATTAATCTGCATTATTTGCACTTTAAATTTTTGTGTTGTCAGTACATTGAAAATTAGCAATAGAAATGCCTCCATTAGGAGCTTGTTGGCTGATTCTGAGAGAAGAGTCTTTGCTATACTCGTCCAGTATGACTTGCTTTTTTTTTTTTTTTAATATATGTTGGAACTGGGATACTGAAATATATTTTCCCAGGCATGAACTGTTTACACTTATAATCAATAAAAGATAGTACATCAAAAGATGTTTTTAATATGAAAGACCTAAAAATGCACAAAGTTGGTGTGTTGTTTTTTTTCCCCCTGATGAGAGTAAGACCTTTCAAGCTATGACATGGACTTCCACACACTTTTTTTCATAATGAAAATGAGACCGAATTTTCCTTGAGATAGAACTGAAGACTTGATGAGATGTTTTGAATACTAGTGCTTGTAAGGTAGCATTTTCAGCATCGTGTTGAGTGAATTCTGACAGCGTTCACTGATTTCAACATTGTAAAGTCAAAAAATTGAATGTCCGTCCTTAGAAGACAGTCTTCATTTCTATAAAGCAACAACAAAACTCCAGTTTCTAAACCTTAGTCCAAATCAGGAATGGGCTGATTACATGAATACCTTGAGAAGAACTTACTTTGACTTCATGTCCCCTTATGTTATTTTATAGAAATTATACTGTGTCTGTGCTCCACTAGAGGGGAAATCCTAGTGTATGATACATGTGGTTGTGTCCTCTTGGTCCTCTGCCAAGGCAGTTGCTATGGTAGAAAAAAATTTAAGAAAGCATGGTACTGCTTCAGTATTCATTCTTTCTCATAATTGTAAAATAATCAGAAACATTCGTACTGGATGAAGAAGGACTTTTTGAACTAAACAGCTTAGTTTTAAATAAAGCGTGTGCAGACTTAACTACTAGATTGAAATAGTTGTGTATTCCTATAGAAAAATTAAAACTCAGACATATTAAGAATCTCCAGTTGAAATATCCTAGTTCCCTGGTGTGGTACCCGCTGTGATCACAGTTACCAAGACTGGCGTTACCAACAATCCTAACAGAAGGGATTGTGAATGTATACGTAATTAAGAGAATGTCAGCAAACAGGGGATGCTAGATTTGGGCTTCCTGACTTTTCTTGTTTTGGGCATTGTTTAAATGACTTGGAGTTTTAGAACCTACACTTTTTTATATTTGAGAAACAGAGTATTTTGTGACAATTGTCTTCTATGTCTTCCATGATTTACTTGTAAATGGAATCATCCAGAAAATTCTTTTGAAAGCATAATCAGTTATTCTTGCTACAGTCTTATGCTTTTGAATTCTGAAAAACTGACTTATTTTGTTTTAGAGTGTGCCAGACTGTGTTTTATATTATTATCTGACCAAGAAAAATGAGAATTATAAAGCCCTAGTAAGGAGGAATTATGGGAAACGCAGAGGAAGAAACCAGGTATGTGTCATTGCTGTGCTCAACAAGATTGGTTTTGCTTTGTGGAAATGTGAAAAATAAGTGCTGTAGGAATCCACATTGAACCTTAAGTTTATGTACTTAATACATGGAATATTTTTATTAAATTAGGTCAGTAGCTTCAATATTTGAAAGATCATATCACTTGAGCTTTTTTTCCATTTAGAATGCATTCTTGATTAGTAAATTTATGGTGAAAATCAGTTAATTTGCAAAGTGATTTTGGCGGGGGGAGGGTGGAGTCCAGCTGTGTTACTAGTAACATACGTAATTTGTCTGCTAAGAGATTATTGCTCGTACTCTTCTTACCTGGTAAGTGACTGGGGTTGAATGAGGGAGAGGAGAAAGAACCACAGGCTGGAAATAAGCTTCCCCTCTGGTCTTAGCCAGTGAAAGGGCCTGTGCAGCTTTGTGCTTGTGCCTGTTTTTATTGCCTTCCTTTTAATGTTTAGGGTTATAGGCACTTTTCCTCTGTTGATTCTTGGCCAAGTCTCTTTGCCTTACTTTGGATTACTTAGTTCCAGGTCGTTTTTTGTAATATTGCCTTATAAATCCAGGTACAAACTTTTCACCCATGTCTGTGATCTTTGATCTTCCCTATAACTTCTGTGTAATACTAAATTCTTAGGGAAACTTTGATTCTATTTCATCCTTACTTAAAGAAAGATGTTTTAATGGAAATGCTTGATATTATGTTGAAAGTGACACTTAGAAAGCTGGTCTTTTTGACATTCTGAATGTGTTTTTCTAGTGTCTGAATAATTCAGTAATTGTTTATCACTGTTCTTGATATTGAAGAAGAAAGAAAATAAGTCAGCATTCCCTACTTTTAAAACAGCTCAGTCTAATAGGGGAGACATGGCATGCACACAAATAACACAGTAGGGGATATGTGGGAGAGATATGAAGTACTCTGAGAGCTCTAAGAAGAAGGAAATTCTTTCTGATGGTGAGGGCAGGGGCAGGAGGTGGGGAGTGGGAAGGGAAATCAGGATATATTTCTTAGGAGAGAAAACTCCGTTGGGGGAAAGGTGCTCCAGTGCATGATTGTTTGATGGGTAGTACAATTGGATCCTTTGCAAAAGGAAAACAAGATTTCATCCTTAGGGTTCCTCTTCCTTAAATATGAAAATTAGTTTGTTATCCAGTTGGTGTAGCAGGTAAGCTGAGTTTATAACAAAACATTAGCGTGAGGGGTATTTTTTTTTTTTGAGTAGTGAATATTTATGTAGCTGTCACCATATTATAAAATGTATTGTGGTTAATAATATAATCATTCTTTTTCTATATTCTATATATATAGTCTATATTCTATATATATTTTCTATATTCTATATAGTTCTATATTCTTAATATAATCATCTTCCAAGTTTTAGGGAACTTGTAACTTAGTTAACTTGTCTTTGAAAATGGGTGGCTATGAGTAATACATTTTGCCTGAGTGTTTAGTGATTTATGGAAGGGTACATTAGAAGGCCATGTAATAATGCCAGCAGATATTGGGATAAACATGTTCTATGGAAAATCCATATTTTTCTCCTAGTTATGTTTTAGAGAGCAGAAAGTATTTGTCATCTGCTGGTTGGGATCTAAGTCAATCTGAAATTTACTTTTGAGGAATAAAATTGTCTCCTCTCTGTTTAACATACTGGTTCAGTAAGAATGAATTTGGAAGCACCAAGTGTCTGCCAGAAAGAAGAGCCTGCTCTTTGAGACGCATCAAAGATGGCAAACTGTGGTGTAGGAATCAGGGAGAGCTTGAAGGACAGTGGTAAACTCCAGGGGAAAGAAAAGTTGGAGGTATCAGGGAAACTTGCGTTCTCCAAACAGTGAATGATGACCTGGTTGGCTGCTGTCAGTGGTCAAGTGGTGAGGAGATCAAAGTCTGCTGGGAAGGAAGCCACTTTTATTTGCTTGGGCTGTGAGGCAGAGGTGGTGAAGGCAGAGCTCTCAGAATCCTTTGAGATCAATGCCCATATACTGGAGGGAGGGAACCATCTAAAATTTTGAACGTTTTTGATTTTTGAATTTTGGAAAACTATAGAATTATTATACTGTTATGTGAAATATTATTTTTAGTAGAAAACAATTATACATCAAAAATTGAAAAAACCTACCAATGTCCTTTGCTGTCAGCAGTAGACATTCCCTTTTTCTGAGTTGTTTGGGAATCAAATATTTTTATATCTAGTCATATAAGGCAAGTAGGGGGTAGGTTGTACCCCACCCACCCCCATCCTAAGGAATCCGGTGGCAGCCCTCCTCTTTATTTTTTAACCATGCACAATTCTCTTCTTATCAAACCCGGATATATGTTTTGTGATTCTGAGTTTGCCAACTGATTTTTCTTTTTGTGGTACCTCCCTGTGATGGTACTGATGATTTTGCTTTCTTTTCTAACCTGCAAAATCAGAATGTTGAACCAGATGATCTTTTAGCACTAACATTTTATAAACTTAGGAAGATGCTGCTATCCCTGACATAGTATTCAATGAGGCATATGCTTTAAGATTGTCTTTCATGAACAGTCATGTTAACTTTGAATTTTTTCTGTGTTCTCCCAGCTCTTTTCTTTCTGACCTATGGTATATGTTTTTATTGTGACTGGTCGGTGCTAAGGAATTAATGAGATGATTGTAGAATATGGTATAGTGTTTGTCTGATCTTATTTGTCCGAACTGCCTTCTCTTTAGGCCTTGGGTAAAATAAATACCTAGAACCTGAAGCCTCTCCAACCTGTTGCTCAGCTTTCTCAGTGGTGATCTGACCTATGTCTCCAACCACTCGTTTCCTGGAGTGAGGACTTTGACCTCACAGAGGAGTGCCAGTATGATGTGTTAAGTGGATGGACAGTTCAGAAATGGTTTAGTCCTTGAAACAGCTTTACAGTGGAGTGGGGAGGAAGAACAAAATGAGGTTTGGAATGGTTACCCTGATCTGTTTCTTACTGGTGTATGTTGGGTTTGACAAAGACAAACATCCTGTGAATCAAAACAAGGATTTATGTAACAAACAAACACAAAAATTAGGTAGGATAACAAAAAAAAAAGTAGGAAAGGAATCCTTTGAGCCACTTCTTACTTGCATTTCTGCAACTGGAGGGGGGACACACACTGAGACATGCCTTTTGTTAGCCTACTGCATTTCTGATCTTCATGGTGTACATGCTGTGTTGTAATGGGGCAGGAGGCACTTCTTTCTCTCTAGCTCTGATCTCCTCCTCAGCAGAGTGAAATCACAGATGACATTGTGCTGGCCATTTATTACTCCTCATATTGTGGTAATTCAGACCTTTCGCTGACGCCTTTTTGAGAGACACCACCATCTGTGAGAAGGAGCATATGCTAGAGGCATATGAATGACATTGTAGTGGGCCGTGGAAGAAGAGTACTTGAGGAGATCTCTGGGAAATGGATTGAGGAGCCTCAAAATTATTACATCTAATAGAAGCAGTGTAGCCACCGGATATATTCAGTAACGGATGTGATATAATTGTTATAATGGGATTATTTAACTACAGTCTATCCATAGCCAACTGTCTGTGTTGTTGTCAACCTTGAAATTGGCAAACATTCTGTTGCTTATTTTGGTATTATGGCCTTTATTCCTACTTTGCAGATTGTATCCTAGGGGAAAATGGTATTTGAAACTCTGGGACTTAAGCTTAGTTCTAGGGGTGATTTGAGAAAGTTGTGACTGCCTATCTGTGCATCAGTGAGAGGAATGAACTGGCAGGCTCTTGGTTTGTGTGGCAGGCATAAGCTGGTAGAGAGTAGATTAGGAAAATGAGACAACTTTCATATTTTTCTTGGATTGGGGCTCTAGGACACCTTTGAATTCACTTACAGAGAAACTTTTAAATTGTCTGGTTCTTAAGAGTAGAGTTTTTGATTGTCTGGGCCTTTAAATTGTTTTTGCTATTTCTTCCTTCATTTTATTGGTAAAGATAATTTCAACTAATCTATACAGCTACAGAATGTGACAATTACCAAAGTTGACTTTTAAGTTTGATCTAAGTTATGAGTTGATATAATTCCATATAAACAGTCCATGAAGAACCAGCACATGTCCTTTTACTTATATTTGGCCACTTACATTCTCATTTTGATTCCCAGAAAGATTCTTTGTCTCTTTGCTGATGTGGTGGGTGCCCATTACCCTTCTCTCTCCCCTCTGACCCCCCAGCTCTTGGGAGGTCTCAGCCTCCTGTCTCCATATTATTACTTCTCAAGGTGACTGAAACCTTCACTTTTCCATTTCCTTTCCTGATGCCATTAGAAAGAGCCTCAGGAAATCCATTCTCAGCAGATACAAGGAGTCCTCACTCTGTATGCTGAGACTGAATCTAGAGGACATAAGACAATACGTTTTTCTTTAGAAACCGTTTTACTGATGATAGTACCAATAGCGGGCTTCAGTTGAGCTTATGAGCTTTGCTGGATGCTCTAACAAATTCATACCATCTTTTAATTTTGTATCTGTTGGAAATAAAATGCTAAACTCCAGACAGTCTTTTGGAGCTCAACCCTTTGGTGAGTTGGAGGCCTGCCAGCATGGAATTTTTCCTTTGTATCTGTGGAGAGTTCTTCCATTACCATCATTTATCCAGAAATGCAGTTTTTAATCACTGGTATGTTACTGCAAAAGAAGCTATTTTAAATCACCTGCAAAGCCAGTTGATGAGAATCCCTGCTTCTCTCTGATTCTGCAGTTATGTCTCATTTAATCAGATGACAATTGGATAAGAACACTAAGAATCAGTTTTACAAACAGAGAAATCAAGGTACAGCCAGCTGACAAACCCTCATTAAACTCTTACTTTTATCAGGTGTTGTGGTAGGTACTAGGCATACAAAGACAAAATGAAACCATTCCTGCTTCGCCACAGAGCGTGCATGAGACAGACAAAGCAAATGGAGTGTGACTTGCAAGGCACTACCAGCTGAGGGCGGGGAAAGATATGTTTCGCTTGTACTGTACAGGTACCCAGAGGGGAGCTATTTTATTATCCACATAAAAGACAATAGGAAGAAGAGAGAGGGTGTGTGTGTGTGTGTGTGTGTGTGTGTCTGTGTGTGTGTGTGTGTGTGTGTGTGTGTCTGTGTGTGTGTGTGTCTGTGTGTGTGTGTGTGTCTGTGTGTGTGTGTGTCTGTGTGTGTGTGTGTGTGTTTATATTACCAGTTCAGTGATTATAAAGAAACTGAGGTAAACAGTTAAGTGACTTGCCTAGGGTCACACAGCCAATAAGTGTCTGAGGCTACATTTGAACTCATGAGGATGACTGTTCCTGATACTAAGCCCAGTCAACTGCACCACCGAGATGCCTCCCAGTAAAGTACAAAAGAATGAAAAACTTTCAAAATTTAAGTTTCTGAAAGGTTAAGGACCGGATCAGGAGTTGTAGCAATTTTTACTTTAAAAAAGCATCAAAAAGGGAAATTCACCTTTCAAAGTCTGATTGCAATGCAAAATAAAATTGCCCACCTATCTAGTTGTCAGTCTTCTCGATTTCACAGCAGAAGCCTATAGTTCAGGGATCTGCCAAGGCTGAAGTATGCTCTGCTGCCACACCAGCCCATCAAGGAGAATACAGTGGGGATTATTACCCTTAGTAACCCTGGAGGGTAGAAGTTTGCATACGAGATTGGCAGCTGTCCCTTAGGCAGTTTAAGTAGAAGGATGACCCAGTTTCCTGGAATCACTACTGCTGGGTCAGATTGACTTCTTAGAGCTATGCAGTGTTAATGCAGTGGTTTGGTTTTAGTCCTTTAGAAACATTTCACCTGAAATGGGACCCTGCCCTCTCCACCTTGGTGTTTATTAGGAATTTTGAGTCAACACATGAAAGTGCAGGTGTGTTGCTTTTTGAAGCTCTCACTGTTGGAGCTTTCACTTTGAACCTGCTGGTGCCCTGCTCATTGCATGTTATTCACTCTGTATGTGAGGTTTCATCCTTTTTGCTGTGGAGTCTCATGGAACTCAATGAAAAGGAGAGATTGCTGGTGTTTTGTTGTTTTGTTGCTTGTTTGAGGTTTAAGCTGTATATACGTGTGAGCAACAGTAGCAGGACTTGGACTCTTAAGCCGTGACTTAGGGATTTGCCCCAGCCTCAAGGTGCTGGAGCATAACTCGTTTGTAGAGTAGGGAATGACTGCCAGGGTGAGAGAGCCACAACCATGATTAAGCTCTCAGTACTTGGAAAACAGAATCATAAGCAGCATGGCATGTGGAAGTTTTATTCTATTCACAAATGAAAGTAGCCTCCCTTTCTTTCTAGGGCAACCTCCTACCTGAAATCTGTCAGTGTGTAGATGGCATTCCCCTGGCCTCTGACCATGACTCTGCTGTGCATCCACTCTTGGGTCAAGATGCTTTTTCCAGATTAAGCACTCCCCCCAGTGGTTTTCCTTTGATTTTATTTTCTTTATTAGAGTTTGTACTTTACTATAAAGTATTCCTTTTAAATGTATCAGCAATTTTATTTTCTACAGTTTTCTCAAAACATTTCCTTACCTTCATTTGGGGTTGAAGAGGCAATAATTTTCTTTGTGTATGTTTCCAGCACAGCTGACCATTTCTACTCCAAAAATGACTGGTTTGGGAAGTGATTTCTGGCAGTGACTGGGATCTGCTGCACTTTCCCATTTCCTTTTCTGCTGCTATTAGAACCTCCAGTCTCTCTTAACTGAGATGCAGGTCTTTTCTCATTCTCTGTGTTAAGACTGAATCTGGAGGACACGGACAGAATGTACTTTTTAATAGAAACAGTTTTATCAGTGGTGATCCCAATGGTTGTCTCCAATTGAGTTTATGTAAACTTTGCTGGGCTACTTTCAGTATGTTCCAATGTTGTATCTATTGGAAAATGAGTGATGAGCTCCAATTAGACTTTTGGAATTCAGCCCTTTGCTGGATTGAAAGACTGCCATTTTTTCTCTTTTTTTTCCTTCTTTGTGTCCCTGAAGAGGTTTTTTTTATCATCCTCATTTATCCAGAAAAGAAGTTTGGTCAACTGAGGAATGAGGTCAACCGAGAGAAATTAAAGTACTAGGATAACATTGCAGAGAAAATATTTCCCCACTTGCCATAAAGATTTTGTAGAAACCATCATTTAGGCTAAAGCAGGGCTTGATGGAAGCCAAGATCTTGGATTAATTTTCTCTATAATTTTTTGCAAATGCAGGTAATATCTGCTAAGTGAGAATGCTACTATTCGATTTTTTTCTGGGTTTGAGGAAGATTGTAGATTTACTTCAAATGCTCTTGGAGGTATTTACTTGATTAATATTAACCAACACTTTCTGTTGAGATTTCTTCCTTACTCTTTGGGAGAAGTCAGATGGCAAGGACCGTCCTTCTTTTGTCTTTTTACTCTCTGTGCCAGGTGTTGAGAGGGTTGTTAATAATGCTTATAGGTCTGGGTTCTGCAGAACCGATGATGTTTGCCCTCATAGTAAGCAGACATCTGTTTTTTTCTCTTTTGGTTAGAGTTTTTATGCATTCCATTTCATCTCTTTTGGAGTATGAGACAGTTAAGAGCTCTCCAATATGAATGAAACCTTTTTAACTTGCCCCAAAGTAGAAAACTTTAAAGATACATGTTTTCATATTCTCACTTTTTGACTCCTTTGTTGTTGTTGTTAAATCCATTTTTAAAAGGAGTTTAAAAAATTTACTCTGCACCTTTGAAAACAAAGGTTATCAACTGAGGTCAGTTTACCTCATTCTTAAATCTTAACTTTGGGTCCTTATGAAAATGATCCATGTTGAGGTTTTGTGTCATTACTGTGACTCAGGAGATGAGAGTTACATTTGATGGTAAAAGACAGACTTACAGAGGTTTCTATGAGTTATATTCTAAGGAACTGAGGAGTAAATCTAGAATACCCTCAGCATTGTTCCCAGGAGTCTTTTCTTTGGAAGGCTGCATTTTTGAAATCTCTTCAGTGCAGCTGTTGTTCTGCATAACTAGTTTACAAATAGATTTTTCTCAAAGCGCAATTGATTTACTAGGAAATGATTAAAATGTAAAAAACGTCTCAGAAATAGAGAGAGTCAGGTGCTTGCTAGATGTCAGGCACTGTGCTCAGCACTGGGAATACAAAGACAAGCAAAAAGAATCAGGAAGCTTAAATCCCAAAGGGGAAGAGAACACAGCAGAGAACTGAAGGGGAAGGGGCAGAGAAAGATCTCACCTTGGGGAAAGGTGTTAGAGTTCTGAGATTCAGCAGCAGAATGGCCCCCCAGTGGAATGATCAGCAGAAGGATCTTTGCCTCAGTATTTTTAATTTGAAAGATCAATAAGTGGTACAGATACATTCTTTTTTTTTTCTTAATCCAGAGTACAGGAATTTTTTTCTCCTGTTAAAAACAAACATCCCTAATAGCTTTCCTAATTAGTTGCTTACTCTAGACCTAAGGTTGGCCCACAGTTCCCTTCCACTTACCCCCTGCCTCCCAGTTAAGAATGGTTTTTGTTCTTTAAAATAAAACTTTGGTTTTGTAAATGTAAATATCAAAAAACCGTTCTTGGATTGGGTGGGGTGTCACCTGGCCTGTAGTTGGCCACCTTGGTCACCCCTTTCTGATACCCTGCTACTCGTCTAAATAAAACCTATTGTCCTTTTTGTTGGCTGTGTGCAGTGAGGTCTGATTGGTATTCTATTAATCATAAGATATGATAGGGAGTTATAGAGAGAATGGAGTCACATACGCATGCATACTTACATACACTATTAGAAAATATACTCATGGACAGACTGACTTGTCCATCTGTCGTGTGTCACAATGTGATTAGTTGATGGAGTTGGCCCACATTCTTCGGTGGATGGTTAGGCCACACTCTGTTGAGTGGTTACAGACCTCTTCCATAATTCTTTGCTATGTTTTAGAGCTTGCTGGATTGGTTAATAAGCTTTTAGTTGAGTGTCTACTTGCTGCCAGGACCTAAGTAGCTCAGTTAGAGGTAGCTACTATCGATGCACAGCAGCTCTTTGCCATCCATCAGTGGGGAATTTTTCTTGAACTTGGGACTTTACTCTGGAACTGCTTCATCACAGTTGGAAACATGTTAAGCGTGCATAAAGGAGTAGTTTCCCTCTTTTATGTCTTTCCTCATTTAACAGAGGTAGCTATTTTATATCTTTTAGTTAATCTTGAAGAATTTTGATGTATGAATGGAATATACCTTTTGGAAGAGAGAGCCTTTAATGGTCATTTTGTTCTGCCTTCAACTGTCTCTTTGTAATTTGGAAAAAAAAAAAAAGCAGAGTCCTATCTTGTGTTCCCTCCATTTTTTAGTCATGTGATAATAAGTAATAAAGATGTCTGCTGTGAATTAACTTTTGGGAAAACCTGCCTCTTCCCTAGCAATACTCTTATGTCATATACATATAATATGTAATATATAACATGCTCTTATGCCATCAGTAGATATTTCTATAGATGATCCTCCTAAATAATTATATTCAGATGGAAAATTGAGAAGAAAGATTAGGAATGCATATATTCTCTTGGTCATTAATGAAGGCTGAAATTTTGCATCATTAATGAAGGCTGAGATTTCATTACCTTAACAACTTTCAGCATTTTTAGCATCCTCTCCTCAGGTGCCTCAGGGCACCAACGCCTCCTCTTCCTTCTGCTACCATCCTGAGTCACAGCCTGGCTGCTTGATCCTGCAGCAGACACAGATCTCAAATATTCAGAGATCTTACGACATGGCAGACATTGACAACAAAGAAACTGAGCTTAACCAACAATATATGATGGATGTTGAAAAAGTGGAAGAAGAAACTGGTAAAGCTGCAAACTGCAAAGCTCATCAGTTCATTGTTCAGATGATGCAGAATCCTCCAGTTCTTGCAGCTTTTCGAGAAAGATTGGATGGTTTAGTGCAGGTGTGGGGAACCTGTGGCCTCAAGATCCTCAAGTATGGCCCTTTGACTGAATCCAGACTTCATAGAAGAAATCCCCTTCATAAAAGGACTTGTTCTATAAAACTTGGACTCAGTCAAAAAGCCACACCCAAGGACTTAGAAGGCCACATGTGATCCCCACCCCTGGTTTAGGGGGAGCTTGTACTGGATACATTGAAAGCTCGCCAAACATTGTTAATCTCCGTGTGAATGCCCTCGCAGACCTTGAGGTGTGTGAGGTGACTTCAGGTAGAAGCAGAGTTTTATGAGGAAGTTCATGTTCTTAAAATAAGGTGTGCTTTTCTTTACCAGATGCTTTTTGATAAGAGAAATGAAATCAGTGCAGTTTATGAACCTCTGGAGGAAGAGTGTGAATAGAAAACAGATGATGAAGAGGTTTCAGAGGAAGGGAAAGCGAAGGCTAAGCTTGAAGATGAGAAAAAAGATGGTTTTTGGCTGACTTTTTTTTTTTAAGTTGACTTGTTCAGTGATATGGGTCAGGAACATGATGAATCTGTCCTGAAGAACTTAAGATATTAAAGTGAAGTTCTCAGATGCTGGCCAACCTATGAGTGTTACATTAGCATTTCACTTTGAACCCAATGAGTATTTCAAAAATGAGGTATGAATACATAGATTGTGTTTGTCCTTCGTTGCCAAAGAAGACCGTGCCATCAAAGAAATAATGACATCACTTGCACTTGACTTTGTTTTGAGTGAGGGAGGGTTGTGCAGGTCACCAGCCTCACTTCTCCTCCAGAGCCATCTGAATCCAGTGACCAGATATTCATCAGGATGACTGGAGATGACCCAGGATAAGGCAGTGGGGTTAAGTGACTTGCCCAAGGTCACACAGCTAGTGAGTGTCAAGTGTCTGAGGTGAGATTTGAACTCTGGTCCTTCTGACTCTTGCACTCTCTCCACTGCACCACCTTGCTGCCCCTATGAATACATAGTGGGTGCAGTTAGAGCCACATGATTCTTATCCTTCTCCTTTGATGGACCAGAAATTTTGAGTTGCACAGGGTGTCAGGTAGACTGAGAAAAAGGGGGAAAAAAGTTGCTAATGATTCTTTCTTCAGTTTCTTTTCTCCTTCTGAAGTTCCTGAGAATAAAGACCTGGATGATGATGCAGAAACTGTCCTTGCTGCAGACTTCAAAAATTGGTCGCTTTTTACATGAGCATATAATCCCAAGATTAGTATTATACTTCACAGGAGAAGCTACTGAAGATGAGGAGGAGGAGGAGAAGAAAGAAGGGAAAGAAGATTCTCATGAGGAAAATCATCTGAAATATGACCTGAAGAAAGAACTAAGCCAGCCAGGTACAAGCTGCAGTGAGCAGTGCATCCTGTGGTCTTGAGGATTACTTCATTGTCCCAGCCTAAACACAACTATTAGCTCCCTGCTGCCTTGTGTTTCGTACTTTTTTGGTAGAATCAAGTACAATTTTTGTTAAAAAAAAGAAAAGAAAATAAATTATCGTTTAAGAACCAGTTCAAACTATAAGTTCATTCTACCTAGCATTTTAATAGTGTAATTTCTGCTGGAAATGTAGAATACAGGGAGTCTTCTAACTCCTGTCCTTTGCTACATACATAACTTGATTCTTTTGATGTCTTTTGTCATGTATTAGACTATAACTGTGAATATTATCCAAACTATTATATTTGAGACCAATATTAGCTTAGAAAAAAAATCCTCTTGAAGAATCAACTAAAGTATTATTTTCAGCCTAGTGGTCTGCTTGTACTAGCTGTGACTTTATTCCTTTGTTAGAAAAATGTACTTGTACTAACTAGGAGACCAAAAGCATTTTGAAATTTGATTTGAGAAGAAACTAGTATTTAATTAAGAATTTTCACTAAGACCACCTAATGTTCATAACAGTCCGCTTATTTTTGCAATTTTAATGTGATGTAATGCTCTACATAGAAACTTATTAAGTTTATTTTTACTGCTGGGGTGTGAATAAAACCTAGTATTTTCAAGATAAGAAAACCTTTTATTTCTAGCATAACTGATTTTCTTTTGTATACTTTGTGTAATCCACTGTTTTGTTTTTTTTCTTTTCAGTACTATTTTTATGTCTTTAATAAAGCACATCTGAAACAGTGGTGTTAGACTCAAAGTGTGGCAGTTCTGTTGTCTTTGGTGGAAAAAAGATTTGCTACAAAAACCTTTGCAGAACTTTTCTGTCTTCTCTTTGTTCTTCCATTTTCATCCTTAAGAGTATTTGGGATGACTTTGTTTCATTGATGTCTGGCCAAGGTTTTTGTTTTTCTTTTTTTAACCTGGTTTTCCCATACACTTCTTTTCTTTAGAGGTGATACTGTTTATGACCTTCCATCGTAGTTATCCAGAAGATTTAACAATAAATTTCCGTTTTAGACTTGTGTTGTTTTTGGCTGCTGTCTCCTGTAGAAAATAAGTCAAGTGGTTGCTGACTAAAATATTTTTAAGGTTCGTTTTGTCTCTGTTAAAGGCAGCTGATTTGTAGAAGTTAAACTTCTGTGTGAGAAGATCGTAATCTCTGTTTATGACCTTTATCATCATCATCATCATCACTCACATTAACACCAGTTCACTTTCTGTTTTTCATTGTCAGTAACTTGTTGAATAGTTTGGGATTGAACAGTTTCAGGTGCTTTCCATTTCTTTTTTTTTTTTAAACAATTTTTTTTATTTTGTAGTGACTTTACTCTTTGCATTAATTAATGTTCTGGCTGTACATAAATTGCTAATTTACTAATGACTCCCACATCAGTAACAAGTTTTGCTCATTTATATTAAAGAGTTTTTGTGCTGTTACTACTTGGTTCTTATGCCCAGCTTGTGCTGATTCTTTTCCAAAGGTATATAGACAGGAAACTTTCTCCTTGTCCTCTTCAAGTGTTTTTCCTATTTCATTCCTCATTCTTCATTTCCCCCCAATACTGTATAATTGACATACTCACATATTTCTAGCTTTGTTTTGAAGTCATTGCATCTAAAACCATAAGTTGACTTAATACAGAGAATATTGCCATGCTTTCAAAGAATTTCTCTACCTCTTCTTCCTCTGCATTAGATATTATTGCAAAAGCTGCTGTTTTCTTCAAGGGTGTCTTTGCAAATATCATGAAGTACAAGATGACCAAATCCCCCATGAAATGATGGTTCTTACTGCCTTTGAGTACGGAATAAAAACCAAACCTGTTAACTCCTCTCTTTGCCTTTCCAAGATGAACCTATAATGCACCCCTTCCTTTATCTACAACTTTTTTTCTTGTCATTTATAATAATTGTCATCATTGATACAGGTGATCTGTATGTTGATACAGTTCATCCACTCCATGAGTTTTGGACAAGGCTCTAAGATGCAAAGTAACTACCAATTTGGTAGAGTTGATAGGATATCTTAAAAAAAAAAAAAAAAAGAATTTTCTTTACTGGTTTTGCCTTGCTCTCTGTAGAAGCCAAAAAGGCTGAACAAAACTGAGAATGATTTCGTAATTTTCCTTTGTTTTGTGCGTTGCCATGACCAATAGATTTATTACCCAGTGACTGGATAGCTGGTGATGAGCCTCTACATATTTCTGTTAGGCTAGTCCTCCGAAAAGAGACTTTCATGGTATAGTACCTGTCAGATATGGAGAACCTTAACTGAAAAGAAAATAGATTGTTTTTCATACTATAGGCTTCGGGGAGCCAATTTTTGGACAGAATTATAACATGGTTATACCATTAGATTTAAAAGATTAGCTTGAGATATATGTAGAAAGTGTGTTATAAAAAGGAAAGGATCTCTAGGGAGACCACTTAGGAGGCTAGCATAGAAACCTATTCAAGAGCTACTGAGGACCTGACATAGGATTGTGGCAGTCAGTGACATAAATGTGTGTCATTGGTTACTAGGGAAGAGAATATGGATGATGAAACATAGACTACTAGAAAAACAACAGAAAGCATGTGCCTTACAAATGTTAATTCAGAAGTATTGTTTTTTTCATGTAGAAAGGCTAGCATGTTATTAAAATCTCAGCAAAGTAAAGATAATTCCTATATAAAAAAGCAATTGGAAGGGGAATATCACAATGTGCAGCTCAAATTATTGTTTCTAAAGCACATGAGTATAACTCTAATAGTATGGTACCTTTACATACTTAGAAAAAGAATCTGCCAGCAAACATAGGAAAACTTAAAACCAATTGCCCTGATTTGCTTCAGTTTTTCTTTTTAAAGAATTCCTTCTGCCACTGTTTTGTTTTGGTTTTTTACTGGAAACCTTCAACCCAAATTGTCTTCACTTAGAACACACTTCTCTAACAAATGTTGAGTCATCCTGATTAAATTAGTCTCTTCTTGGGCTTTTATATATATTCAAGTGTGCCTCAGTAAAACCCCAAGTTACTGATGTTGTTTTATAACATCTTGAGTCCTTGATTTACTTCTGTTTTTCTTTCTTTTAAAATTTTAGTATTTCTTTTATATTTCTTTGAATTTTTCTTTTAAGAGGAAACAACATTTAGCTCCATATAAAAATAGAGGCAGATGTTCTAATGGAAAGATTAATGGGCTTGTAATCAAGAAGGCCTTAATTCACATTCCACCTCTGGTGCTAGCTTTGTGGCCGTGAGCTAATCACTTAGGTCCTCAATTTTCTCGTATACAAAATGGGTTTAATAATAGCAATAGTATCCACCTCTCAGGATGAATATATCAAATGCAGTAACACAAGTAGAAAGCTTTGATAAAGGTGCCCCTCCTCAGGCTAACTACAGAGTGATGATCAAGTCACCACCCATCTTGAAGGCCACGTAAGCCATAGAGAGCTGTGCCTGATCCCCTTTACACAAAGGAAACCAGCCACAGATAAAGGGAGTTTTACTGAAGTTCCATATGTCCAAAGGACTATCAAATTGTACATACCTTTTGACCCAACAATATCACTATTAGATACGTATCATAAAGACGTCAAAGGAAAAACAAAACGACTTATTTGTACAACAATATTTATAGCAGCTCTTTTTGGGGTAGCAAAGAATTGGAAATTGAGGGGATGCCCATCAATTAATGAATGGCTGAATGAGTTGTAGAATGTGATTATGATGGAATGTTAATTATAGTGCTGTAAGAAAGGACAAAGGGGATAGTCTCAGAAAAACCTCTGAAGACTTGTCTGAGCTGAGCGAAGTGAATAGAACTAGAAGAACATTGGATAACAATAATAGCAGTATTTTAAAAATATTTTATTTTTTCCAATTACATGTAAAAGCAATTTTTAATATTTATTTTTAAAAATTATGATTTCTAAATTCTCTCTCCTTGCCCTTCCCCCTCATTGAGAAGGGAAGCAATTTGATGTAGGTAATACGTGTTCAGTCATGCAAAACATTTCCAAATTAGTCACAGACCTCCCCCCCAAAGAAACCTCAAGAAAAATAAAGAACATTTTAAAAAGTATGCTTTGATCTGCATCCAGATGGCATCAGTTCTTTCTCTGGAGGTGGATCGAATTTTTCATCTTAAGTTCTTGGAATTGTCTTACATCGTATTGCGGACAGTAGGTATGTCATTCGCAGCTGATCATTGAATGGTATCGCTGTTACTGTGTACAGTGGTCTCCCTGTTTCTGCTGACTTCACTTTGCATTGGTTCATGTAAGACCTCTCAGGTTTTTCTGAAATCATCCTGCTCATCATTTCTTACAATGTAATAGCATTCTGTCACAGTCAGGTACTACAGCTTATTCAGCCATTCTGCAGTGGATGGGCACCCCCTCAGTTTCCAATTCTTTGCCACCACAAAAAAATTTTTGTTCATATAAGACCTTTTTCTTTTTCTTTGATCTCTTTGGGTCAAAGAGTGTGCACAGTTTTATGGATCTTTGGGCATATTTCCAGATTGCTCTCCAGAGTGGTTGGATCTATTCACAACTCTAACAGTGCAAGTAAAAGCAATATTGTAATGATAATCAGCTGTGAAAGACTTAGCTCCTCTGATCAATACAGTTCCAAAGGGCTTGTCTTGAAAAATGCTATTTACCACCATAGAGAGAACTGATGAACTCTGAGTGCAGATTTAAGCATATTTTCTTTCACTTCGTTTTTCTTGCTTTTTTTTCCACAACATGGCTAGTGTGAAAATGTTTTACATAATTTTATATCTATAATGTGTATCTTTTTTTTTTGCCTTTTAAATGGGCAGAGGAGGTTAAAGAGGGGAGAGAATAGGAAACTGAAAATAACCATTTTAAATTAATAAAAAATAAAATCATTTCCCAATGTGTAAAAAAACCCCAAACCACAAAAATTCCAGATGTTTCTCATCTAAGGAATTACTTACTCTCTTAGAGATTTTATGTGGGCAAATTTACACTCAGATAAATTTCAGTATCTTTATAACTTATTAATAGTTTTGTAAAATAAAGTGTGTTAGCCACACAGTGGCAGATTGAAGAGAGCGGTCAACCTTGGAGTCAAAAAGACTTATCTCACCTTTGACCAAGTCCCTACTTGTTCTTATTGTTCTTCCTCTTCCTCCTTCTCTCCTTAGTTTATTGGTTTGCCTTATTTGGGCAGGTCACCTGACTCCACAGGGCTCCAGAGAGCTGTCTGAAGCTGAGATGTGCAGCAGAGGCACCACCACCACAAAATGTCGTTCTTCTCATTTGGGCCCAAACAGTACCTACTGTTCCAAAATGATGTTCCATAGTAATTGGATTCTTTGCTTTATCTGAAAGATTTTGGTTTTTGTTCCTCTACATCCTTTGCAAATATTTCTAGAAACAGTTTTTGCACAGGTTTCCTTCCTTCCATGGCAATCTACTATCTTAATTTTAATCTCTGAAACTCCAAATCACTTGGGCTCTCACTGATCTACGGTAGGTGCCAAACCCAGACCTATGTGGTCATTGTTTGGGCCCTGATTGGCTCAGAATGAATTTAAAAAGCAATTGTTTCTGTTTTGCCCCGAGATCCTGACTGAGGTCTTTCCCTCCCAGATTTTCTTTTCTATTTTGACTGAAGAGGTAAAGAGGTCATTTTCTGCTTCATTTGTTACTTAGCCTTAGTCATTGAATGGGTGTTGCCTCAGTCAAACCCAGACCTGTTAAAAAACCTTAGCTTGAAAAGGTCAGTGTTCCCCACCGAGTCCTGGGCCATCTCCAGTTGTCTTGATCTATTACCTTGCCACTAGACCCAGATGACTCCAAAGGAGAAAGTGAGGCTGTGGATTTTGCACAGCCCTCCATCGCTTCAATTCATTTGTGTGTCATGGTATCACCTCCCTGATGTCATGGACATCTTAGAGAAGGAAGGACAGACAACAGGAGCAGCTATCTTACAAGCTGATAGACCAGGAAACCAGTTAGACATACTTGGCATTAACATTTGAACCTCACAGTTTAAAATACTCTTTGAAAATAAAAATCTGTCTTTGAACTCTCCTTCCTGGGAGAAGAAAGAGTATGAAAAAAGACTGCCACAGTAATTAGGTTATTTTATTGTCCTGTTCTCTCTCCATTAATATCTCAGTCTGTAAGCTAGGAAAAATTGTAAGCTAGCCCGAAATTTATCTTATGAAAGTGAATTAAAATCTGGTGTTGTAATTTATAGTACTAGATGTTTGGTAAACTCGCGCTTCCCTGGGGAAGAATTTGTATGTTTATTTTACCCCACTTTTCTTTTAGAATTCATAAGGGGTTTTGGAAGCACTAAACACAGAAAACGTTTGGCATCCTTTTGACTCATTCTTTGACCGTTGGCTAAGAACTAACAAGACTGAAAAGAAAAACTGCATTTTTATTTATCTCAACAAAATTTGTGTTTTATACATTGTTGTTTCTTCTGAGTTATCCTTCCTGGCGGATATGCTGTGGAGCAGAACTGAAATCTCAGCGGTGGGTGTTCGTGGTTGAGCATTGTGTCTAGAGGCAGAAGCCCATGCTCGTCCCTCCCACTGACTTGTATTCCTAGCAGAGAGATCTGAGCCAGACATTGTTGCTTCCTCATCCATGCAAAGGCGAGGGCAGTCCTTCTAATATCTTCCATCTTGGGGAGTGTTGTGAGGAAAGGATTTTGTAGACTTTCAAGTAGTGAGGAGGAATGAGTTCATTTTATTGGCACCTGCCAAAGTTCCAGATGTTTCAGGGGATAGATTGGGGTTGAAATATTAACTTTGTCATTAGCTAGAAAGTCAAGATGTCATGATTTTGTAATTCCTGCCAACCTCCTTGATGCCCTTCTTTCCTCCCAGCCACCACTGTTTGTCCTTGCCTTTTGGTCTCCACATGTATGCTCAGTAACATGTATATATGATCCCTGCTGCCTTTTTCATGTTGGCAGAAGAAAAATGTATGGATTAGGGTACAATTTTGAGGAGAGAGGTTGCTCTCTCTATGCTCACAATGTTATTGATGTAAGATCTGCTTTGGAACTTGGAAACTGTTACCAACAGAAAGGGAGGAGGCAGGACTGCCGAAAAAGACCATGTTATAGCTTTAAAATAAAGGTGGTATACCTTTATATATTTTGTGAATTTTTACAAAGTGTCATCCTGAGAACTCTTGAGTAGTACAAATGGTAACATGTACTTTTTACGGATGAGAAAACTGAGGTTCAGAGAGCTTAAGGGATTTATTCAGTGATAGACAGGAAGTGTCAAAGCTGTACAGGTCGTCCGACTCACCAGACCAGTGTCCTTTCTACTACGATATTAGAATTACTACAGAGGCATAATATCTAATAATAGCTGGACTGTTTCTGTCTGGCCTATTTATAATGTTGGAAAGATTTTGTGCCGCAGAGCTCATTTCAAATGTAGGGCCTCATTTCATTATATTCCACTAAAGTTGGGTTAGTAAGTAAAAAGCTTAAATAGCTCCTCCCTGATGTTAAAAAAAATATGTAAGCACTACCTTATTCTATACTGAATCTTCAGTGATCCATCAGTTGACTTGAAGGATTGAATGTACCTGATACTGACTAAAGGCAGGTGATAACTTCCCCCACCCCCCACCTCCCCTTGGATGTCTTCAAAATGCAGAGTGATGAAATGACTTCCTGCCACTTACCTTATTACTCAAAATACTTATTTCAGGGTCTGCCATGCTCCCCAATCTCTGATTTCTGCAGCCCAAAATATAAAGTCGATCTTATTACTACTACCTTATTACTAGCTTTGTTAATGTTAAAATTTTAGTTCAATCCCATTCTGCTTTTTCTTCTTCCTCTAAAGTTTGTTGGATTTCCAAAATATCAGAACTGCATTTTTGGTTTACTTAAAAGACTTTTGACCAGAAAGAACTTAAAATAGAAATTGATTTATGGATAACTAAATTTAAAATTATCACTTGGCATTTTATGTTCATTTTATTCATTCTGTAGCTGTTGAAGGAGGTTGGCCAAGTTTGATAGGCTTCTAACTTAACTTTTAAATTTGGTTTTGAAAGTTCACATGTAAATTGCTTTCAACCGTGGTGAGAAGGAAACTGTGCAGCTGTGGCTACTTTCCCAGAGTGGGGTAAAGGGTAAAGATAGAAGAACAAGAATGATTCACACTCCTGCTGGAGCCTGTTCTCCCATGACCTTTGTCATTAAAGGGCATAAAAAGTTAGGCACTGCCTGTATTTTCAGCTCAGTTTGCAGATCCATAGTCACTGATCATCATGGATTAGAGGAGTAGGGTTGGTAGAGACTTCAGAGGCCATCTGTCCAGTCCAGCCCTCCCATGTCTGCCTGAGGTCATGTGGGTCCTGAGCATCAGAGGTGGGATTGGAGCCCAGGTCCTCTGACCTTAGCCAGTGTTGTGCCCCAGACTTTCTTACTCACCTGGAGACCATTGCTGAAGGGCTGTACCAGATCCAGTGTTGTTCCTGAAGCTTGAGTTACTGGGGGTCCATCTACCGATCCTTAAGCCATTAGATACGAGGGAAATCTGTCACCCCATCGTTCTGATTTGGCTTTGGGGACTTACTTATTCAGCACCCTTCCTTTCCTAAGGCCTCGTCAAATTAATGACACCTGGAACAAACCTTCTTCCTACTGCCTTTATCTAAGCTCTTAGTCCTTCCTTTCTTAATTCCCATCCTCTGCCCACCCTTTCCTCTATGCACTGTGGAATTCTTTTTTTATTGTCATCAGCTCCCTTTAACTCTCAGTCTTGATTTTTCACCTCTGTTTTGTGGTATAAGCTGAAACCTGGTTTTCTCCCCACAACAGCATGTCTTCTGCCCCCCACCCCCACGCTTACTCCTCACGACCAGGAAGGAGGGAGGGGTTGACATATTCTGTGCTTCATAACACCACTTCTGCTATTCTTCTCCAGTAATGTTCCTTCTTTTCAGTTCCCACACGTGGATCATTTCAGCTTCTCCTGTTCCCTTTTGCTGTTACCCACCAACCTCTAGAAGACATTTTCCAAGGACTTCATCATTTAGCTTATGTTCTTCCCTTCTCCTAGGCTTTTGGCCGCTGTTTTTAGTGATGATCCTAGCGTTCTGGACTCTGACCTCTTCTAATTTGGCTTCCTTAACTCATGTGACTAGCATCATCACAGTACTTCAGTTGGTCAGTGTGCTCATCATAACTTGGTTCTTAAATTCTGAAACCCAACGCCCCCCTCATCCATATCATTTGTTCTTCGGGTCTCCCATGCTCATTGTTCTTCAAATCATCCTTTTCCGGTTTTGTATCCTTCTTTTCATTTTATTGATGACCACTCAATCATCCCACTTTTGAATCCCTTTTCCTTTTGGTAGGTTTTGCAAAGATTTGCTGACATGAATTGAATCAGTACTCCATATTGAAACAAAATAGTGGCAAGTAAAATTTCCAGGCCTCTTTGTCATGAGTGTTGGTCACAGAATCATTAATACCTATAATATGTGATTTAATTATGTAAGAACTGCTAGAGAAAGTGAGAGCTAATGCTGTACACAGTTGAGAAGCATGGGAAGCATTCTCATTAAAAATAGCTGTTAAAAGTGGATACACATTGTTGCCACCCATTTGCCATGTTTAAATCTCTTTAAAAAGATTTTTTTTTTCCAGGACTGTAAATGTTGGTAGATAGGCATGAAAAAGAAATTTATCAATGCTTAAAAAGTGAAATTTAGAGAAAGTCACAATTTGATTGGAGGTACAAAAATCCTCAAATCTCAAGGGAAATAATTGGGGAGGGGGAAGGGGAACATAAGAATTGTGTTGTTATTGAGTTGCTTCAGTCATGTCAGACTCTTCGTGACCCCATTTGGGATTTTCTTGGCAAGGATGCTGGAATGGTTTCACATTTCCTTTTCTAAACATAAGAATTGCTAGATCTTAGAGCAATAATCATCAAAACTCTTTTGTACTGTTTAAAAAGAGAGGGGGAAATATCACTGGAACAGCCTAGTTAACAAGATCTGGATATGATTGAAAATACTACCTAAGGGTTTAATAAGCCTAGGAATGTAAGTGGGGAGGGACCTTTATTGGGTAGCAGCTATTGGAAAACTTAAAGCACTTTGGAAGAATCTATTGTCTAGACCAGCAGGCATCTTATTACATATGTGATGATAAACTCCAAATGCATACATGACCTAAACATGGAAGATCTTCTTTTTACAAAAGTTTTTAGAACAGATAAATTGCAGTGGCCTGTCTTGAATCTAGTAACAAGATAAAAGATGCTATTCTCTGCTTTTCTCAAGGCATATTTGTTTGTTTCGGAACTACAAGAGCACATGTGACATGTGTTGTCAGGAATGTTGTTGAAGTGTTTTTCTTTAACAGTTTTATTTCTTTGTCATAAAAGAGGTTTTAATGTCAGGGATAATGTATTAGAGAGCAAAAGTTTCAGAGCTTAAAAAAATAAAAAATTAAAGGAATAGTGTAATAGAGAAACAAATATCTATTTTTGTAGATGACGATTGCCTATCTTAAACACAAGATTGACAAAAATATGAAGGTAATGCATTATTTTAATGGAATAATTGAGTAAACTCACAGAAATAATTTCCATTTCTATATACCTCCAATAACAGGAGAAATTGTTTTAAGAAATCTGTATAAATAATTAGTAAATGTTTCAATTTTTAGGTCATATACTTAGCAAGAGTGAGACTTATAGAAAAACAATCTCAAAATTATTATTTATAGAAATCAAGGAAAAACTGAATTAAAGAAATTAATCTGCTAATATTTGGGTTGAATAAACATAGTAAACATTTGTCTAACTTACAAATGTCATGCAGTACCTATCAGAGTAATATGTTTTATCAAAGAATTAGTCAGAGTAATGGTAATCATACTGAAAATTGTCAAGAATACTACTAACTGAAGAAGAACTCTAGTGTAGAGGCACTAGTACTGTCAGACACCCAAAGGTATTACAGAATAATAGTGGTCAAATCTGCCTAATACTTGGAAAGTAATAGAAGAATAGATGGGCTATGAGAGATGTAACAATGAAGATAAAATGTCAGTATTAATTGAGGCTAGATTTTAAAAACACAAAATACTAGGGAATGGAATTGCTATTGAGTAAAAGTCCTGGGAAATTGTATAGTTATGGTAAAGAATGATTCTAGAGCCCTTAGTTACACCGTCTACCACAAAGAGGTCTATTCGGATCACTGGCTTAAGCATTTTTGTAAAGCTGTTAAAAAACTGGAGAAATTGTTAAATATCTTAACCTTGGAGAAACTTCTTTACCAATCAAACAAATAGAAGCATCATTGGAATTGATGCTTGACAGTACAAAGATGTAGAACTTTTGTGCACAAAAAATTCTAAAATTAATAGAAAAGAGACTAATTTTGGAGGAAAAGATTGATTCAGGTATATCAGATAAAGAAAGATATGGCATCCAGAACCTTCAGGGAATGGATACGTAGGTAAAAGACCAACAATACATACTTCATAGTGTCAAGACATTATCAGGCAATTTATGAAGGAGGAGATGAAAGATTCTCAAATTCCTTAATAAAGGAATCGAAATAAAACTTTAACCCCTTATATCCATAGAATGGCAAAAATAGCTTTAAAATTATAAATGTCCATGTTTGGGGCTATCAGAAGAGCATCAGTTGAATATATTATTGTTGGGTCTCCAAATATTTTGGAGAAAACATGACAATATCTAATGAAAATTTATAAAGTTGATTCTGCCATTTGATTTTGTGATTCCTTTGCTTGCACTCTTCCCCCTGCCTCCAGACTATTTAATGAGTGATAAAGGACCCATCTGAACATAATTATTTTTAATTGCTTAATTAAAAAATGATTGAGAATATGACAGATCAACAAGTATGATCATATTTTCAGAGCAGAACAGAAATGATAATATTTGTGCACACAGATGTTAAGTACAGCTTTTTAAAAAATATATACAACAAATTCATTATAGTCGTTGCTAAACTGACCTCAATCCCTGAACTTGCCAAGTATTTCTTTGATTCTGGTTGTGGTTTTGTTTTGACATCACTTTCACCTCTCTCTTCCCTGCCCTGCCCAGTTCATCCCTTGTTTAAAAAAATTAAATAAGCATAGACAGGCAAAATCCACATATTGACTGTGTCTGAGAATCAGTTAATCATTTTGCACCTTTGATCTGTCACTTCATAAGGTAGTGGGAAGTGTGTTTTATCATTGATTTTTCTGGTATTATGACTGATTACTGCATTAAGAAGCATGGTTAAGTCTTTCTAATCACTGCCTGAAAGTAACAATAAATAGAAACCACCTGGAAACCACTGATTTGTCTGACAGTTGGAGACTGAATAAGTTACATTAATATGATATTTTTGGGTCCAAACTTATGCTTTCCCAATGTGGGAACTTCTACCAATGGAGTTTGGCAGTTCAGCTGTTATTTTATAATCTGGAAAGAGTTGCCTGGAGCACTGAAGGGTTACTTGACTACGCTCACAGATGTCAGTCTGGGCTTGACCCCTGCCATCTTTGACTGCATGGCTGGCTGACCGTCCACTATGCAACCCTACTTTTCATGGAGTATAGTGGTGCTATAAAAGCATAAACATGGAGCATACAAGGAAATGTGGAAAGACTAAGCTTATGTGCAGTGACATCAGAACTGGAGAGAGCAAGCTGCGTTTTAAATAGAGAGAAAGGGAAGAGAAACATAACCAGTGATGAATAAACTTCCATTAGGCCTAGAAAGGGGGACGCAGAACAGAAATATTTCTTATTTGCTTGCTTGTTAAATAAGGCCAAGGCTTTTGGGTAAGTTAAACCTTTTGGACAGGACAGACACTTGTTATGTTGATTTATCTACTTGGTTAGGAAATTCACAGTTTTTTGAAAAAACATATTTTGAGAAATATATCCTTAAAATGTATGTTGTAGGCATTTTGTTTAGGTGGTTTGAATTTATAAATTCTAGAATGCACAATAGCAATTTAACTTTTTTTAATGCTTAGCTCAGAAATTAAACATCCATTAATTATTGCAGATAGCTTTACAGTATTCCATATTGGATCACCTGATTTCCTTGTTTATTGACTAATTATAAATAATATTTCATTTCAGCAGCAAATTGCCCGGCCTTCACAAGAGGAAAAGGTAGAAGAAAAAGTTGAGGAAGACAAAACTGAAAAGACAGAAAAAAAAGAAGAAGAAAAGAAGGATGAAGATGAGAAAGATGAGAAAGAGGAATCCAAGTGAGTTAAATAAAGAGATGTGCATCTTTACTGATGACAGAAAAATGTGGGTCCTTTGAGGTCATGAGATGTTAACAGGGAGCGTTGCACCTGGCACAGTGAACCGTGTTAGCTCCGTAACCTGTGGTGATCAAGGAATAGGAAGCTCTGCTTAATTTTTGGTTTAATATTTTCCCTAGATAACTGCCTTAGATTAACAAATTCAATATACTTGATGTTAATGTTACTTATTCTCTTTGATGTGTCAGAAGGCAATGCTGAACTTTTTATGTGCTCTGGTCACTATTTCGATGTTCAGTGTAGTATGAAAGTATGGTTTAATAAGGAACCAGTGGATGCCTTAGAAGCCTTCTTTCCTTGTAGTGAAACAGATATACTAAGATACCTTGATGTATGCATGATTTATCTCATTGTTCTACCACTGCAGATTTTAAATCATTAATGCCCTTTCTTGCCCATGTGTTGATGTGCACTCTCCATAGAGGGCCTGTCCAAGTTGCTTGAAATTTTCCTCAGGAACTTTTTATAGTGTATAGAAGCAGTGCATTTCTTTCTTTACTTTTGCCAAATGACCAACCCACCTTCATACCCAGTCTTGCACATCACATTTTATGCAAAGAAATGAATGACTTGTTGATGCTACAGGTTACTTTCTCCATTCCCCTTTTGGTCATTTGCAGTTTGCATTTTCTGAGTTTGTGTTGTTCACAGCATACGATAGTTTTTGGAGAATGTTAGTGTCAAAAAGGGTTGTCTTCGGCAGCAAGGCCAACTGTCAAAGGATGATTGGGAGTATCCAGTTTTCCAAAAGCTATATGGTCCCTTCCTTTGATTCATATTTAATTTTAGACCCCCCTCATTATCTGTAGTGCCTCTCCAGGACAGGTTGTATTAAAAGGCTGACTGAAAGCTCACACTCTCCATCTCACTGCATATGCTGTCAATTGGGCTGCATGCACTTGTTTAATGTCTTTTGAGTGGCCATGGGTCTCTTTGAGAAGGCCCTATAGGGTTCCGTTTGTTTTTCATTGCTGTCAATAAAATATCATCTGCAAACAGAAGCATTTAGTAAACTTTGCCACCTTTAGGGAATCCCTCCTTTTCATTTGGACTTCGTGTATGACGTCTTAAGGTTATAGGGTCGTAGATTTAAAGGAAGTTTCTATCTAGTGTAATTTTTCATTGCAGATACCAAGAGGATAGGCCCAAGGTTACACAGGTAGCAATAATAGAGCTGGATCTTCTACGACAGTGGGGAACTCCTTTGGTCAGCCATCCTTTGTGCTCTATGTTTTATGGTTTGATATAATCAGGGCGTAATTGAACAGAATTATTTCTGTGCTTGTATCTATCAAGAACTTTTCTTTGATCTTAATATATGCATGGGAAACACATTGGAGGAGAGCCTTTTAGCTTACAGTGATTACAGTGCTATTTGCTGTGATTTTATTATTATCCCATAAAATTTCCTTTGAAATATTTGTGGTATTGGTTTCAAATATATACACAACCACAGAATATTTTTTTATTATACTGACAACATTTGTTCTTTTTAAAGTTTATGATTATTGTTTACTGTTGTTACTGGAGACCATCCTTCTTAGAGCTGTCAAGTAGATCTTTGCAGCTAAAATGAGGGCCATTTTGTTACATTCTTTAGTGTAGTAAATCATTTTTAAAAGCCTTCACTTTGAAGTAACATAATTTGTATATTAAACAGTGTTCTTAAATTTTAGGTCCGCGCATTTGTCCCATTTGGTTTTTGAGAGTGCGATGCTAACATTCTCCCTTTCCCAGATCCCTTCCACCTGCTTGCGTCTGTCACTGGAGCAGCTCGGCACTCTCACAGGACAGGGTAGAGAGAACTTGGATTTATTGTCAGCTCTGCCATTTTCAATTCCCTGTAAAAAGTACTTCTTTCTAAGCCTCAGTTTCTTCATCTGTCAGAAGAGGAGATTTAAGTAGATTGATCTCAGAAATGCCGTCACTCTCATTTGACAGAAGAAATCTGAGTCCCCAGAGCTGAGTTAATCGCCTAAGATCCCATGCTGAGTTTGTTGTCAAGTCTTGCCATCCATTGGGCCTAATGCCCTTTTTACTGATCCAGGTATATTCCCCATCAGGGATAGGCTATCTCATCATGACTTCATTTCAGTACTGAGCTGTGAAAGCCTGCTTTGATTGAATTGGCTGTGGTTGCTCTGATGGAAGAAAAGGAATTTGTTAAATACTTGAATCTGTTGATAGTAGGTCTTGGACATAATTGAATTATTCTTCTTTTCTTCATTCAGTTTTTTAAAGCTTATAGTTAGAATTTAGAGTTTTAAAACTGTTTTTTTATATCTGCTAATCTTTGACATTATGTACTTTATTCTTTCTCCTTTAGAGAAAACACCAAAGAGAAGGACAAGACAGAAGGTACATCAGAAGAAACAGAAGAAAGAGAGCAAGCCACACCTCGGGGTCGAAAAACAGCCAATAGTCAAGGTCGCCGTAAAGGTCGCATCACCAGGTCCATGACAAATGAAGCTGCGCAGGCCAGTGCGGCCGCCGCTGCTGCTACCGAAGAGCCACCAGCTCCACTGCCGCCACCCCCTGAACCTGGTGAGTGGCAGCCCAGGCACATCACTGAGTCTTACGTGGTGGTGCTGACCCTCCTTTGCCATTTTGTCCATTGCCAGAATTTAGCAATATTTATTAAATGCTTGCTATTAGACCCGGTAAAGCATAGAAAGATGAATAGTATTCAATCCCTGCCCTATAGGAACAGGTCTTTTAAGTGGGGAAATTAGACTGGCACATGAATAGTTTTAGTACAAAGCAAAATGTGAAAAGTTAAGCAAAATACTATGAAATTTCACCAGAAGTGGGCTTCATGAAAGTGCTGATATTTATGTAGGCTTTGAAACATAGTTAGGAATTAGTTGGAGAGAATGGAAGCAAAGGCATAGTCTCCTGTGGTTCTCACTTTTTTTACCTTGCCAGAATCACAAAAGAATATTCAGTCTTTGGGGAATGGAGGGAAGAGGTAGAGGAATTCCATCTTCGGCAGTCATTTTGTTATTATAGGAACAGCTTTTGTGGTCTTGATAGTCTTTTGGTAGAATCACAAGATATTTTTCTTGTGTTGAAGCAGATACCCTGAAAAACTGAGTTTTGACTTAATTACCCCATATTTAATGTAGTTTTAAAATTAATTCCTTGTAGCTTAAGTTCCTTTTAAATAGGAAGAGGGTGTATATATAATTTATACACACACATATTCTTAATACATAATAAAATCTCTTTTTATAAGCAAAGACAATTTTCCATTAACTTTCAGATATTAAGGCTTTTAGTACCTTACATTAGGTTTTGTGTTAGGTTTAGCCATAATAGCACCTGATCTTTTGAAATATTTTTTCATCCCAAGACTACTGATTCCTTTTCAGCTTTCTGTATTCGACTCCCTTGGTGTACAAAGTTTTTTTGGTTATATATTAAGATATTTCAAGAGCAAATGGTGCCTGTGTGTATGTATGTTGGTTACTTTGTATTTGTCCCCACTCTTAGAGGTGTAGGATCTGGGGCAGTTGACACTGTGTGAGTTTATATGGGATCTTTTCTATCACCTCCAGCTCTCTCCATGTTTTAATATAGGTGATTTGCATATGGTTTGAAAAATGAGCCTCCTTTTTTCCCCTGTAGAGTAGACTAGAGAAAAAAGACCCTTTGGTTTCTTAGGCTACTAGGGACCTTAGAGCAGAAAGGGGTTTATCGAAGCCTGCGTGTTGATTCCATTTTAAGCCCACTTGCATCCTTTATCTTTTTCATGCTATAACAGATTCTGGGTCTCCTGGTTACCTCTCTGACTCCCTTTGCATCCCAGCTAAAATCCATCTTTTTCAGAAAGCCTTCCCCAACCCTTTTTAATTCTACTGCCTCTGTTAATTATTTCCTATTTATCCTGCTTTGTATATATTTGTTTGTATGTTATCTTCCATAATATATGTAAGTTCTTTGAGATCAGGGGCTGTCTTTTGCCTCTTTTTGTATCTCTAGAGTTTGGCACAATTCCCATCACAGAGTAGGTGCTTAATCAATGTTTGATTGAATGATTGACTGATCTGTTCTAAGCTGACTAGTCCTATATCAGCTGACAGCTTCTTACCACTTCCCAAGCACCTTCCTTGGTAAAGTAGTATGAGGACTTGGCATTTCAATAAATTAACCCAGAATAGAGCTTTTTTCTTGCCACACGATCATCTGTTACTCGGATCAGCTTCAAGATCAAAGCTCCATTACAGTCATTGACCTGAATACAAAGAGGCACAAGCATCTCCAACCATACTCTTCTTATCTCCTAATTAGGAATGTCATAATACTGGGTGGAAAGTCCTGGATTTTGGAGTCTGAAGACCTGGGGTTCAAATTTAGCTCCGTCACTCATTAGTCACTTCCTTCTCTGGGCCTCATTATCCTCATCTGTAAATGATATGGCTAGACTAAATAATCATCAAAGTCTTTGAAGTTCAGATCCATGATGTTACGCTCCATTTAAATATATTTAAATACTTATGACAGTGTTTCAGTTGATCTGTGAGTCTCCTCAGTATGGGCATGCCTTCCAGCTGTACAGAAAACAACCTACTCCCATCTCTTTATCCTGCATGATTCTCATCCATGCTGTCAATTAGTCCATAAACTGCTCCCTCATTAGGGGAGGAATCCCACGGATTCTTCAACATCTGTTCTCTCCCTTGTTCTGGAGGTCTTTATCAAGATATGTGATAAAAAAAAGTATAGTTACACATCTTTTTCGTTGTTGTTTAGTCGTGTCAGATGAGGAAACTGAGGCAAATGAGGTATCGTGAGGCCGTATTTGAACTAAGGAAGAGGAGTTTTCTTGACTCTGGGCCCAGCACTCTCCACAGCACCTCCTAGCTTGTGCTCTCTTTCTCTCTCTCTCTCTCTCTCTCTCTCTCTCTCTCTCTCTCTCTCTCTCTCTCTCTCTCTGTATATATATATATATATATGTATGTATATATATATATGTATATATCTCTGTCTCACACCAAATCCACATTATTTAAAAGTTTTCAAATATTTCACGTTTTACAAGAATTCATTGGATTTCACTATTCCAAAAAGCCAGTATGTTTGTGAAATATATTGATGACTGAGTAAATGGGGACTTAGGAGCAAATGCATTATAAAAGATTTCTCTTGGAATGTAACTTAGTATATCTCCCTCAGTAAAGTGATGTTAGTAGGAGGGATTGCTCAGCTCCTCTAGGCATGACATCTCCATGAGGTGGTGAATGTTGTTATGGATACGGTTGCTCCACCCAGGCTCCACTTTCCGTCCCAACACCAGTAGCTGATGTATTGAAGTAACAGATCAAGTTGTGCATGTTGCTTTACCCAGCTTTTTGTCCACGGAAGGCAGTCAGTAAAAAATCGGTTATATGAATGAATAGTGCCTCTTCTTAGAATGGATTTTTGCCTTATATTTGTCTAGTCTTAGATAATGATGAACCTTGAAAGTGTGTCAGAATTTTTCTCTTGAGGTTTAAAACTCTTCTGGAACTCATATTTCAATTCAAATTGTAAGCCATGGCAGAGATTTGCATGTGCTTTGCTTCTCCTTATATGCCACACAGGCTTTGTTGAAGTTTAAAAAAGTGAAAGAAGGACACTGCCCTTCTGACTCGTCTTGAAGTGGTGGGTGCAGGCCATCTTTTTTCTTGTAGGAGGAGAAAGGATGGGAGCAGATCAGTGCAGTCAGTTTAATCATTCAGCCATCTCCTCAGGTATGACTGCCTTTGTTCTCCTTTGTGGGTGAATCTTTTGTTCATTTGGAGAATGTTCGATTCATGTGTTAGTCCCTTAGCTCTGAGGAATTTCTCAAAAACACGTGCACAAAAAATGCTTGTCTGCTGAAATACCAGGGATTAATCTAGCACATTCACCTGGCAGAATTTGATACGTTTTGTTACTTGAATTCTCCAAACATGATTCTTTTTCATCCATGGTAAGTATCATTCTTCATTCTTTTGAACCTGAGGAAATTGATTTATCCATAGAATATGTTTCTCAGCAATCCTTGTTACAATTGCCTGTAGTTTGTGATCATTTAATAAGCATTTATTAAGCTCCCCTTAGGGAGGCACACAAGCATACAGGTATAAAATGAGATGATTCCTCCTATCATGGAGCTTATTACATGATGCTAAGGGGTGTGCTCATAGATTTCAAAAGATGCAAGATAGAGATTTGTGTATATATATGTATATACACACATATATATGTATATATATATTTCTAGATGGGTAGATACATACATGTAGGTAGACAGACAGATAGATAGAAGGAAAGAAAAGGAAAAAAAGAAACCTTTGATGGCAGGTGGGGGGAACGGAAGTGACATTAACAAGTAGGGACATCAGGTCGTACTTCAGATAAGCTTGGAGGACACAGAGATTTCCAAGACGCAGAGGGAGAGCACCCCGGCCGTGAAGGCCAGGCTCTGCTGGTCTGGGCGCATGCTTGGGGCCTTGCCTACAGGCCCGTTGGGCTGGAGTGTGGAGGATGCTTTTGATGGGGGAGGTGGAGTTAGCCTGAACAGAACTGCGAGCGACTTTAAATGCCAAATGGAAGGGCTTGTATTGGAACTAAAGGGCATTGGGGAGTTACTAAAGTTAATTGCGCAAAACAGTATCAGCTCTGTACTCTGGTGATACCACTTTGATAGCTACATTGATTGGAGAGAGAAAAAAGCTGGATACCAATTAGGAAGCAGTTGCCAACGACCTACACTGAGCTGTTTGTGGTGTGAATAGAGAGAATGGCACAGATGAGGAAGATATTGAAGAGATTGAATGGACATATTGAAGTGGGGAGGGACAGGGGGAGTAAGAGTGAAGGATGACTTTTAGGTTGGAAACCTGAGTAGATTGGAAGAATCACAATTTCTTTGACAAAAACCAGGAAATAAGGAAGGATGGGTTTATAGGGAAAGATACGTAAGTTCTGTTTTGGATGTGTTGAGTTTGAGATGCTGATGGGATATCCAGGTGTGGGTGTACACCAGACAATTGTGGGTATAGGACTCAAGCCCAGAATTGCCCTAAGGCCCAGGTATAATTTCCTGAGTGTTACCAACCCTCCTCGTCCTTCACAGAGCAAACATCGAAAAGGATGGTAGATCTTCCTTCCTCTCCTGTTTCTCTAACTTTTAGTTTGTACTTAGGAGAGTTTACCAAGGAAATTTCTAGTATCTTTTGTGAAACATTACCTAGCAAAATGATCCATTTTCTTGGAAGAGTTTGGTAAAATCTTATTTATAAGCAGAAATCTCAGTTAACTCATTACAAAGCACTTAATACTGTGGAGCATATTAAAGATCTTTTAGGAGAAGTTGTTGCTTCTATGTGTTAGAGTTCTGAATCAATCCTTACTCATTTGTTTTCTAAGAACTTTTATTTAAGCCAAGAATTTAAAAATTGGTCTTTTAGATTTTGTCCCTTGATGTATGACCAGGTCACTTTTGTTTAAGCCTCCTAATTTTCCCTTCTGTAATATCAATATAGCACTACCTTCCACATAGACATTCTGTCATTTAAATTTGGTAGAACGTCTTCTGCATAAAAGTTGTGCTTTGGTAAGTTAGTTTCCAAATTTTAGAATACTGCTTGAATGCAGGACAAAATGTATTTCTATACTTGAACAGTTTTTGTGTGTTCCCTCTTTGTGAAGGGAGAATTTATGAAAGATGATTTGGTTCTATAGATAGACTCTCTACCAGATGCCTTAGGAAAACTTTTTCCCCTCTTAAAACCTTATGTAAAACATTATGCTTACAAAATATCCTGAGCGTTCCTATGATTCATTTGACTTGTTGACATCAGTACTTTGTAAGTTTATTTGAATTTGAATCACTTTAGCCAGCAGTATTTATATAATTTATCATTTATTGTTGGAATTTTGCTACCGTAATTTCCGTTAGCAACCATTCATTAAGTAGCTGAAAGAAGTTTTTTGTCTTTTTTACATTTAATTTTAAAAAATTTTTTCTTAATTATATGTAGACAAAAAAATGTTAACACTCATTTAAAAATTTTTTTGAGTTTCATATCCTCCCCTCCTCCATCCTTTAGAAGTCAAGCAATTTTATACGGATTATACAAAACATTTCAGTATTAGCCATGCTGCAAAAGAAAGTGCAGGCCAAAGAAAACCAAGAATAATAAAGAAAGCAAAAATCTGCATTCAGACCCAATCTGTTATTTCTGTGAAGGTAGATAGCATTTTTCATCCTAAGTACTTAAGAATTTTTTTGGATCATTGTATTGCTGAGAATAGTTGTCATTTACAATTGGCTATCTTGCTATTATTATGTCCAGTGTTCTCCTGCTTCTACTCATTTCACTTTGCATCAGTTCATGTTAGCTTTCCTCAGTTTGTCCAAAGCATCCTTCTCTCATTTCTTAGAGCACAAGAGCATTCTGTCACAGTCATATGCCACCACTTGTTCAGCCATTCCCCTCTACTTCCAGTTGTTTGCCACCACAGAAAAAGAGCTGCTCTGGATATTTTTGTACATAAAAGTTTTTTTTTCTTCTTTGATCTCTTTGGGATATAAACCTAATAAGTAGTATCGCTGGGTCAAGGAGTACGCACAGTTTTATAGTTCCAAATGGTTCTCCAGAATGGTTGACGTTTATTACTCCACCAGCAATGTATTCATGTTTCAGTTTTTCCACGTCCCCTCCAACATTTGTCATTTTTCTTTTCTGTCATATTAGCCAGTTTGATAGATGTAGTACCTCAGTGTTGTTTTAATTTGCATTTCTCTATCTGAGAGTGATTAGAACATTTTTTTCATATGACTATAGATAGCTTTGATTTCTTCATCTGAAAACTGCCTGTTTCTATGCTTTGACCATTTATCAATTGGGGAATGACTCATATTCTTATAAATTTGACTCAGTTCTCCATATATTTAAGAGGCCCTTATCAGAGACACTTGCCATAAATTTTCCCCCTGTTGTCCTGTTTTCCTTCTAATCTTAGCTGTGTTGGTTTTGTTTGTGCAAAAAAACTTTTCTATATAATGTAATCAAAATTATCCATTTTATATCCTGTAATGCTTTCTGTCCTGTTTGGCCACAAAATTTTCCCTTAGTCATAAATCTGATAGGGACAGTCTTCCATGCTTCCCTTATTTGCTTATAATTTCATCCTCCGTGTCCAAATTCTGTGTCCATTTTGACCCTGTTGGTTTGTAAGTAGTTTCTACCAAACTGCTTTCCAGTTTTTCTAGCAGTTTTTGCCAAATGATGGTTTCTTGTGTCGTTGGATTTTGGGATTTGTCAGATGCTAGATTGCAGTTGTCTTTTAACACTGTGTACTGTGTATATAATCTATTCCACTGATCCACCTTTCTATTTGAGTACCAGATTGCTTTTATGATTACCACTTTGTAATACAGTTTGGGATCTGGTACTGCTAGGCAAACTTGCTTAACTTTTTTTTTTTTTTTCACGGATTCCCTTGATATATTCCTGACCTTTTTGTTCTTCCTGGTGAGTTGTTTTTATAATTTTTTCTAGCTCTATAAAATAATTTTTTGATAATTTGGTATGGTGTGGGATAAGTAAATTAATTTAGGTAGAATTATCATTTTTATTATATCGATTTGGCCTAACCATGAGCAATTAATGTTTTTCCAGTTATTTTGATATGACTTTATTTGTGTGAAAAGTGTTTTATAATTGTATTTATATAATTTCTGAATTTGTCTTGGCAGGTAGACCCCACCAAGTACTTTATCTTTTTCTTGTTATTTTAAATGGAATTTTGCTTTCTTGCTGCTGGACTTGGTTGGTAATATATAGAAATGCTGATGATTTATGTGGGTTTATTTTATATCCTGCAACTTTGCTGAAGTTATCATTTCAACTAGATTTTTAATGGATTCTCTAAGTGTGCCATTGTATCATCTGCAAAGAGTGATAATTTTATTTCTCATTGCCAGTCTAATTTCTTCAATTTCTTTTTCTTATTGCTATAGCTAGCATTATTAGAATAATATGGAATAGTAGTGGTAATAATGGACATTTTGGTTTCACTTCTGATCTTTTTGGGAGGTTTCTAGCTTAACCCTATTACAGATAACACTCATTGATGGTTTTTAGATAGCTACTACTTATTTTAAGGAAAGCTCCATTTTTTCCTGTGCTTTCTTGAGTTTTTAATAGGAATGATTGTGGTATTTTGCCAAAGTTTTTTTCTTCATCTATTGAGATAATTATATGATTTTTTTTTTTATGTTTTGGATGTAGTCACTTGTGCTGATAATTTTCCTAACATTGAACCAGCCCTGCATTCCTGATATAAATATTACCTGGTCAAAGTGTATGATCTTTGTGATATCTTGCCATAATCTCACCAGTATTGAGAATTGTTGCCTCAGTATTCATTAGGGAAATTGGTCTGGTACTTTTCTTTTTCTGTTTTTCTCTTCCTGGTATAGGCATCAGCACCATATTAAATTAAAGATGTAATACAGGTCATGAAGGGAATTCTCTTAGCATTCTGTGTTCAGTTTGATCTCTGTTAACTTTCACATTTGGAATTTGACACATCCTGCCTTACATTGACATAAGCAATATTATTTAGCAGTGGTGTCAGCAATATGTTATGATCGAATGTCCCTCCATTAGTATTAGTATAATTCTCCAGGAGTATTAAGTAGTTTCAGTATAGCTTTAATTCTGATTTTATTTTCTGAGATACTGAGTCTTGGAAATGTTATTCTTGTATAGTATAATAGAAATGTTTTATTAGTCATAAATTTGGATTGAATAGAAAAGTTTAATAATTTCCAACTATACCAATAACACTGGGTTTGCCTGATTACTCTGTACTAGATTTTTACAAAACTAGTCATTTACAGAACACTCAACATGTGGGAAAATTGGTTGTGTATAAATGCATTTGTTAGTAGATGTTGGGAAAGGCTTTGTAGTCATGACAGTTTAAGGAAGAGCTGGGTTTCATTCATTTAACATGAAGAACTCATACTATTTCATCCTATAAAAGCACAAGTCTTTTCTCCTAGAATTCTGTTAAAGAAAATGGGACCTTCACAATTTTTTCCAGGTGTTCTGAACATATCATTTCACAGGTGAATTGATTGTGAGAAATGATTGGTAATTTAAAAAAATGGATTTTCCTGATCATATCCTTGCTTTGGTTTTAGCTTCTGCTGAACCTGTGGAGACTTCACGTTGGACAGAAGAGGAGATGGAAGTGGCTAAAAAAGGTAAAGTTTGTCACAGTTTGTCACTTCTTATAGTTGTGGCCATGGGATTGGGCAGAAGTGTCACAGAATTACTCTCTTATTTCTCTCAGAGCAAATAATCTTGAAAACTGTCATAAATCAGAGGAAACATGTTGAAAACTAAATTGAATTTTAGAATGACTATGAAAGGTTTGTTGGAGGAAGCTGTAAGAGAATTTTTCTATGATGGAAAAAACCCTTTTTTGAGTGATGTATGCCAGTTTCTATTTCAGCGTATCCTTGCAGCATCCATTGTCAGGTGCTGTTGCACAATGGGGACAATTGTATAGTGTTCCTATGAACAGTTTTTCAAAGAGTCTTACAGTTTGGCAGGAGAGTCAGTGACAGGAAAGAGATGCTCCATCCTGTGCTCCATGTGGATGAGTATTGTAATTCACCAACCATTCTGCTTGTGGAAAGTGAATATGTCCCCATGCACTTTACTCAACTGGTGACTTTATTACCATCTTAAGAAAGGGGAGTTGTGTGACCCCTCCCCTAGCCCCACGCTGCTTCTGTCACAGGACGCTCATTCATATTCTGTCGATATCACTCTCAGTACATTTTCCTGGCCTGTATTCTAATATTGCAGAATTTGAGTCATTAGCAATCCGGCTCGTGTTGTTTGAGAGATGTTAACAAGAAACTCTTTGTGTGTTGTGTTGAGCTTTCTTTTGCAGTTATATAGAGAGAAATTAGAGGTAACGTAACCTTTTAATTCCTTTACCTTTGAGCATATATCTGTTGCCTTTAAAAGTTATAGAAAAACCAGCCACACCAAAAATAAAGCATTTAAAAGCATTTTTGGCTCAAAGACTTTTTATTTGAATGGATATATGCGTGGGTATGTATGTATACACCCAACCATATACACCTCTTATATCTCTCATGGCAGTTAGATGCTGACACTACACTGTTAAGGGGTTCAAGTGACCTGGGGTTCTCTAAGATGACACCGACAGGTCTTCCAACACTGGCAGAGCTTTCAGACCCCAGGCCTTTTAACATGCCCTAAATTTTCCATTCGAAGAGTGGCTGTCTGACCATATTCAGAAAAGCTCCTTGCTGGAGGGTTAGCTGCCAGAGAGGTATGTTTATCAACCAAAGCAATTCACAGAGGCCGTCTCCAAAGGTATTGAGGGTTTACGCACTCTATAGACAAAATTGGAGGAATGAATAACTTCGTTTTTGTAGTCATTTCCATTTTATAGATGAAGAAATGAAGACAGGTTAATAAGTTCCTTCATCAGTGGTACCCAGTCTGCTCTTGTCTCTGATATAGGAGACCATCTTGTGCCTACCCACCACCTTTTACCTTACCTTTTTATGTATCAGTTTCTGTAATTTGGGACAGGAACCTCTTCTTCACTATTGAGTGACCTCCTTGTCTTAACTTAGGACAGTCCATTTAAGCATCCTCTGTGTATAAGACGCTGAGGGTAGAAAGATGCCCTGCTTTCATTGTCTAGTGGGGGAAGGGAGAAGACCTGCCCACCCATGTAACATTGGTTCATGGAAGAGTGTGACGAGAGCAAAGACAAGTGCACTCAAAGTGTTTGAGGAGGTTGAAAAGGTTTCTTTTTGGCTGGTCCTTGGTCAGGGACAGCTTTGTGGAAGAGCCTATATACCTAAATTGATTTTTGAAGTACTGAGCACATTTCACCAGACAGATTATCATTTGTTATGAATCATCAGTTCCAGGTACAGAAAACAATGGGAGCAAGTGCACAAAGATAGGAGAGGGTAGAAACAGAAACCAAGGATGAGCAGTACTCCAGCTTGGCTAGAATGTAAAGTACACACAGGACATGGTAGTATGAATGAGGCTGGAAAGGTAAGCTGGAGCCAGATTGTAGAGGCCTCTGAACACAAGGTGAGGGAGTTTATACTTTCTCCAGGAGGCATTGAGGCACCACAGATGATGCTTGATGTTTGTAACAGAACATTAGGAAGATTATTCAAGCAACAATTTCAAGGATAGACTACTAGTGAGGATGTTAATACAGTGTCTAGGTTTGAGTTGATAAGAGCTGGAACAAAGATCCATTGTAGTGAGTAGTGGAAAGGCAAGAAAGTGCAAAGGCTGGCAGAGGTTTTAGAAACATTTCTGACAAGGTTGGTCAGCTGATTCAATGTGGAAAGTGAGGAATTGGAAATAATCAAGGGTGATTCTGGAGCTTTGAGCCCAGTGGTGATAGAAAGAGCACATGTGTTAAAGTGAAGGATAAATGAGAGCTGTGCAGAGAATCCATCCTCTACCCAAAAATCATTCCCTTTACACTGTACACAAATAATCGTCCAAGCTTTGCTTGAAGCTCTGTGCTTGAGACCATCGAGGACTTTCTGAGGCAGCCCAGGCAGTGTGACTTGGCTCCATGGCTTCTTTCATACGCAGGAAGCTGGAAGAGTCTTCTCCAGGTCGCATCTTCCTATAAGATTGGTTTGCAAAAGAGCAAGAGGGAAGGCATTTGAAGTGAGGATATTATAGTGTCTTTGGGAGGCAATTGAGTATAGAGAAGACCAAGGCAGAATACCTGGAGGGGAGGGGCAGGGGCGGAACAGGAATGCCTTTAGGATGCTCAAAGCTCCTTTCATTGAATGAATAAAAGAAAGAACTTAGAAGCAACTTCTTTTCCCAGGCACTGGGCTAAGTGCTAGGAATATTAATGAGGAGCTCATTGTTTAATGGTGGGGAAACATGCAAATAAATCTGGGCATACAAGACTTTCATGGAACAAATCATAGATCATCAGTGGAGGGAAGGAGATCAGGAATGGCTGGGCTAGAAAGCTGTATCAGTTCCTGTAGTCATGAGTGGAGGCCCAGGCTTGGAACAGCTTGGTTCCTGGGCTGTGGATAGGAACGGAAGCTTTCTAACTTCCTGAAGGATTTGCTCTCTAGATCTAGCTTTTCAGTAAGCTAGTAGGCTTGGGGGATATGTTTGGGAAGTTTTTATTTGCTGCATATATCTGCTAGATATTTCAATATTATCCTGTTGTGCTGTGTGTTAGTTATATAAGCCCCTTTTATCAAGTTGTGAGACAGAGTAGGTTTTAAGACCCTTCGTCCTATGTTTTACCATAAACTTGAGTTTCACAGTATTTATGTTTGAAAACTTCATTAGTCATTCCAGTCCAAGGGGAGCAGTGGTGTAAAGAGGTCATTTGTTCTTACTTTGATAATGTAATGTTGGATCTGTTTTGGAAAGAGTCTCCAGTGCTTGAAATAATAACATCCTATGAAGACCCCTTTCTCGCAGCATCTCCAGCCATCTTCCCTTGCCCATTCCTGACTTTGTGTATTGTACACACAGCCAGCATAACCACTCAAACTTAGGCAAAACCCAGCCCAATTCTCCCAGTAGAGATGGTAAGGAAAGCAAGCGTTCAGTGTCTTTGACAAGCCCTTTCTTCCTCTTGATCCCTCATCTTGTGGCAGCGCAGTCATGATGGTCTTGTCAGCAGATGGTGTTGAAAACAAACTTACCCTGTACTTGCTTTTTGTTACTTGTTGACAAGTCATGGGTTCTATGTGTTTCTCTTCTCTCTTTCTCTTTTACACAGGCTTAGTTGAACATGGTCGGAACTGGGCAGCAATCGCCAAAATGGTGGGGACTAAAAGTGAAGCCCAGTGTAAAAACTTTTACTTCAACTACAAGAGGCGCCATAATCTGGACAACCTCCTGCAGCAACACAAGCAGAAGGTGAGTGTGGCCTGGGGGAGGACGAAGGAAGCGGCTGTGCTGACACTCCTGCTTTGATTGTGTTTACTGAATGCACTTAGTGGGTCTTCCCAAGAGTAAGGAGAGCATAGCAGCATGGACTTCACTCTTAGTAGGGCCCTGCTGCCAGAGCTCTTTGACTGGAAGATAGATATTGGGGCAAGGCGTTGGCTTGTTCAGTTCTCCATGGTGGGGAAAGCCTCAGAGAAAGGAGAAGTGACTTGTGTGGTCATGAGCCCAGTGCTGGCACTTGGGAGAGCTGGATCAAGTCTAGCATTGTTACACAACTACACGTACACGTACACATAGACATACGTGTGTGTGTGTGTGTTTATGTCTGCACACACCCATGTGTCTTTAACAAATGCACCTCTCCTTTTTGCCTTCATAGCCCAGTAGAGAGCTGAAGAAAACAGTAAGCATTTAGCAAAGAGGAGCTAAGCTGAACTGAAACTAAAAGTGATTGTGCCACTGTGGGTGGGAATGTCTCCGTGAATGTATGGGTACTTGGACATAATTGTTAGTACACATAGGAGGCAGCATGGTGAAGCACAGGGGAATTAGAGTCAAAAGTCTGGAGTTCAAATCCTGGCACTGCCACCTGCTACCTCTGAATTTGAGCCTACTGTTTTCTCATCTGTAAAATGAAGGAGTTGTATTGCGTGGTCTGTGTACCCCCTCGAACTCGTACTCTCTGATCGTGTGTGTGTGTGTGTGTGTGTGTGTGTGTGTGTGTGTGTGTGTGTGTGTTTGGCATACCTCTCTGGTGGTAGGAATGGGCTATATATTAGGGGCTAGAGATTAGAGGAACATGAGTGAGTAAAGTACTATTGTTGCATGTTGTTTAATCTGTATATGTACATCAGTCAAGAAACCAGCATTTACTAAAAAGCTATTATGTATCACATCTTTACATATGCATATGTACACATGCATGCATACATACATACATGTTATGTCTAGGTGCACATGGGTGGTGGTATGCCCCTCAGTGTTAGGGGGTAAACGCCTGTCAGAGTGAGCCCTGCTCCAGTCTTGAGGGAGGAGGGGTAGCAGGTAGTTGTGTGTGTGTGTGTGTGTGTGTGTGTGTGTGTGTGTGTGTGTGTGTGTGTGTGTGTGTGTTCAGGAGGAGGGGTGCCTGTGGGTATCTGTGCTTAAGGACTTAGGTGTATTGGAAGGAGCTATAGAGCCACAGTTCAGCAGGGTCCTTGCCTTAATGGAAATGATGAGGATCAGGGTGCTGGGGATCCCAAAATACCGCCACACTGGGTTCTGTTCGAATGAATTCTACTCAAGTCTTCTTAAAGTCAAAGAAAGACAAAGCTTCTTAAAGATTCGCCAAATTGAGTTGGCTCTTAAGGAGCCCAAGCATTTGTAATGCTTGTATTGCAAAGCGGGCTAAATAGAATCTCAGCTAGACAGTCTGTTCTGGATCCCACCTGAGTGCCTTCATGCAGGTGAGATGGAACTTAAATACGAAAAAGACTGTAGGAGGGATCTAGGGGTCATCTGGTAGTAATCTAGGGTGATGGGAGGAAGGGTTTAGGGAGGGTCTTGAGGAGAAGTCCTAGGAGGAGGGGGTGACTGGTCAAGTGTTGGAAACAGCTGGAGGCAATCAGGAGATATCAGACTATGAAGGGCTTTTGGGTCTGAAGCATGTGTTGCCAGGTAGTCTGGGGTCCCAGGGATGGTCTCCGTAGATCAATCAACTCCAGGGAGAATCTTGATGGGAGTGGCTGATAGTCCAGACAATCCACACACCAAGCTGAGCAACTTGGACTTCAAGAGAACGCTAAGTAGTGGGGAATGTGAAAAGGATGCTAGGGTCCAAGGAATAGAATGCCAAATGTTGATCAGATAGGGAGTATCTGGGCTGAGAGAGATGGAAGGGGAATCCAAGGAGCCCCGCTCCCCTTCCCCCCCACCCCCACCCCCGCTCCCCCCAGCCAAGGCCAGACTTTCTGGGGCCTTGCAGACAAATGAGTCAAAAGTCCACCTGATCCAAGGGGAAAAGGTCTTGGCTTGGGCTTATACCCCATTAGAAATGAAAAGAGTTGCTTGCTGCTCTAGTGTCTTCTCACATATTAGAGCTGAAGAACTTCTCATTAACATACTGTGGACGAGGAAATACCAGTGACAGAGATGCTGGATGCTCTGAGCCTTCCCAGCAACATGTAAACAGAGACGCTGGATGCTCTGAGCCTTCCCAGCAACATGTAAACAGAGATGCTTGATGCTCTGAGCCTTCCCAGCAACATGTGAATATTGACTTAGAAGAGAAATACCCACTGGCCCATGCCAAGGGGGACTACTGGTGTTCAGAGGTGTGCATTTGTACACAGTAGTGTTGAAAAATGCCCCCAAGTGAACCTGTGATTTGTTGTTCGAGACGACCACATGTCCCATGACCCTATGGCAGAGCTGACTACGGAGATTGGAAACAGAGGGTAAATAAAGAAGTGGGTTAAGGCTTAGTAGAAGGAAATATTTTATAATGTATTATTTCATCACTGAGTGTTGCATTCCCCTTGGGCAGCAGACACACAGTCCATTGTCTGTCCCATTTTTTAAACATTTCCAGCTTGGTGTAATGCCTGGAAAATCTGGTATTCTCTTGGCATTTCACCAGTGATAAGCTGTTTTTCTGTCCCATAGTGCACTGAAGTAGGAAGAATGTCAGGAAAGCCAAAAGTCAGATGCCATATATAAAAGACATCACAGGTGTTGGGGGAAAAAAGTTTACATTTACTTTGTTTTTACCCCATGCAAGAAAAGAGGAAGGACATTGGCCTGTCTGTAAGAAAGCTTTGGATTACGTTTTGATTTGGGCAGAATGCTGATGTATCCAAGAAGAGAGGGCAGTGAGTTTTGGTTGTGTTTTTGAGTTCTGGAACATCAGTTACAAGAATTCTGCCTGCTTTGTGTTTTTAAATCTAGTATTAGGTAGCAATTTAAGTTTTGCAAATGCTTTAATTATTAATTCATTTGGTCTTAACCCTGGGAAAGGAGGAACTGATATTAGCCCCATTTTACAGATGAGGAAACTGAGGCAAACAGAAGCCCAAGGTAACATAGAAGTGAGTGTCTGAGGCTAGATTTGAATAATGTTAGGGCTTTTGGACTCCAAGCCCTGTGCTCTGTCTTCTGCATCACTAGATACCAGTTGTAATTTTTCATCAGAATGGTGTGTTAATGACTGTAATTTTTACAGAGTACATTCATTGTACCCTTACAGCAGCTCCATGAGGTAGAGACTAAAAGCATCGTTTTCCCTCTTTGAGGGACAACGACATTGAAGCTCAGGAGAGCTCAGTGACTTGGCTGTGGCCTCACAGCTCTGGAATACTCGAGGCCAGATTGGAGTCCAGGTCTCTTCTGTCTCCAGTTCTTCCTTCCTCTGCAGCAGAGAGACCTGCTGTTAATACTTTCAAATGCGTTTGCCTGAATATAGACCCTGGCCTGGTGCATGTTCTTTATGCCTGTTAATACTGGTTCACAGGAGCAGCTCTGTCTCCTGCTTTTGCAATGCTGCTGGTCCCTAACTCACTTGCTTTTATTCAGTCTTCCCGAAGGCCCCGGGAGGAGCGAGATGTGTCCCAGTGTGAAAGCATTGCTTCCACCGTCTCTGCTCAGGAGGATGAAGACATTGAAGCTTCCAATGAAGAAGAAAATCCAGAAGACAGTGAAGGTAGTAGCTGGAGAGCGAGAACTGAGAGTATTGGGAGTGGGTTTTTGTTGTTTCCAGATCTCCAAGTTTCATTTAATTGGCTGAGTCACTTGGGAATAGTCTCATAAAAGAAATAATTGTGGTTGCATTTCCAAGCAGAAGGTCTTTCATTGCTCCCGTTGTGAATGCTGTGTGATTAACACAGCAGGGGCCTTGGAGGGATGGTTCTTTTTGTAAAAATGCCTTGTCACAATATTGTCAAGAGAGAGAAAAGTTGACCTCTAGTCTTTCTCTTTGCTAGATGATTTTTATCCCTCAGCAGCATCCTTCAGCAAGTTATCAGTGCAGTCATAGTTCAGAGAAGGTTGAGCTCTTAAATTGTAAGCTCCTTAAGGGCAGGACTATGCTTTATTCAAACCTTCTATGTCCCGCAGCTCCTTGCACACAGTAGCTGCTTAATGATGAATTGAATGAATTGTTATGGCCTAGAATACCCAGAGAAGGCTTCATGGAAGGGTATAGGGATTGACCTGGCCACGAGGAGGACAAGAAAATAGAAATGAGGAAACAATACATTTGTCTTTGAGCATTTGAAGGGCTGGCACATGGAAGATGCAGTTCTTGGTGCAGGCGTGTCTCGGGCTGGATTGGGATCATTGGCTGTGTTTTCAAGGAGACTTTATTTCAGCTATATTTAGTGGGAATTCCTACCTTGGGCAAACTGTCAGTCTAAAGAACCTTGAAGGTTCCTTCTGGACCCCTGTGCCAGTCACTGCCTCTTCCTTCATGTTGGTGCTGAGCAGATAGTGAGTGCCTTGTATGGTTGATGTTTCCTGGGGGATGAGATTTTCTTTTTCCTAAGCACTTGGCACACTGCCTTGAGTTCAGTAGAGATTTGATGATGGATTGAGTTTGAGGCAACATTAAAATAAAGGTATTGCATAGGCAGTTCAGCATTCGAGACTAAAAGTTTGAGGGTTGGCTATCAGGGCCTGTGATGTATATTTGAGAAGTGCATTGGCATAAGGGCAGTGAGAATGAGTGGCATCTTTGATGAAGTGGATTTAGGGAAAGAAAAGTGAGCAGCAGAAGACCCGGCATAGCCTGTGGGAGGATATTCCCTCTCCTGTTTGCTTCTTCTGGTCTCTCCCTCAGCCCTTTCTCTGTCTTGGAGCCTTCTTTTCTTTCTAACATTCTCCCAACTTCACCTCTTTCATGAGTGATGCACTGTTATCATAATCCTAGGGGTAGCACTATTGATTAACTTCCTGCTGTGTGTAAAGTCCTGTTAGATGCTGGCCAGGGTACAAAGATCACTAAGACTTGGTTCTTAGCCTTGAGGAGCTTATGTTCTAGTTAGATGAATGATGTATACTGAATCGTGTACAATAAGTCACAAATCAGTAGAGTGTGGAATAGATGGTAATAGAAGAAGATGCAACAAAGAGACTGTTTTCTTGTCATAACTAGAATATAGAGTGGAGCATGTTAGCTGGCCCATGAGTTGCGCAGAATCTTGTGCAAATTCCCAGAGAAGAAGCTCCTTTCATCCTTGGGAGAAGAGGATGAGCAGGCGCTTGTCATATCTCTTCTCTTACCCTGCTCAGAGTGTAATCTTTCTTCAGGCTTATTAGGTCATCAGAAAGTCATTTCCCTGCTCAGAAATTTGCAGTGGTGTCCTGTCCCTACAGGAGAAAGTCCACTCTCCACCCCCACCCATTTTCCTGCAGTCCAGACTATTCTACCCTCCATCACTCTGTTGTATCTTCCTAGAATCTTCCTAGGGTCTTCAAGACTCTCATTCCATCTTCTCTAGAAAGCTTTCTGACACTCTTTCTTCCATTTTTTTTCTGTTCCAGTAGCATTGTTCCAATGCTTTTCCTGTAGCATTTACCATGTTTTGGCACTTAACACAGTGCTGGCACATAGTAGGTGCTTAATAAATGTTTATTGAATGAATTAATGTTTTCCTTTGTATTATGGTTATTTCTGTATGAATCTTTTCTCCCATAATAGCCTGTCTTGTTCCACTTTGTACAAAGTCTTACCAGTATCTGGCACAGACCTTTATACATAGCTCCTTCTAGGCTTTCCATCTACCAATAAAGACTTGCATGTCAAGTCAGGCCCTATCCTTTCCTTTGGAACAGAGATTTTCCTTTTTTGGACATTGTGGTTCTCTCTCAGGCTAATGCTCAGTAATACAGAAAAATGTCATTTGGATCGGTCTTTAATAGAACTGGATGGGCCGCATGAAGCCAAAAGGACCTTGATAGTAGCTGTGCCTCTGGTGCTATGGCCAAGGGCAATTCTCTTCCTGCCTTTGTGCTCCTTGACTCTTCTCAGAGCCTGAATATCAGAAGGGCGAGTTTCCACCTTGTGGAATTCTCTGCACTAATGAGATCAAGGTTTAGGTGAAAAAAAAATTTGAAATTGTTACAGTAAATAAGAGACTAGAACACATTCCTTGAAATCCAGGTTTAAATATTTTTTTCACTTTATGAAGTTTCATTTTCTTATATATATATTTCTCTGATATGTATCAGTATTTAGAAAGGAGATTGTAGTTTGAGGTGGATGAAAACCTATGTAATCCTTTTAAATTTTCAGTTACAGGTTTTCAAAAGGATTTCAAAAGGAATTTTGGGAGACAGAGTCCTGTAGGGTAGAAGGGTTATTTAATTATAAAGTATAAACTGCTAACTTAGATTTTCATCCCTCACCTTTCCACCTAGTAAAATATTCCCTTTTCCAAATCCCTACCAGTTAGATTGGACACTGGACCCTTGCTGGTTCCTGAATGTGTGTACTCTGTCCTTATCTTTTAGGTGCTGAAAATAGCTCTGATACAGAGAGTGCGCCTTCTCCCTCCCCAGATGAAGGAGCCAAGCCAGGTGAGGACCCTGCTGAAAATGCCACATCTGGGTTAACCAGCGAGGCTCCGGTAGAACTGGAATCCACTACAGGTGGGCCCAGTGCATCCCCCGCATCTGTCATTCCAAGCGCAAAGCCAGGAGCAGGACAGGAAGCCTCAGAAGCTCAGGTAAAGGAGGAAGTCACTGAAGACCCCGAGGAGCCCATGGAAATTGACAGTGAAAGCACCTCTGCTGAAGCTCAGCCGCTTGTTGGTCTCTCTAGCCAAACCAAAGCAGAACCTGGTGACACAGAGATGAGGCTGCCAGAAAGTGTTCAGGTGAAAGCAGAGAGTGATGCCAAAGAAAGGGACTTGGAAAGACCCAAGGAAAAGCCTGAGCCAGAGGACATGAGCTTTGCCTTAGCCCAGACTTCCAGTGCCCTGAGGCCCGAGTCTCGCTCTGACAATGACTCCAGTGCTACCTGTAGTGCAGATGAAGATGTGGATGGAGAACCTCCTGAGAGGCAGAGGTGAGAGAGGGCCCACATTCCCCTGGGACTGGCTGCTAAGGGGATGTTTGGGCTAGGCAGCTACTCTGCTTGGCATATGGAGAAGGCACAGGGTAGATGGCGGTCTGCAGGGTGACTGATCTTAGTTCTTATTCAGAAAGTATTTATTAAGTGCCTACAAAGTATGTGTGAGGCATTGTGCCTAATGGCACAAAATAAAAGGAGTCCTGGCTTTCATAGAGCTGGGGGTATCACAGGGGGCAGGGAGAGATGGTTATGCTATCTCAGAGTCAAGTATCAGCACAATAGCTGAAGGAAGGAGGAAGTACCAACAACTAGGGGGATAGGGCCAGGCAGGCAGAGATGTCACAGAAGCTGAGCTTTGAATGAACTTGTACTAATAAGGAGGCCAAAGAGAGAAAGGGAAGAGTTCTAGGCAGGGCACCAGGAAATGAAATGCCAAGTTCTGGAAAACAGCAGAATCACCATTTTGGCTGCCACTTTGAGGAGGGCATGAAGGTAAAGGAACATGCAAGTGAGCTTGACAAAGTTGGGGTGAGGCAGATCAGAGAGAGCTTTTAAGGACTATTTATCCTGGAAGCAATAGGGAACCACTGAGGACAAGAGAGAGAGATCTCGCCAGACTAGTACTTCCGCAGTGTTCTTTGGCTGGTTGTGCAGCAGACACATTTGCGTGGAGTTGGCAGAGAGCAGAGGTTGGGGGTGGTCCCCATGCTAGGAAGGAGAGGAATGTGCAAAGAAGAAAGAGGTGTGGGAAGGAGCATGTACAGGGGAAGACTAGAGTCTGACCTCACAGTCACTGGATGGATGGTAGTGCCCTCAGTTGATGCAAAAGGACACTTGGGAACAGCTGGGGTAGGGTGACAAGGCTAAGGAAGATAGAGTTTGTCCATGCAGAGCTTGAGGTCTGGTTGGAGATGTCTACTGGGCCACTGGAACTGGAGCTCAGGAGGGTGGTAAGGGTAGGAGATACAGGAGAGTCATCACAATAGAGATGACAGCTGAACTCATATAGAGAGATAAGAGAGAAGGCCTGGGACTGAGCCCTCTAAGCATGCTTGTTTGTAGGGTAGGACTCAGATACCCGTCCAGTAAAGGAAGTGTGATCCAATGGGGTTCTTGCGCAGGCATCACCCCTGCACTGGTAACCCACTCCTCCTTTCTCCAACCCTATCCCCTTGTTGAATCATTTCAGCTCTACATTTGTCCACTGCACCTGAATCTCTTGATCCCTGCCCCTTATCGTCTCACAAGTCAAGCCCCAAACTCATTACTCTCACCACATACATCATTTATTCATTCATCTGTGTGTGGCTCAAGTGAGCTGGCAAAATCCCCCAAGCCATGTTTTTTGATTCTTTACTAATGTATGTTACAGAACCTTAACTGGGGCCTTTCTTCAGAAACACACTTTTATATCTTTTTTATTTATATTTATTTTTTATATCTTTTTATTTATATTAATTAATCTCACTTCAGTGGCTATTCCAAACCTTTTCCTCCCATCTGACTCCTTCCAGAGCAACTCACCTTGCCTACCCTCAACTGAGGGCTTCCTCTCCTCTTCATCTCACGTCCCTCAGACATCTCTCCTTCCTGTTTTCTTCTACCCTGTGTGTTGTGAAAAGGTAGCCCTTCTTGCCATGGCAAATCTTTTGATCTCATTCTTTCTTCTCTGGAAGATTGCCCCTTTTACCTTTCCTCCACTCTCTTTAATTTTTACTATCTCTCTATCTCCTTGTTCCTTATGAGCCTCCAACCATCCCAATGTTCATTTCTTCCATCTGAAAGGTCTTCCCTTGATCCTACCATGCTAGCCCTTGGTCAGTCTCTCTCTGCCCCTTCTTGGCTGAGCTTCCCCTTCCTTTCTTCTCACTTCTTAAATCCTCTGGCACTTGACTCCTGGCTTCCCCGTTCAGCCAAAATTGCTCTCTCTGAAGTTACCAGTCTCTTGGTTGCCAAACCCAGTGGTCTTTTCTCTTATCCTTCTTGACCTCTCCTGCAGTCTTTGCTATGTCACGTCACTCCTGAGCTGCTACTAACTTTCTGATTGCACCAAATTTCTTCTACCTTGGCTCCATCCCTTCCTCAGCTGCCAGGGTAATTTTCCTAAAGCACAAGTCTGACCATGTCACTCAGTAAACTTCAGTAGCTTTTTGGTATTTCCAGAATCAGATAGAAAAAGCACTCTTTGGAATTTATAGTCCTTCAAAACCTAGCCCCTTCCTGCCTTTCCAGTCCCCTAATCGTCAGTCCAGGCAAACTCTCCTTCCCTTCTGACACACTTTCTCCTTTCTTGCTTGCTGACCTTCATGCGCGGTTTGCTCTCCTTCCTCCCTGACTCCTTTATGATTGAGCTCATATCCTGAGTTCCACAGAAGACTTCCCCAGCCTTTCTTCCTTCCTCTCTCCACTTTCAGCAGCTTTGCTCTGAGGTAACTTTTCGTTTACCCAGAATTTATCTTGTATGTGCGTTGTTGTTTGCATGTTATTTCTCTCAGTCTAATGTGAGCTCCTTAAAGCAGGAACTGTGTTTCTGTCCTTGTTCTCCAGCATGTAGCCCACCGTATGGCATGGAGTAAGTGCTTACATTTTACAATTAAGAGACTTGTTTAGCTACAGGGTCAGGAGCTAAACTGCAAAGGATTAAGAAATCAGTACAGGAGAAAATGTGGAGGCCACAGATTTTCCTTATTTTTTTTTTTAATGGAAGTTAGGAGAGATAGAGGATAATAGGTCAGTTGAAGGTCTTTTAAGGCTACTAAAGCCAGAAATAGTTTTAAGCTTCAGGGGAAAGCTTATTGATTAAGGAGACATTACAGTTTAGAGAGAGAGAAGAGGATGAAAGGAGCAAGGCCTTGGAGGAGACTGGAGAGATCCAAGGGCTAAGTAGAGGTGTGACACCAGCTCTTTAGAGGATAGACCAGGGAGGGGAGGATCACCCTAATGGGTTGTGAAGTATAGAAATGGAATCCCTTTGAGAAGAGAAGGTGTGGTCTGCCAAATATGGCAGAACTAAAGGACCTTATTGAGAGAAGATGACCAGCTTATAGGGTATTTGGCAACAAGGAAGTAGTAATCAAAAAGGCAAGATGGTGGGAACTTGAAAGACACAAGTGATAATAGGATAAGGGGCAAGGGACTGCACACTAGAGGATAGAGTTGAAATGGTTAGCTATAGGGCCAAGATTGCCAACGGTGGAAATGGGGCTGTAGTGGGAGAACAAGAAGAAATTGTGATGGAAAATGTAGCTTTAACTGTTTAAAATGGTCTTTGTGTTTGTATACTGTTCTACATGATTATTGTTACCTTTTTTTGTCATTCCTAGTTTCTCTAACATTCTACAAATGAAAATTGTCTTGGTTATTTTTTTCCCTAAAATTCCCAATAACTCTGGCAGCTAAACTAAGTCCTTGGTTCTGGTCAGAGGCATGATCCAGGTTCCTGATATCCCCAGAGTCACCCTTTAGTGACAGCCGTGCTGCAGACCCCACACCTAGATTTCCAGGATATCTTGTCATTATACCAGGCAGTGGTGTTTGTTTCTCAACCCCTTTTGCATAAATTCAGGATATGTCTAAATAACTTTCCATATGTGAGTTAACATCAATATATTACAGTCTTTCTTTAGTACTATTATAAGAACTATTTTTTAATTAACTCACAAGTAAATTGCATAGATTAATATGAATATAAGAGAAATAACTGTAAGCTTTTCTTTAATGAGAGTAAACCTTTCCAAACTTTCCTTGTTCTTTATTTCTGATTCCAGAATGTTTCCTTTGGATTCAAAGCCTTCACTGTTAAATTCTACTGGGTCTGTCTTAGTCTCTTCTCCCATAAAGCCAGTTACGATGGACCTACAACAGCTTCATCATCGAGCTGCTGTCATCCCACCAATGGTAAGTCTGCTATCTGAAGTAGGTTATGTTAAATTTCCATTTCTTTTATTTGAAGGACTTTAATTGTAATACCTGTGAGAAAGGAAAACTCAGTTCAGAATGTCCTCTTTCATTCCCATGGGTTTTGTATTTTCTTAGTGTGTGGTTATGGGTCGGGGGGGCTGGAGGTTTCAGAGTGGCAGAAACTCTTTAACAGGAATGGGAAAAGAAGTTGCAGAATTTTATCCTCATTGTAGCATACCCATAAGTGGTTCTATAACCTCTCCTTAAAAGCCCCTCTTGAGGGGGAACCTGCCCTCTTCCAAGGTTTCCTCTTCTGCTTTGGGACAGTTGAAATTGTCAGGAAATTTTTCCTGATGCTCAGTGGAAAGTCGCCTTGTTATGACTTGTAGTTGCTCCACATTTCTTCCCTCTTGGGCCACACAGAACAAACGTAATGCTTCTTCTTACAAGATAGCCTTTAAGACATCTGCAAATAGCTGTTGTATGACACCAAGGGGTGAAACCTGCAGGCCAGCATCCCCTGCCTCCTCTCTTCTCCCCTTCCCAGCCCTCCCCTCCTGCAGACCCTCCTGCGTTTCATGCTTTCTCTCCGTTGAACTCTGGGTTTAACTTTGGGGGCAATTCTTGACATGATGATTTTTCAATCTGTTGCTTCTTCATGGGGGTGGCCTTTCATATTGATTATGTCATCTTAACCAGGTTCAGCCCTTGTCCAAATGTCGGATAGCAAATAGGATAGGAATAGACTTAGGAGAGCAAAAATTTTAGTAGTTGTGTGTTCTTCAGTTTCACTTGGTGTGGACACAGCGTTTCCCAATCTTTAGTGTTTATTTTATTTATTTAGCATTAGATTGTTTTTATTCCTGTCAAAATTCAAATTTTGCTTTTTTAAAAAATAGCAGTAATTTGGGGACATTGCTGTAATTAGAGATTCACAAAATTTTATCACATGCTTAGCATGGGGTGGACATGGGGCCCCCTTTGTACCACACTGGTTACTTGAGCAGTCTTCCTTAGCACATTTTCTCCATTTGCATTGCAGGTCTCCTGCACCCCCTGTAGCGTGCCCATTGGTGCCCCTGTGAGTGGCTACGCTCTTTTTCAGAGGCACATTAAAGCCATGCATGAATCAGCCCTTCTGGAGGAACGGCAGAGACAAGAACAGCTTGATCCAGAGTGTCGACATTCTGCGAGTCCAAATGTTGAATGGGAAGGTAGGTTTGGTGTGCCAGAGATGTATACTGCACTCCCTGCCAGGAAGTTAAACTGCAGAAGGAGTCACAATAAGGTCTGTGGGCGATGGTCCCATCATGGCACTCTAGGTGTTTTGTAAACCATCATTAGAAACCAGTGGGTTATTGTTCCATCTTACGGACAAATAAAATGCCTAGAATTGAACCTAAAAACTTGCACCTAGGAAAAAATGATTAGTATTTTCTATTCCTTAATTGGAAAGGTAAAAGAAATTGTTAAGAATTATTAAGGAATAGTTATATCTACTAAAAAATGAGGTAATATTTTCGTCAATCATGTTTAATTCTTAATTTAAATGTTCCAAGTATTTTACCGTAACTGCTTATAGCCTCTAATTCTTCCAAATTATAAGAGCAGATGAGGACTCAGCATCTAACATCCCAAATAAAAATGGTTTGCTGTCTAAAATGTTTACATCTGACTTAAGTGATTTGAGTTTGTGCACAGCTCCAGAATCAGATTTCCTTTCATGCTTTTGAAAGAAGTCTCATTTCCTCCATTTACTCTTCATGGCAAAACTAAAGCCATCTTATGATTCTGCATTGAATCAGGAATGAATCATTAGATCTATTAAGGAGATCTGGTTCTTGGTCATTGTATATGCCCTTTGAGCATCCCATAATTTGGTAGAATAGGATGTAGAAGATCTATGCTGAGCAGTTTCCTTCTTATCTGGATGATTCACGAGCCCCTTGGGAAGTCTTTGTGTATGTCAATAAGAGCTGTCAGCTTTGGAATGACAAACTTGTGAAAAACTGTGTCATGCAAAACAGCATCTCTAGTGCTTAGCCAGCTTGCTTATTCCTTCCTGTAAATAATAAGAATGGATATCTTGCCAGAATTTGTTGTAGTGAAGTACCAAAAAGCAATTATATTTTGGATTGTACGCATAGACCTTCTCAAGCCTATCTCTTCATCATTTTAAAATGAGGGAGAAACAAGCCAGGGGGAGTGGAGCAGTGACGTCTTTTGGATCCAAGATCTGCTTGCCAAATGAAAATGTCCCCATCTTGTGGGATTTGAGGACATTGCCATTTGAGATCATTTTGACCACGTTGCATTTTTCTCAACTCTAGACATATATTGTCCTTGGTAATAGAGCATTCCAACTGGAAAAATACCTGTTAATAAAGATTTTATTGAACTAGAATCTGTGATTTGATGGTCATTGTTTCCTACGTAATAGACATGATGAAGGAGCAAACAGGAAACTGAGTAGGTAAACTTACCACTTTTAAGTGACGTAGGATGAATTGTGGAAACCTTTTAGTGAACTTATCATCCAGAATAGTTACACATATTGGACTCGTAACATTCTGCTTTAGAATGAATGAGTTAAAAAGTTTTGTGTGTGATTGGAATTTACTCATAAAAAATGACTGCCTTTTGCATGAGGGAAAAGATCTCATATGCCCAAGAGAAATTTGGACCTCCACCTTTTTGTCTTATTTGTTTTTTCCCCCCAAATAAATATACTTGGTTGTATCTTGAAGCTGGATCAGAATGTTATGACTAATTCAAATAGAAACTAAAAGTTATGAGTTTAAGAAATGTAAATTCTAGACAAACTGCTCAGTAATCCCCATGCATTTGGGGCTGTTTTGGCTGATACTGGAATTTTCATGATTCTACCGTTGGTGTTAACCTCTTGACAGTAATTGATCAGTGTGGATTGAGCGGCCAGCCAGAAAATTATACCACAGTTTATTCATCCATCCAGTATATTCCTGCAAATCTTCTAATTCCAACTTCTTTTCATTATATTCAGTTTATCGAAAGCAGGCTAAAATTCATTTTAAAAATTACAATTAAAACAGGCCATTTACATGAAATGTCCAAGGTAAATGACAAGTAATGATGTAACTTTATAATTGGGGAAGTCAAGAACATTTTGACAGAATGACTCATTGATTCATAGGAATCAACATCAGCCAGCATTTCTCTCTCCTTTTAAAGTTTATGAAGCCTTTTGCACAAATTCTCATTTGATCCTTATGATCACCCTCGTGAGGGAGACCCACATAAACATTATTACCCTCATTTATAGACAGTTATCTACCAGAGGCCTCCTAGCTAGAAATGGCTGGGCCAGGATTAGAGAGAAGGCCTTTTAAGACCCAGTCCACCACTCACTTTCTACTGCAACATGATGTTCCTGTGCAATTAATTTTATTTATTTTAAAAGGTACAGTTCTTTAGGTTTGGGGTTATTTTTCTCTTTCCTTTTTAAATTAGCTTGCATACGTGTGTGTGCATGCACACGCGTGTGCACCCACACACAGTCACACACTGAAGTTGTAGGAAACATCAGGTTGTCAGGGCTAAGCTAAAGTGTGGCTAAGCTAAAGTGTAATCATAATTTCTTAAGTGTCCTATCTATGTATTTTATGGTGTGGTTTTTCTCTTTAATTATCACATTAGATTTTTCGTAAAGATCTAAAGCTCTTTTGATCCAGTAGCATAGGAACCCAATCTCACTTAGAGGTTCTTTAAAAAACTGCTCTCTTGTAAAGTTTTAACTAGTTCACCTACACATGGCTACTCTAGCTACATGCTCTTTCTTGTCCTTTTTTTTTTCCTACTGTCATTCAGTTCAAACATCTGAAGCTAAGCGTAGTCCGGGTCAGCTCCCCATTCACATGTATCTAAAACTGGGATATGTTAGGAGTACAAGAAAGAGACCAGCATTCTGATTGCTTTTTAGCACTGGACACTTGCTGATTTTTACAGCTATGTAAGAATTTTATTTGTTTCCATCTTTAGAACAAAAAGAAAACCATGTAATTTTCATCTCTTGACCTTTTCCATAATACAGTTAACTCTTTTAAACATAATTTGTCCCATCCTGAAATTGGAGAGGATAAATAGTAAAAAAAGTAAATTTTAAGGAAAATTCTCTGTAGTTGAGATGCAGGTTTCCATTGAAGTCTATTTTTGTTAGAAGTGTCTTAAGAATAAACAGTAAATTCTGTGGAAGGTGTAAGTGATGATAGGTGCTTGTGTAGGTTGACATGCTAAAATTGCTGTAGCTGAATTTTGCATTTAAACCAAATGAATACGCAAGTATTGGAAGGAAATCTCAGTTGGCACAAAATCTCTGCCAGCCTTCTGACCTTGAATCTGTAGCCTGTTAATGCCCTTTAAAACTTTTACATTTGGTAATATTTAAATACCCTGGTCTCAATTAGTTTCCAGCTTCTATTTTTAAAAGCCAGATGTTGGTTTTGTTGGCTTAGCTCAGTTTATATCCAAGAGTTTATCTCTTTCTAAAATTATCTAAAGATGTATTTAATTTAAATAATATAAGCAGCCTGGGTTAACAGGTTGCCTTGGAGACAGTTGGAGCCTCCTGCAGACCCACCAGCTGAGCTTCTTGGTGGTGCGGTGCTGGCAATGGTACTGTAGTCTCGGGTTCCCAATATAATTGCTGCATTTGCAAATCTTGTTGGTATGCTAAAGTTTCCTTTACCTTACGAAGAAAAGAAAGGATTTTTGGTTGGTTGTGAGGACTTTGTTTTTTTAGATAATTTGGAGAGTTTTAGTTTGGCTTTCCTTTTCTTGGTTTCTATCTTAGTGTGGATTTTTGTTGGGGGTGGGGTGTTTGGAGGCTTTTAGACTCTTGCTGCCATGGTTCACATGTTAGAATAGCTGGACTGTCCCCACCCTGGATAATGTGGGCTAGGTCCTTAATATTTTAATTTGAGGTCCTTCCCTCATTTTGGTAACTTTAACTTTCTTAGGAAAATCAGTCGCCTTTCTGCCTCATGCTGAGGTCAAACGTGCAATAGAACAGGAAGCACAGATGCAAACCCCCGCAGCAAGGTCAGCCTCACCGCATAGGCTCTCTCCAAGAGAAGGCAATAAAGCGTCTCCACAGCCCGATAGGAGTGCCGCCCGCTCTAGTGTCCCACCAGGTAAATATTGCTCATGTGCATAGTAGTTGCCAGCAACCTACCTTCAGCTGGGAGACATTCGTTTTTTAGTAGAGTTTAATGTACCTCTACTCCTTCCTTCTGCATTTCCGAGACGCCGCCTTTCCTGTCTCAGTGTCTTGTCATGAGTTGATCTGCCATCAGGTTTGGTTTTCCTGGCTCTTTATGATGGCCACACAGCTTTTTCTTGAAGCTTTTGTGAACTTTATGAAACCCTGAGTTATTTCAGGAGGTTTTGCAGCGTCTCAGTTGGAGCCAGAGTCCTTGCCTGTTTTCCATATCAAGTAGCATATAAAGAGGGAGTGGAAACAGTTGTGCCAGAGAGTAATTGGGGCTATTCCTAAGAAGTGTCCCTTTGCTACAACCTTAGTTGTGAAGTCCAGAGTAGTGATGGAGGCCTCTTGGAGAAAACCTAAACAGAATTTGCTTCTGCTGCTCAAGGTCTGGAAAGAATAGGAATGTTCAAACAACACAAACAATCTAGATTCTGTTTGGGTTGTGAGGCTGAACATTGAGTTGGAGATAAGGTAGTTGTACTTTACAGAATCACAAGTCCCACCAGTGACCTGAATTCTGAAGGGAAACAAGAACTCATCAGAAAGAGATGCACTTAGGAAATAGGGAGCGCCACCCTGCACTCCACTTGCCAATCATATTTCACTTTGGGACCAAGTCTTCTTGTTGTTAATATGTTTTAGCAGACTAATAAACCGACCTTGTTTTCAAGCTTTTCTTTTTCTTTAAAAGTCCTCCAGCCTGCTCCCCATCAAGTGATAACGAGTCTCCCTGATGCGAGGCTACCAACAACCCGACCTACCAGGCCGCCTCCTCCGCTCATTCCTTCTTCCAAAACCACTGTGGCCACTGAAAAACCGTCATTCATTATGGGTGGATCAATCTCGCAGGTAAAAATTTTTCTTGTTAGCCTAACTAACTTTCCTACTGAACACTTGTATTTTTTTTAAAGGCTTTTCTGTTTTCACCATCCTATTTAATTATACCTAGAGAGTAGTCATTTCCCTGAAAACCCTTGTCTAGAGCCAATTTAGAAAGTGGTATATATTGCATGCCCCAGGGAGAACCAAAGTGTCAGGAGTGTGAGAATGTGACTTATTTATTCATTTAATGAACTTTTACTAAGCACCTCTTGTTTTCATAGCACAATGTCAAAGGACTGGGAAGGTGTAACATTTAAACATAATATGGTCTCTTTCCTTAGAGAGTTTATAACCTAGTGGAGGATTAAGATACAAATACAGACAAGTTATACAATATACAATATTATAGGTTGAAGCCATTTGAGTTAGAAAATGTGACAAGTGGGGAGGGGAGGGCTGTAAATAATGGACATCAGTAAAGGGTGGGAGTTCTGTCAGTGTCACCATTTTGCAGATGAGGAAACTCTATTTCCTACAGGTCATGTGACCTGCCCAGGGCCACACACATCCAGGAAGTGTTTGAATAGAATCTAACTTCAAACTGAGGCCTGAGTCCAAATCCTTTGTATTATCCCAGCACAGCCTGAATGTTAAGCAGGGAAATTGGCATTTTACTTGGGAGATTATTAATAGCCAACAATGATTTTTGATAGTAAGAGTGACATGACCAATCTGTATTTGATATTCTTCTAGTACATCTACGTGGATCCATGGGAGAGCCAAGATGAGGGCAAGACCTGTTAGCTAATAATAATAATGGTGAATATTTACATAGCACTTAACTTTATGTGAGGCTCTGTGGCAAGCACTTTACAATTATCTTCTCTGGTCCCTGAAACAACTCAAGGAGGTCCGTGCTATTATTATCCCCATTTTACAGATGAGGAAACTGAGGCAAGCAGGTTAAGTGGTTTGCCCAAGGTCACCCATCTAGTAAGTGTCTGACATCTGACCCAGTGTTCTTTCTGCTGCAACACCTTGCTGCTCTCATTAGGGCACCGATGCTGTGACTCAAGCCTTGTACTTAGAGTTACAAACAGTGGGAATAGACAAGGGTGGACTTGAAGTAGGAGACATTGCAGAGATAGAATCAGAGGATGATAAGAGATGGGATGCAGGAGCTGAGGAGGAGAAGGAAAGAGTCAAAGACAGAACTCAAAAGATACAACGCAAGATAGTAAATGGTGGTGCTGCTGTCCCGGACATCAGCAACAGACAGACTTTGGTTTGGTGTCTGTGAGAAAACCAGGGGGAGAGGTTCTGCTTCAGTTTCTATAAGCATTGAGGTTTCTGGTGGTACAGATGTTCTCAAATGTTTTTAGGGATTGGGATGGACATCAACAGCTGCTGACTGAAGGCTGCTAGCAAGTCTTCTAAAGTCACTGCTTTGGACTAGAGCTTGCAGGTCCTTTCTAGCTCTGTGTCTGCGATGATAATCCCACAACATCAATGAAGTATTGTGTATAGAATTGGAAAAAGAGTTCTCTTACAACATGGCTGTCAAGTGTGTGTAATTACGCTAATTTTGAAGGAGAGTTGTCTCTTTTTTTAAGTCCTAGAGAAGGCAGTGATGACAGCTTCTCCTCATAGATTCTCAGAATCATGGAAAACACAGCCTCAGGAATTCCCCTGGAAGGAATCTTGTAACTAGAAATCTACACAGCAGCACCAAACCTTGCTTGGTGCCCTGGGAAACCAGCCTGCTTACTCAATCTTTATCCTTTCAGGGAACTCCTGGCACCTATTTAACCTCTCATTGCCAACCTTCCTACACCCCAGAGCCAGCAAAGCCTTCAGTTGGGTCTATATCTCTTGGATTGCCACGGCAACAGGAGCCGACCAAACCTGGTAAGGAGCCGAGGGCACCCACTCTAGGGCACTGGCAGGAGCACCCTGCCCTGCTGCTGGAGTCATGACCTCCTTGTTTTCTTGTTTTGACCAGCTGCCTCCATACCCTACATCAAACAGGAGGAATTCTCACCCCGAGGTCAAACCTCCCAGCCTGAAGGCTTATTGGTCAGGGCCCAGCATGAAGGTGTTGTCAGAGGTAACACTTGTTGGGATAGGACAGGTGGAAAAATGTTATTTTTTCAGGAAAATGAGAGAAGCAGTCCTAGGGAAGTGAATAAATGAGGTCATTGGTGGTAATGTAGACCTTTCTATTTGGTAGTCCATAAACAGTGACGTTCACTTCTCAAATCTGTTTTTATTTTAAACTTGGCTATTTGGTAATGCATTTGTTATGTAAATACGTATTGAATAGCTCTCCTAAAACAATTATTAAAAGCCCATCATGCCCATGCCCCCATCTTCCCATAATTTTGGTAGTTTAGGTTATCAGTATTGAATGGTTTTAATCTGAAAGGATATAATTTTACCATTGATTACATTTTGACTCAGGTACAACAGCAGCAATCCAAGAAGGAAGTATCACTCGAGGAACCCCAGCTAGCAAAGTTCCTGTTGAAAACATCCCTTCTCTTCGGGGTTCTATCACTCAGGTAATTTTACCAATTTCTAATTGCCTAAAAGCTCTACATTGTTGAGAACCCTGAAGCTTTCTTTGTTTCAAAATAGAATTAATGTGACCGACTCTTATTCATTTGGCTTTTCAAGAAAGATGAGTGCAACTTGTCATCAGTTCCCTAATGGCAGAGTCATCACACTTCTGAATGTTTTATTGTATCCCACTATCAGCTAAAGGGATGGGGCTTGAGGTTCTTCCCCACAGAAGGGTCAGCACTTTGGACATGGGCAATGCCACTAAGGTCACTGCAGTCCTACCAAAATTCCACCTCTGTTGTGGAATGCACTATTAGGCCCTGGGGATACATTCTTTTGGAGGATACTATATGTAAAAAGATAGCAAATAGAAAATAATGTTCATAGAGTGAGAATGTGAATAACTGGGACAACTGAGGAAAAACCTCAGGGAGGGGGTGACAACTTGAGTTGTGTTTGGAAGGAACCTTGGAATTCTGGGAGTTGGAGCTGAGGTGAGAGGAGCTTATTGCAGACATGGAAGGCCCCTTGTGACAAGCCCCAGGGCTGGAGGCAGAATGTTGTGTCCTTAGAATACTTGCCAGATCTTTTGGACTAGAACAGAGTGGATATGAAGGGGATTAAGGGAATATAAGAGTGAAAAGGTGGATGGAAGCTAGACTGTGGAGGCCTGAAAAAATCTTCAGTGATAAAGTCACTGAGTATGTTAGAATATGAGGGTGCCCCGGTCAGCTCTGTGCTTGGCAGCTTTGAGGGGAATGTATGGGCAAGGGAAAAACTGGTGGAGTGGTCAGTTGAGAGCCTAGTCTGGTATCCAGCTGAGATGTGATAAGGCCTGGAACCAGAGCAGAAGTCCTAAAGAGCTAGACAGGGACCAGTCAAGGGTTGCACTAGTGCGCATGCATGGGATATCTACAGTGTTTGGCCCCTGTTTCAGAGAGGACCTCCACGAAGAGGGGAAAATCAGTAACACCTCCCAAGCAGACTGGTGGCAGGTAGGGCTGGAGGCCTTGTCAGATATAGACGGGCATTTTCTATGCAGCCTCCCTATCAGGAGCTTGCCACTGTGGGACTGACCCTAGGCTGTGTGCACACACAGAGGTAGAATTGAGGAGGGAGGGGAGACATTATCTTGCTTTTTTTTTTGTCTTCTTGGTTAAGGAATGTGGGCTTATTGCTTTTTTGTAAACTTTTTGTCGGGAGCTCAGTCTTTGACCAGAAACACAAATTTTTAAATTGTTTTGTGAAATTATGATATGAATTGATTTACCTTAAAAAAAGTCTGCAGTTGTATCCTAAGCACCAGAATCCATATCTTTTTTATGTCTCAGTGGGCCAAATTAATTACCAGCTGGTGATTACAAAAGATCTTTCTATCCCCATTTGCAATGTTAGTTTGATCTGCAGATTTGAAGTGAAAGATTCAGACCCAATATAGCAGAATCCTATTTTGGGAAATTTGGGAAATGGTGTACACAGCCCTACTCGGAGGCTTTTAATCTGCCTGTGCTTGTTGAAATGCCAAAGATTTCTGTGTTCTTGGTTATTCTTAGCTTAAGCGTGGGTTTCTACATGATCTTCATTGTTTTGATTGGGAAAATAACGAACAAACTCCTAGCTCTCTTTCATCCCCACCCTCTAGATCCAGTTTGTCTCAAAAGAACATTTTCAGACCTACTTGGTTCCCCTAAGATAAACAACTGCCAAGAAAGGAAAAATGTTCATTTTCCCTTTAACTTAGCATGGACAAGCACTGCTTAGAAGACAGCAAACAGAATCAGGCAAGCTCATGTGCCTGATGTGCCACTTCCCAGTGGCATCCTGAGCTCTGCCGAGAGGATGCAGGACAGCTCGGGGAGGCTCAAGGCTATGTGACTGTGGACAAGTCACTCCCCTCTCAGTAGCACCCTGGTCAGTTCTCCAAAAGTGAGTTACAGAAGAGTTTCTGGTTTTCATTGGTATGGAAAATTTCCATAGTGGACTAAAATTCCGAAGGACTGAACCCCACACATAAACACCATACATGTGATATGAAACATAACAGATGAGATATGAAACACCTGTTAGAATTCATGCATGTTTGCAATAAAGAATGTACATCTTACTTAAAGATTAAAAGGCAGTTTTCTTGTTGATCTAAGTAATCCAGGAATTACCATAAACTGGTTGCTGTCATGAATACATTAATCTATTCCACAAACACTCCTTGAACCCCTTGCTAAGGCCAACACATGGCAGGAAACACAGTGAAAAAGAAGATTGCTTTCCTTGCTTTCAAGGAACTTGCAAGCTAACAGATGTGATGGTGGAATTGAGAATTTTTAATTTCATTAGAAATTTTGCTCAAAGATCATCTTTGTGAGGGCCAGAGGGCAGTAACATTATTACTAATTTGAATACAATAGACATGCCATCCCACTTTTTAAGCATATGCTTTCTCTGCCCTATATGTTTCTTTACTCCTCTTAAGAAAAAGCTTTAGGGTCACCACTATTGTTATCTAAAGGGATGAGAGAAAGAATAGGGTCTGAGCCTGTTAATGCTGTTGACTTAGGGAACTCCTTGCTAAGCAAACTCTCTCCACCAGTGAGTCCAGCATCTCCCTTGCAGCCTGTGGCCAGAGGGTTGCCCAGAGCACTTGGGACTGAAGTGACTTGCCCCAGGTCATTCAAACCTAGGACTTGAACCCAGGACTAGCTCCAGGGCTAGTTCTCCATATACTGCACTCTGTCATTGTTATCTATAAAATATTGAATTAAAATACATTAAAATTTCTTCTGTCTTATGTAGTTACTCATTCAGAAGGTAATCGCCTTTTTTCCTCTGCTCAGGGTACTCCAGCTCTGTCCCAACCTGCTGCCCAAACAGAAACAGTGGTGAAGGGAGCAATTGCTAGAATTTCCGTGGAAGACACCAGCCCTGAGAAGAGCCGAGACGAAGCTGTTTCCAAAGGCCATGTGATTTATGAAGGGAAGAGTGGACACATCTTGTCCTATGATAGTGAGTATGAAAGGGGCGTTCATGTCACAGCATCTTGGGAAAAGAAGAATCACTGGTACAGCCTCCCCAGGGAATGTGTCTGTAGCCTACTTGGGAAGCTTTCCTAGGAGCCAGCGCCTGGGGCCTCCCGAGGCAGCCCCTCCACTTGGGGATCAGCACTCTGAAAGTTTCTGTGCACTCCTTTGCACTTGGCACCAGTTGATCTGAGTTCTACCTGCCCCAGCCAAGCAGAACGAGTCTCATTGATCCCTTCTTTATATGTCAGCCTTTCAGATACCTAAAAACTGCTCTCCTGTCCCCTCTCCAGTCTTCTCTTTAAGATTAACAACCACTTTTCCTAGCATGGATGCTCTTAGGGTATGACTTGGGGAGCTTTCTGCGTGTTCACCTTGAGATTTCTCCAGTTTTTCAGTGACCTTGTTAAACCACAGTATGTAGGAAAACAACAGTGATAATACTAGCTGGCATTTACAGAGTGCTTCAGAGTTTCCATAGTGCTTGATGAATCTTATTTGATTTTGGTCACACACCAACCAACCCTTTGTGGGAGGTGCCGTTATTATCCTTGTTCTGCAGATGAGGAAACAGACTGAAGATGTTAAATGATTTACCCACAGTCACTTACCTAGTAAGTGTCTTAAGGCAGGATTTGAACTCAGTTCATCTTAGGTTGCCTCCATCTTGACTGTGAAGCTGATTTTCCTTCACCTAAGCTTAAAACATGACTCCTACCCCTGTTAAATTTCATACTGTTAGATTCTGCTTAGTGATCCAGCTTGTGAGGACAGTTTTGCCTCCTTTCACCATTCTCCAGTATGTTCGCTATCCCTTCCAGCTTGGTATCCTTTACAGAGTTGACAGCTACACCGTCTGTACCTTTAAGTCAACAACCAAGGGCCAAACACTGATTCCTGACCAACTCCAAACCACCTTCCCAGTTGAAATCGGACCATGCTGATAGTCACGCTGGCAGTGCTATGCTTTTATATTCATTCTCCATTGCCTCCCTTGCCACATGTCATAGGGAAATCTGGGTCAGTGAATCCCTGGGACATCTATGCAGGCCTTTGCCTTCTCATTGGTTTCCTCTTATGTCTTCAGAATTTCTTTCCTGAGGTTTTCCTGTCTTCCCTGGGATGATTTTTCCTCTTCAGAAGGAACTACTTACCTCTTCCTTCTCTCCTTCCCTGCCACATCACATTCTCTTACTGTTCTGCCTCCTGACTCAGGTCTACAGTCACCTGAGTGCTCACTCTTGTTCCCAGACTTTTTCTCCATTCCCCATTGAATGCAGTGCTTTGGATTTTACCCAGAAGATTTAACTTATGTAATGGTGTTGCCTTGATAAAAAGATTATTTTTTTGGTATTTGGAGTCATGAAATTTCATCTATTCTTCCATTTTAAACACCTGACCAGGAAATATTTTTAAGGTTTAACTTTAAATTGCTTTTATAAAAGTTGCTTTTGTAAAGCTAGCAAAAGCAAATGTTTTATTAAAATTATCTGTAAACATACTTTTTGTATAGAAAAGCTAGATAGAGGACAGTCAAATGGAAATTAGCAACACCCCTCCCCCCATCCATATCATCTTGGAAAATGCTAGTAAAATTTTAACTCTGATTGTCTTCCTGGAATGTAAAGTAGAGAATCTTGAAATGCTTAAGTAGTTCTAATAAAGCCAATGTATAGACTTAAACTTTTTGGTTTGGTGAGAAGAATTTCACTTGATTATGCTTTTTGTTTATATTTGGAGAAAAGTTAGGGGTCATTCAGAACAGGCATGTTTTGTGATGAGTCATTTTCTTGACATTAAGAATGTTTTGCAGATATGAAATTACGTTCCTCTGGTCTGTGTTGTCAGTTCGCTGTGTGGTTTAGAGGCTCTGTGTTCTGACTGAACCTTTGTGTAATGGCCAAACTTGTTTTTACATCCTGCAGATATGAAGAATGCCCGAGAGGGAACCAGGAGTCCAAGAGCTGCTCATGAAATCAGTTTAAAGAGAAGCTACGATTCCATGGAAGGAAACATCAAACAGGGGATATCACTGAGAGAGTCTCCTGTGTCGGCTCCTCTGGAAGGTGCATTTCACTACTGCTAAATTTCAGTGAAGAGCCAAACATCACACTATAGTGCACATGTGAAATGTGCAGGTGATTGTAAGGAAATCTTGTTAGAGAATGTTATAGAAAAGTTATTTTTCAAAACTAGTTCATAAGGCCTTCCTATTAAATTCATTTGAGGTGCTTCATTGTATAGAAATTCAATTCCAGAAAACTTTCAGCACTGGTGAAGTGGACAGGGCACTCACTATGCAAAATGCCTCCAGCCTTGGAACCTTGGAAGGACCGTGGCTGCAGGTTTCCTTGTGAACCAAACCTGATGACACTGCTCAAAAGCCTTCAGCACACACACACACACACACACACACACACACACACACACACACACACACACACACACCACACACAGACACACACCACACACACAGACATATACACAGACACATACATACACACGTAGACACACACAAAGACACACATACATACAGACACAGACACACATATACACAGACACAGACACATACATATACATACAGACACATACATACAGACACAGAGACACACACACACTCTATCTCTCTCTTTCTCTCTCTCTCAGACAGATTGGTCATGTAACTCTTATTCTCAAACACCACTGCTGGCTAGTAATAATCTCTCCAGTACGATTCCAGTTCCTCTGTTTAACATTCAGGGTGTGCTGGGATAATACAAAGAATCTGGACTCAGGCAGGTCTCGGTTTCACTTTTCAAACACTACCTGAATGTGTGTGGCCCTGGGCAAGTCACATGACCTCTAGGAAGAATAGTTCACTCATTTGCAAAATGGTGACGCTGACTGTGACTCTCAGTCCTCCTGAGAGCACAGAGGAGGTTCTGGGACATGTTGGCTGGTTTCAGTAATGCCGCCATCCCTTCCTAGCAAGACCCACCTGCCAGGTGCTTGCTGACAACAATGGGCTGAGGGCAGTGACACTTAGCTATAGGAAACTCAACAAGGTTTCATGACCTGTCACAAATAGAAAATCTTGAACTGGTAGAAGTATAAAAAGGAAGGCAAGAACTCTGTACCCTTAAAGAAGTGCTAAGTAACTGAGGGGAAGGGATTATATTCACATGGAAGTGTCAGAAATGGAACCTTTGAGATCGCTGAGTCCATTATTCATAATTTGGTTATAATATTCCTAGGAGTTTTCCTTTTGGGATTTTTTTCAGAAGGTGATTGGGTAAATTCTTTCCATTTCTATTTTACCCTCTGGTTCTAG